>NC_037689.1:101018477-101107962 GCF_003255815.1 Theropithecus gelada
TTTTTTTTTTTTTTTTTTTTTTTTTTTGAGATGGAGTCTCGCTCTGTTGACCAGGCTGGAGTTCAGTGGCACGATCTCGGCTCACTGCAAGCTCCACCTCCCGGGTTCACGCCATTCTCCTGCCTCAGCCTCCCAAGTAGCTGGGACTACAGGCGCCTGCCTCCACGACCGGCTAATTTTTTGTATTTTTAGTAGATATGGGGTTTCACCGTGTTAGCCAGGATGGTCTCGATCTCCTGACCTCATAATCCACCCACCTCGGCCTCCCAAAGTGCTGGGATTACAGGCGTGAGCCACCACTCCCCGCCAAGAATCACACTTCTTGAGGATGAACCTGCTGAGAGTCAGGAGTCTGCTGGAGCTTTTCCTGGCTAGTAGTGGAGGAGGCAGGAAAGGGTGAACTACAAATGTGAATACATTTGAGGGGGCAGCATGATCTAAAGAGCATGTGGAGAGAAGAAAAAAAAACACTCCCACGTTTCTAATTGCACCATGAGTCAGTGCCATTTCTATGTGGTGGAATGAGTGCCCTGCTGGGTCCGGGGGAATGGTAGAAAGTTTTTCCGTCATCTCCATCCAACTGAGTCATGGACCCCATGAGTAGAGATTGAGGTAAGGGAATGAAGTCACCACCCACCCCATTTCTTCCTGTTTCCTGGGTTTTCCTATCCCTTTATTTTGTCTTCCTGTTTGCCTGAGAGAACTGTGTTTCCTTTGTACTTCGGAGGGGCCAGATGAAAGCCTCATACTATGTCTGCTGGACAGGACACTGGAGCAAGAGAGACAGGATGTCTCTCTTTATTCTAGTGTCAGACCCAAACCAGTAACTTGGGATGTTCCTGTTTCAGGGATAAGTCACTTCCCTTGCTAGCCTCCCTGGGAGCCAGGAAGGCTTCTGAATAACCCCTAATGCCTGGGACAGCCCCCACAGCAGAGAGCTCTCCAGCTCAAAATGTCAATAGTGCTGAGGTTGAGAAAACCTGCTCTAGAACAAGGCAAATGTTACTACCCACACCTACCTGCAAAGGATCATGATAGAAATCAACTTTGGGCTCTGACCACCCTGAATTAGAGTAACCATGCTGCCTCTTACTGGGTCTATGTCCTCATAAAATATATTTAACCTCCATGAGCCTTAGGAGAGCCTGCCTCTGGGGAGGAATGAGTTTAAGCAGGGAATACTGATACCTAACTTACAGACCAGTTGTAAGGACTTAGAGAAACGGTATGTAAAGTGCCTAGCATCTGGTCCGTTGTAGGCTCTTGAAGTGTTAGTTTCCTTTCCACAGCCCTTTGTAACTTCTGCTTCTGAAATGACTTTAACCTAAACTATATAGTGCTAAGCAGCATAATTGTGTCCTAAAGAGCTTCTGAAAACATGGCAACAGAAAGAAAAATAAACTTACACAGACCCACATCATGTATAAGAGTTGGTGCCTCTTCTGTGTTGTGTAGGTAGGATGGGGAAATGTTGTCACCCCGTTTCTGTAGAATCAGTGTACCTTTCCTGACCTCTTTGGGACTCTCTTGGAGAGTGAGCATCAGGAGTGGCCATTAACTGGGTATCTGGGTTGTTCCTGTGGCTCTATAAAGACACATGCCCAGGGAAGAGCAGAGCATGAGGATGGGTCTTCTGGAGAGAGCAATGGAGTGAAAGGCAGAAGATGTTGCTTCCAGAGCCTGACAAACTGCTCTCTGTGTGATGTGGGTAAAACGTGTACCTTCTGCTGGGTACAGACTCAATGTTAGGGCATGTGAGTTAGGAGGATCTTCTAGTAGGCTAATTTTGGGTATAGATCATTTAGCTTGCCTCTTCTGAAGCATCCCTGTCTTCATCTAAATTCTCATATTCTAGTGCTGCTGGAGGATTCAATGAATTAAGCTACCTCATAGGAAATCTGGGTCATTGCTGAGGCAGAGGGACAAAGTGTACTGGTGGGACTCCTACATGTCTCTTATCACTTCTGCTAGGGAGGGGCACACTCCATTTCCTCTCATCAATCATTGGCCACATCTAGTCACACCTGCAAGCCTGATGTCAGTGGAGTGGGGTCAGTGGGTCTACGAGGGGCCACGGGCACCAGCCAATCCATGTGACCTAACATAAGCTTCATAGGTCAAAGGGCAGGATTTCATCTCCACCATCTTCTTCCTTGATGTGAAGGGCTGTTGAGTGAGGCCCGTAGGGCACAATACTGGGGAAGTGTAAAGCCATCATCTTCCAAATGGGAAGCTGCTGGTGATATTGTGGGGAAGGCAAGAGATAGAATCACATTCAAATTCTGCCACTTCTCTGGAGAGGGTTTAGTCCCTGTGAGAAGGAGCTTGGTCATCTGTGAAATAAGGCTTACCACATATCTTCTTCAGAAAACCTGTCAAGTACCTATGGGACATAGTAGGACTTCAACACGTAACACTCATGGCTGGCCTCAGCCTACTGCAATAATGCCCTATTACAGTGGCCTAGGGGTTGGGTCAGAAAAAACAGTTTAAAGCTGAACACCATTGGTTGAACTTTGCATGATTTTTTTTTTTTTTTTTTGGTATGAATCTCCTTGTGTCAGGCAGAATTTTAAAATGAGCTTCAATGACCCTCTCAATCTTGTATAATCCCCTCTTCTCTGAGTGTGGGTGGAACCAGTTAATAGCATGTGATATCATTTACATGATTATGTTCTGTTTTATGGTAAAAGGGTGACAGTTTGGCGGGGGGCTGACCCAATCAAATGAGCTTTTTAAAAGCAGATAATTTTTTTCTGGCTGTTCAGAGGAGAGGAAATCAAAGAATCAGAACCCAGAGAGCATTCAACACACCATTGCTGGCTGGAAGAAGGAGGTCACATATCAGGGAACTGGAGTAGCCCCTAGGAGCTGAGAAGACTCTAAGATCACAGCCGTCAAGCAAACTGGGAGGTGGGGTGTGCTGCAGTGCAATAGCCTTGAGAAAATAACTTCTCCCAGCAACAAGGATGATCTTGGAAGCAAATTTTTACCCAGAGCCTCCAAACAAAAGATCTCAGTCAAGTCTACATAGATACCTTGATTTCAGCTTTGTGAGCCCCTAAATTGAGAGCAAGGTCATACAGTGCCAGACTTCTGACCTACAGACCTATGACCTTATATGTGGATGTAGCTTTCAGCCACTAACTTTGTAGTTACACACTTAAGGAAAATTGATACATTCCAGTTAAATCAAACCCATATTCAATGCATATACAGTGTGTGTGCACATGTACACACGTGTGTGTAGATGACAACTGGAGGAAACACACCACCATGATTACAGTCTTCACTAGTCCATGGTGGGGTTAAATGTTATGAATATGTGTATATTGGTATATGAGTGCATTTTCCATATTTTCTAAGTGCACAATGGGTTACTTGTTAATCAGAGATAAGGCCCATTAGAGATTTATTCATGTCAAATATGTTAGATTTCAGGCCTTTAAAAACTTATAATAAATACCATATTAGGCAAACATGTATACAACCAAGTCAAATATTACAGAGTAAATGCCTCTATGTATCTTCTCTGATTGTCTTACCCCTGAGGGAACCATTATCCAAATCAAAATTTTTTTTTTTACCATTCTAATGTTTTGTTCCATATTTATTATTCATGAACATAGTTATGCATTACACAACAGGGATACGTTCTGACAAATGTGTCATTGTGCAAACATCATAAAGTGTACTTACACAAACCTAGATGGTATAACCTACTATACATCTAAGCTAGACGGTATAGCCTATTGCTCCTAGGCTACAAACCTGTAGGAAGTTACCGTACTGTATACTGTAGGCAATTGTAACACAATGGTAAATAATCTAAACATAAAAAAGTTACAGTAAAAATACAATATTATAATCTAATGGGACCACCGTCATATATGCGGCTCATCATTGAATGAAATGTCGTTACAGGGCATGTGACTATACACTTCTGAACAGAACACATAATTTCTTCACATATTTTAAGCTCTAACTATAGAAGTAGTATATTTAGATACCACTTATGGAGATTTTTACGCTAAAAATAGCGTTTCTGAAGTTTCTTTAATCAGGCAATTTTGGAACTATATTTTAGCCACACTGCTGTGACCAGGTTTGCATACATGCAAAACTCTCTGAAGTGCAGACATGAGAGGGCTGCAGCTGACAGGGCCTTCCTTGCTTCTCTCATAGATGCTGTGCTGTGTCTCCGCAAAGAGCTTGTACCAATTTCTCCTCTCCTGGCAGTGTGTGGCGTTCTTCTGACTCCATAATTTCAATTTAAACAGGACACAGCAAAAACACAAACTTACTGATCTGGTTGTCTTGCCAAACTCTACAATTATTCCAGGACATATCTTGAGGCATAAAGTGGAACCATTATGTTTGCATTAAAAATGCACATGTGAAATATGCCGTTTACATGGAAATAGAGAAAAATGAAACATTCTAACATTACAGCATAGAATATTTCATCAGCAAATATTAATAAAGTTGGGAAAGCCATTATTGCACAAATCTAAAAAAATGAGTGCTCTCATCTTGGAATTGGTTGGGATATTCACTAGTAAGGAGATTTTAACTTTCAACTAGACAGCAAATACTTAATATGTTAATTGGTCATACTCTTTGACAAAGATAATCATTTGTAGGAATGTATCCTTTAGATACATCCTGGGAGAACTCTGCCATCATCAATAATGTTTCCCTACTGCTCAGGGCAGAGCTGACCATTTCCCTTGGTGCCTTGAGGACCCCTGACCCTGCTTCATCCATCCTGCCATCCAAACAAGAAAATCTCTTTCAAGGCTGGATGCACAGCCTCAATGAATCATCCATGGATCCACCTCAGGTGTTGATATACACCAGTGCTCATGTTCTTACTCCTGGAGGGATTTGTAGACCTCTGACCTCTTCCTTATCTGGAAGAAAACTTCCTTCCTATTCCCTTTCTGTGTCCTCAAAGGCCCTTCCCTCCCTACCAGGTGCAAGTAGGCCAACCCTTTCTTTAAGCTTAGATTTTCACAGAGGATGGAAGAAATGATGGCTTCAGACAGCTTCTGCTTCCATCCCTGCCATAAACCTCCCCTCAGGCAAGGGGAAGGGGGACAAAGCCTGGCTCCCTTCTGCAGGGAGGGTAAACATGGGAAAATAGAAATTAACCTCACAGCAGTACATGTCTTGATACATTTGCTGAAGCACTTTCACCAGCAACTCAAGGTACCCAAGCTGGCAGGTTCTATCCCTGACTTTGGCAGTGGGTGTGGTGAGAAACCTCTTTGCCATCCAGCTCTATGGTTAGGAGTACTTGCTTTGTAGTCACTTACATTCATGGAGAAAGGATAGTGATACCTCACTAGCAGGGCTGTCGAGATTAAATCCAACTATGAAGGTGAAGAACCTGGAACTGGGCACCTCTAAACAATCTGCTCCATAAATGGTAGCTGTCTTTCCTCCCTAGAGCAGGAACTCATGTGACAAATTTACCTGCCTTTTCAGCCAAGACCCCTTAACCAGCATGCACATCAGAGTCACTTTGATGAGCCTTTTCTAAACTCTCAGCTGAAACTCCCTCGTTGGTGGAAATAGGACTTCTGCACAAAGTCCATTCAAGTTATTAAGATGTAATAATACTGGCCTCAGAAAACGGACACATTGGTGTGGCACCAATAGGGTATATGAGTCTGTTTCTTCTTTATTTCACCAACACTAGTTATTAACAGCTTTTGTCTTGCCAACCTGAACTGCTCGTTTTCTCCATACCTGCGCCATTGGAAGTGTCATTCAGACTGTCGGTAAACTTACATATCCAGAGATTCCTCTCCTAGGGTTGCCAGATTTAGCAAATAAAAATACAGAATTCTCAGTTGCATTCAGATAAATGAAATAATATTGCATGCCACACCCAGAGAAACAGAACCAGTAGGGCATGTGTGTGTGTTTGCGATAGAGAGAGATTCATTTTAAGGAACTGTTTCACATGATTACTGGAGGCTAAAAGTCCAATCTCTGTATGGTAGACTTGCAGACTGGAGAATAAGGCACATTCAATGTTGCAATTCAATTCTGAAGGCTATCTGTTAGTAGTATTCCCTTTTGCTCAGGGATGTCAGATTTTCTCTCTATTCAGGTCTCCAGATGATTGGATGAGGACCACCCACATTATAGAGGGCAGTCTGCTTTATTCAAAGTCCACAAATTTAAATGTTAATCTCATCCAAAAACATCCTTACAGAAACACTCAGAATAATGATGATGAGATATATGGGTACCATGGCCCAGTCAAGTTGATGCATAAAATTAACCATCATACTTACATTAAAAATTATTCTTTTTTTTTTTTTTTTGAGGCCGAGTCTCGCTCTGTCACCCAGGCTGGAGTGCAGTGGCCGGATCTCAGCTCACTGCAAGCTCCGCCTCCCGGGTTCCCGCCATTCTCCTGCCTCAGCCTCCCGAGTAGCTGGGACTACAGGCGCCCGCCACCTCGCCCGGCTAGTTTTTTGTATTTTTTAGTAGAGACGGGGTTTCATTGTGTTAGCCAGGATGGTCTCGATCTCCTGACCTCGTGATCCGCCTGTCTCGGCCTCCCAAAGTGCTGGGATTACAGGCTTGAGCCACCGCGCCCGGCCAAAAATTATTCATTTTTATCTGGAATTTAGATTGAACTGGATGTCCTCTATTTTATCTGGTTACCCTAAACATGGGGACTCTGTGTTGAACCAAGGTGCTCCAGGAAGCAACCCCAGCTGAGCTGCAGGTGGCATCAGCACCAATTGTCCTTCATGTGAGTAAACTCTCTTGGATGTCCCAGTGGAGTGTAGCCTCACAGCCCCATGAAACAGACACCACATGCAGCAGAAAACACATTGCTGAGCTCAGTCAACACTCAGATTTCTGAAAGATAATAAATGGTTTGTTTTGGGGTGTTTGTTAGGTAGAAATGGTTATCTAAAACATGGTTGGGGTGAACTTTTCACCTTTTTCTGTACTTTGTTATCATTGGAGGTCAAAGGGATTCTCTTATCCTTGAAGGCTTGGTGGGACATTGTTATATTAATAATTTTGAGTATAGTTTCTGTGTTTGTTTATGTGTGTGTACAAATTTCTGAATATTTAATCAATTCCTTCTTGAAGGAATTTTCAATGGAAGCTATCACAATATATGATTTTCAACCTACTCTTTGAATTTAGAACCTAATTCCATGAGATGAGCCTCTATTGCAATCATATGAACTAAGCTACTGACAGAGTGTTGTCACAAATGACTCCACGGGGAAAGCCTCAGAGATTGGCTTTGGTTTAGTGAGTATTCATTCTGAACAAGGGTTATTTATGTACTTTGAGAAGTGTTTCTGAAAGAAGAGATCTTGAAACTCTTTCTCCTGCTACAGGGAATTGCCTTGCAAGGAAGCTACTTTCCATGAGAACACATAGACAGGACTCCTGCACCAGACAGCAGCTTGATATGCATTGCAGTCCTTGGCCTTTATGATTTTCCCTTCATGGCACTACTTAGTGGATAAATCTTTTTCAATTTTGTGGATCCTTCATAGGAAGCCCACATGCCAGCAAATCTAAGTCATCTTCTCTAATATCTTCTTTATAAGGAATAAAGTCCATGTATTTTTCTTCTTTCATCTATTTATTACTTGATTTCAAGCTTAGACTTGAAGCAGTGAGGTAAATTGCTTAAACAATCCAAGCAATTTGGAGAAAGACAATAGAAATAGTTGAGCCAGTGTGGCACAGAAAGAGGAGTAGCACTGTGGGCCTATTGTAAGATCCACCTCTGGACTGGGCTCAGTGGCTCATGCCTGTAATCCCAGCACTTTGGGAGGCTGAGGCAGGTGGATCACCTGAGGTCAGGAGTTCAAGACCAGCCTGAGCAACATGGAGAAACCCCGTCTCTACTAAATATACAAAATTAGCCGGGTGTGGTGGCGCATGCCTGTAATCCCAGCTACTCGGGAGGCTGAGACAGAAGAATTGCTTGAACCTGGGAGGCAGAGGTTGCAATGAGCCAAGATTGCACCATTGCACTCCATCCTGGGCAACAAGAGTGAAACAGTGAAACTCCATCTCAAAAAAAAAAAAAAGATCCACCTCTGAGGGCAGGGAAGAACAGGTGCCCTGAAGAGCAGCTTACTACCAAGAATTTTGAAAGGAGGCAGCCTGGGTAGTGCAGCCCCTTTTTCTTCTTCCCAGCTCACCAATTAGATAAGTTCCTCCTGTGACAGAACAGGATTGAGTGTATAGAGAGTCTAGAAATGTTGTGGTCATGAATGTCCCTCCACATGCAGGAATGAAGGATAATAATTTTCTCAAGACAAACCATTGTATGGTTGAATTGATTAGGTTCCTGTCTACTAAATGACTGTATTATTTTAGGCTTACATTACTGAAATAACTCTGAGATCTCTTAAATGACATATTTTGTTGTTCCTAGATCTTTTAGTCACATGATTATAGATAGTCTTAGTTTTCTGCCACAGATGGATAACTGCTTTAGTATGGTGTGTGAATTGTACATGCTCCTCCTCAGTGAGTTAGCTCATCTCCAAGAGCTCCAGGTCTCTGTGCACTGGTGATATTCCTCTACTGTCACTTTTAAACAAAACTATTGACAACCGGGACTTTGTTCCATCAAACCTGGCAGAATTCTATCAATTGGCTCCGTCCCAGCCTAGTTCCTCTAATTATTATAGCTACCCAGGAAGCCGCCTGAAGAGTGAAGGCATTTTCTCTTAGTGAAAGGCAAGGAGTCAAAAGGCCACTCTACGGCATTTCCGGTGTGCTGGACCAGCCTGCGTATCACGGTTGCCATAGAAACCTGACGTCATTGCGGCGACCGTGGAGACTTTTAAAATAGAGGCCAACATGACCGGGCAAGAAGAGCAGGGTCCTTCCTTCAGGTGTTTGGGACTCAACTGAGGGTGTGGGTGCCCCGCGGTGGGGGCTGAACCTTCCTGGGGTGTGGAGAGACGAAGGAGCCCAGATCCAAGTTCCTTCGTTCCCGCTTTGGCACAAGTTGCCTGGGCGGTCTCATGAGAGAGAGAGAGCTGGGACCCTCCTGGCCCCAGTGAGTGTGGTGTCTTGCTCCGGGTGTCCTGGGGCAACTTTCTATATAAAGGCGGGACGTGGGGAGGATGAGACAGGTAAGGACTCTCTGAGCCCAGCCTCTCCTTCTGTAAAATGAGAATGAGAATGCTCACCCACAGGATTGCTGCAACCTGCAGTGATAATACAGGTGCAAGATGATAGATAGCCCTGTGGTTGTTATGGGACGATGGGTGCTTTATGGATTCAGTCTATTTCTTATTCTTTTATTTTTTAAAAACAACACAAATTTATTATTTTACAGTTTTGGAGTTCAAAAGTCCAAAATGGGTCTCACTGGGCTAAAATCAAGGTGTCAGCAGGGCTATGTTCCTTCTGGAAGTTCTAGTGTAGAATGAACTTTCGTTTTTTTCCAGCTTCTAGAAGCTGCTTGCATTCCTTGGCTCATGCCTTCACATTACTCTGACCTCCATATTGTGGTCACATCTACTTCTCCGATTTTATTGCCTCCCTGTTTCCCTCATAAAGACCCTTGTAATTATGTCAGGCCCACCCAGATGATCCAGAAGAACCTCACCATTTTAAGATCATTAACTTAATCACACCTGTAAAGTTCATTTTACCATGTAATGTAACATATTCACTTGTTCCAGAGACTAGGACATGGATTTCTTTGGGGTAGAGGAGTGTTATTCAGCCTACAGCACAGTTGTATATTAGATACTGTGATGGATAGCCTCAATTTGTCTCTTCAAAGCTACACTCCACCCCTCACCACCCTACTCTGTGCTCCACAGGTCTGATCCTTATAGACTACACCAACTCAGATCCCTTCTCCTTAGGCTTCCAGTTGGGTTTCGCCAATGGGAGATACTAGCAAGTGAGTGAGGGAAAGATGAGGTATGTGTCCCCACTGCCAGATTCCTCGGTGTTGGGCTACAGGTTGGTAGTAGTTGTTTTCCTCTACCAAGGGCTCAGGCCATTTCCCCATTCTTTTTTTTTTTTTTTTTTTTTTGAGACGGAGTCTCACTCTGTCGCCCAGGCTGGAGTACAGTGGCCGGATCTCAGCTCACTGCAAGCTCCGCCTCCCGGGTTTATGCCATTCTCTTGCCTCAGCCTCCCGAGTAGCTGGGACTACAGGCGCCCGCCGCCTCGCCCGGCTAGTTTTTTGTATTTTTTAGTAGAGACGGGGTTTCACCGTGTTAGCCAGGATGGTCTCGATCTCCTGATCTCGTGATCCGCCTGTCTCGGCCTCCCAAAGTGCTGGGATTACAGGCTTGAGCTACCGCGCCCGGCTCCCCATTCTTTTTTAAAGTTGTTATTAGGTGATAAATGGAAAGGAGAAGAAAAGGCCCTGGTGAGAAACTCATTGTACCTTCTGGTTGTTATGATCACTAACCAATTGTATCAGTGTCATTGGTCACTAACTCAGTGCCCAGCATGGTTGCAGGCACAGAGTCACTTCAATAAAGCATAGTGATTGCTGGAGCCTGTCTCTCCCCAGGAAGCACCTCATGGGGGCAACTAAACTTATATCAGGTGTCTGAAGGAGGTGGGTTCTGATGATCTGGGTCATGATGGCTGCTGAAGCTTTTACTTCAGACTTGAAGGACAGCAGTCCTCAGGAGATCTCTAGCACTTCCATCCTTGGTGGGATATGATTCCTGGCTCCAGTGAGTTCATAGATCTGAACAGAAGTGTGTTATAGAATAGTAAGTGTGTAGTTCACAAAGTAGTCTAAAAGTAGAGCAGGCACTTTGATCTCATCATTGGAAAAGAGGCTCAACAGGTGGACTCCATTGCGTGCATCAGCAGCTACATGCTTTGTAGTATCCCTTGAGGCCCATTTGGAGATACTTTTCTTAAAGCAATGAATTGTTCAGTTGGGGAAGGAACTTGATATTTAACATGCATTTGCAATAAATTTACGCATAGTTTTCTGACTGTATAAATAATAATTCATTATTCCCATGTATCTCGGATGGAAGTTGAAATATGCAGTTGGTTAGAAGATCTTCATAGCAATTTGAGATTGTAATATGCATGCTTTCATGGTTAGCGTGTTTTCATCCATTCTGCAATGTAATTTTTTAAGAGGCCAGGAATTTACTAAGTGTTAGTTAAATGTCAGGTACAAGAATTTAGTATTTTTGAAAATAACGATTACTTGATAGTTTGCCCAATTATAATGATACCTAGTCACATCTCCTAAAATAACCAGATAAGCCTGAGTATTATTATTATTATTATTTCCAAGGAAATAACATTTTCAGTTCTATATTACCTGGGCTCCCTACCCCTCCTACTGTGCTGTCTCCAGGCAAACACATTTCTGTCACTATAGATTTGGTTTTATGTCCTAGAAATGTATTTAAGTGGAGTCATAGAGAGGTTTTTTCTAAGAGGAATCTGACTTTTTTCATTCACCCTATTTAATTTTAGATTTATCCATTTCTTTGCATATAGCAGTAGTTTATTCTTTGTTATTGCTTAATAGCATTCCAGTATATGGCTATACCACTATTTGTTTTATCCATCCACCTGTTGATGGACATTTGGGTTGTTTCTAATTTGGGACACTTATAAATAAGCTGATATGAACATATGTGAATAAGTCTTTTCATAGACATATGCGTTATTTCTTTGGGGTATATATTTAGGAGTGCAATTGCTGGATATATGGTAGATATAAGATTAACATTGTAAGAAACTACCGAGCTGTTTCCAAAGTGGTTGTATCACTGCTGTCACCAGCAGTGTATGAGAGTTTTATCCTCCCCAACCTTGCCAGTGCTTGATATGGTCAGTCTCTTTAATTTTGGCCATTCTTACAAGAATATAGTAGTATTTCATTGCAGTTTTCATTTACATTTCCCTAATGATTAATGTTGCTGAGTATCTTTTCATGTGTTTACTTGACATTTGTATATGTATATATCTTCTTTAGTGGAATGTATATTCAAATATTTTGCCCATTTGTTTACTTAAGTGTCTGTTTTCCTCTGACTTTTGTGATATTTTCTGCATTCTGGTACAAGTCCTTCATCAGATATATGATTTTAAACACTTTCTCCTAGTCAGGGACTTGTATTTTCATTTTCTTACCCATATATTTGGAAAAGCAAAAGTTTTTGACTTTGAGGAAGTCCAATTTATTGATTTGTTCACTTACGGATTGTGGTTTTCATGTCATATATTAATGTAATAGCATGACTATAGAGAGAATACTTGGAATTGTAATAGCAAGCAGGGATAAGCCCACATTTCCACTAGGTGACAACTTCACTGTCATTCTGTGTGTGGGAGAGGGTTGTGGGATGGAGCTGAGGAAGACGAAAAGTATCATTGCACAGCTTCCAAGTAACTGAATGGGAATAGGGAAGACATCATCACCCCATCCCGTTTTCGTGTGCTTTTTCATCCTCTTACCTTCCTCCTCATTTCATATGCTTTCTTGTCCTCTTACTCTCCCATCTAGTTAACGTGAGACAAGGGTGTTGACTGTGCAGCGCAGAACCAGTAGTCTGTAGAGAAGAACCAGGTGTGATGTTGAATCTGCTAGACAGGCTACTGAAGCAAAAGTCAAGAGATCCAGATCCCATCATGGGGACACTTTAGGTAAGTCACTACCCTTCCTTCAGATTAGTCTATACAACATGATAAAAATACCCAATTCTCCTGACCACCAGGAATACTCTGGAGTTTAAGTATGGTCTCATGTGGGAAAGCAGTCTTCCCTCCCCCTTAGAAAAGTAGTATATATTCGAGTAATTACATTAATAGGGATATTCCAGATGTCCCAGAACTCTGCATGGTAGGCATTAAATTAATGGTGCTCAAGTGTGAACTTTTTATTTATTTATTTTTTGAGATGGAGTCTCGCTCTGTCACCCAGGCTGGAAGTGCAGTGGCATGATCTTGGCTCACTGCAATCTCTGCCGCCTGGTTCAAGCGATTCTCCTGCCTCAGTATCCTGAGTGGCTGGGATTACAGGTGCCCACCACCACGCCCAGCTAATTTTTGAATTTTTGGTAGAGACAGGGTTTCACCATGTTGGCCAGGCTGGTATTGAACTCCTGATCTCAAGTGATCTGCCCACCTTGGCCTCCCAAAGTGCTGGGATTACAGCCGTGAGCCACTGCGCCTGGCCAAATATGAACTGTTGCGGTCAGGATTTTTCCCAGTGTGGTCTATGGATCACTTCATCAAATTCATCAGGTAGTGCTCGTTAAAATAGCAGATACTTGGACTTACCCTAGATCTGCTGAATCAAAACCAGGGAGGTGGGATGGGAGGTGTTTCCATTTAAAGTAATATCTTCAGTTGGTCTGGTACTCATCTTAGTGCATTCTGAGCTACTATAACAAAATATCATAACTCGGTAGCTGATAAACAACAGAAATTTATTTCTCACAGTTCTGGAGGCTGAGAAGTCCAAAATTAAGGCACTGGCAGCTTCAGTGTTTTGGTGAGGGCCCACTTCCTTCATAGATGGATGACCTCTTACTATAACCTCCCTTGGTGGAAAGGGCTAGCTAGCTCTCTGGAATCTCTTTGATAACAGCACTAATCTCAGTTAGCGACAGAGGACAGAGCCCTAATGACCTAAAAACCTCTCATAGCCTCACCTTCTAATACCATCACCTTGGTATTAGGTTTTAACATGAATTTGAGGCGGGGGGTCACAGATATTCAGACTATAACATCATCCATGTTTGAAAAGCTCTGCTATGGATGTACAAGACCTTCTTACAGTTTTGAATCATTTAATATCTAATTTCATTGATAGTTGCTCCTGCTACTCAGCTTAAATGTCTGTCTTCTTTGGTCTCTTAAATAGGCAGCAACTCCTTCAATTAAGTAATATTATTTAAGTGATTATATGTGAAGGACTAAAGTAGGCACTGAGGAAACAGCACAGAGAATAAGATAGGCAGGGTCCCTGGAGCTGTCATTCTAGTTTGGGAAAAGTGGCAGTAAGCAGGTAAACAATAAGCCATGTGATTTCATATGAGGATATGTGTTTTGAAGAAAATAAACAGGTGGAGTAGAAAATGACTGAGACAGGGATTATTATAGATGGGGTTGTCAGTGAGACTCCTTCTCAGGAAGTGACACTTGAGCTGAGTCCTAAACGATAAGAAGAAGCCAGACATGGAGAGACCATTTTGTCAGTGTCCCTGTGCTGTGTGTGGGCACCACTGATCCAGGAGCAGAGGACAAGCTGGAGTGACTGGAGCCTGGCACATAAGTGCAGACAGGTGGAAGATGAGATCGAAAGGGTAGACAGGAACCACATGGTTTCAGTCCTGTAAGGAGTTTGAGTTTTATTCTGAGTGTGGAGGGTTAGAGTGTGGGAGTGATGTGATCTGATTCTTGATGTGGAAGCTGACTCTGGCTGCTGTGTGGAGAATGGTCTGGAGAGGGACAAGATAGGGAGTAGGGATAACCATTAGGAAAATATTGCAGAAGTCCAGGAGAGGGATGTGTGTGGATGAGGCCAGCGCTGCAGCTATGTGCAAAGGGAGGGATGGACCTGGGCAGGGCGTGTTTGCAGGTCAGGCAGGTAGGACCTGCAGTGGCTGTGTGCCTGCGGTGTGTAGATAATGGAGAGTTAGGGAGAACCCCTGGGCTTTTTGTTTGGCCATGCAGAGAAATGGTGGTGCTCTTTTCTGAGATCAGACCTTCCAAGTGCTTTGAATGTTCTCAAGTTATTTAGTTAGTTTTACTATAACTAATATTAGTTATAATAAAAATTAGTGATTTTAAAAATATGTTGGTTGATGAATATGATTCAGCTGTAAGACTATTAAGCTTTTTTTCCCCAGCATCTCTGTAGTAGAATTTTTTAAATGATGTGATTACTCACCATTTATCTTTTTAAAAACTCAAACACAAGTTAATAAATATATTTTTAAATGTTTTGTCTTCTACATTATGTACTGTATAATGCCAGTTTTATGGATGTAACAAATGAGTGACTATAAGGTGAAGTAAAAGTATTTAAAGTCACTCAGTCTTTACGTGGCAGAACTAGGGCTTGTCTCTATTCTGTCTCCAGAGCCCACACTACTGACCAATACACCTAGGAAGAAGAAAAAGCATTTGTGAGGTATGGTGATTACCCAAGGTCACCATCTAGAGTTAATGGTTTAGATCTGTCACTGTGTCCCAAGTATGTGTCCTGTCTTACTCCCAGCTCCCTGTTCATTAGACTTCGCATTAGCCTTGTTACTACGTGTAGTGGATCACTTTTCAAGGGCTTAGGATGGATGTTTTCCTGAGGTTAACCTGCAGGTAACATAAGAGTACACTCCATACCTTCAAATGAAAAGAAATGGCGTTGTTGATTTTCTTATCCAGCCCCAAACTATACTGAAAGAATACAGGAAAATTTCTTAAGTCATACAAAATGTGCTTTTTTTTCTGTCTGGCTCCTTCAGCATCTTACCATGAATTTTACATTTATTATTGTCTATAGTTGTAGATCATTCATTCTTGTTAATGTGTAGTATTATGTTGTGTGGATATTTTGCAATAAATGTATCTATTATGGGGATATGCCTATTTTTCAGTGTTTGTCTTATTATGAATAACAGTGCTATGAATGTCTTCTACATCTCTTTTTTTAACTGTTATTTTAGGTTCAGGGGCACATGTACAGTTTTGTTATATAAGTAAACTTGTGTCACAGGGGATTGTTGTACAGATTATTTCGTGACTCACGTAATAAGCCTAGTACCCATTAGTTATTTTTTCTAATCATCTCCCTCCTCCCACCCTCCACCCTCAGGTAGGCCTCAGTGTCTGTCGTACCCCTATTTGTGCCTATGTGTTCTCACCATTTAGCTCCTACTTATAAGTGAGAATACGTGGATTTGGTTTTCTGTTCCTGCATAGCATGCGAAGGATAGTGGCCTCCAGCTCCATCCATGTTGCTTCAAAGGACATGATTTCATTCTTTTTTCTGGCTGCATACTATTCTATGGTATATATATACCACATTTTCCTTATCCAGTCTACCATCAATGGGCATTTCTGTTGATTCCATGTCTTGGCTATTGTGAATACTGCTGCAATTAGCATGTGTCTTTATGACAGAACAATTTATATTCCTTTGGGTGTATACCCAGTAATGGAATTGCTGGGTTGAATGGCAGTTCTGTTTTCTGCTCTTTGAGGAATCATCACACTGCTTTCCACAATGGTTGAATGAATTTACCCACCCACCAATGGTGTATGAGCATTCTCTTTTCTCTGCAACCTTGCCAGCATCTGTTATTTTGTGATTTTTAATAATAGCCATCTGACTGTGTGAGATGGTATCTCATTGTGGTTTTGATTTGCATTTCTCTAATGATCAGTAATGTTGAGCTTTTATTCGTATGCTTATTGGCCACATGTATGTCTTCTTTTGAAAACTCTTCATTTCCTTTGCCCACTTTTTAATGGAGTTGTTTGTTTTTTTTCTTGTAAATTTGTTTAAGTTCCTTATAGATGCTGCATATTAGACTTATGTCAGATGCATAGTTGGCAGATATTTTCTCCCATTCTGTAGGTTGTCTGTTTACTCTGTTGATAGTCTTTTTTGCTGTACAGAAGCTCTTTAGTTTAATTAGATTCCATCTGTCAACTTTTGCTTTTATTGCAGTTGTTTTGATGTCTCTGTCATGAAATGTTTGCCCCTTCCTATGTCCAGATGGTATCACCTAGGTTGTCTTCTAGGGTTTCTATAGTGTTGGGTTTTACATTTAAGTCTTTAATCCATCTTGAGTTTATTTTTGTATATAGTGTAAGGAAGGGGTCCAGTTTCAATCTTCCGCATAAGGGCATCCCAGCACCACTTATTGAATAGGGAGTCCCTTTGCTTGTTTTTGTCAAGTTTCTCAAAGATCATATGGTTGTAGGTGTGCAACCTTATTTCTGAGCTCTCTATTCTGTTCCATTCGTCTATATGTCTGTTTTTGTACTACTAATGTGCTGTTTTGGTTACTGTAGCCCTGTAGTATAGTTTGAAGTTGGGGAGTGTGATGCCTCCTGCTTTATTCTTTTTGCTTAGGATTTCCTTGGCTATTTGGGCTCTTTCGGGTTTCACATGAATTTTAAAGTAGTGTTTTCTAGTTCTGTGAAGAATGTCATTGGTAGTTTGATAAGAATAGCATTGAACTTGTCCATTGCTTTGGGCAATATGGCCATTTTCATGATATTAATTTTTCTTGTCCATGAGCATGGAATGTTTTTCCATTTGTTTGTCATCTCTGGTTTCTTTGAGCAATGTTTTGTAATTCCCATTGTAGAGATTTTTTTTTTTTTTTTTTTTTTTACCTCCCTGGTTAGCCATATTCCTAGGTATTTTATTCTTTTTGTGGCAATTGTGAATGGGATTGTATCCTCATTTGGCTCTCGGCTTGGTTGTTGTTGGTGTATAGGAATGCTAGCGACTTTCTTTTTGGACGGAGTCTTGCTGTCACCCAGCCTGGAGTGCAGTGGCATGATCTTGGCTCACTGCAACCTCCACCTCCTGGGTTCAAGTGATTCTCCTGCTTCAGCCTCCCAAGTAGCTGGGATCACAGGCACACGCCACCACGCCTGGCTAATTTTTGTATTTTTAGTAGAGATGGGGTTTTACCATGTTGGCCAGGCTGGTCTCGAACTCCTGATCTCAAGTCATCCGCCTGCCTCGGCCTCCTAAAGTGCTGGGATTATAGGCGTGAGCCACTGTGCCCAGCCTGCGATTTTTATACATTGATTTTGGGTATTGTGACTTTGCCAACGTTTTTTATCAGCTTAAGGAGCTTTTGGGCCAAGACTATGGGGTTTTCTAGATATAGGATCATGTCATCTGCAAACACTTTGTAGCATGGTGGCAGTGGGATCCGTCCTTGTTCACATATGCCAGTAGCAGCTGCAGCTGCAGTGTGGTAGGGTGCACACTGCTTGGCTGCAACAGGGTGCTAGTGGATTCCAGGGTGTCAGCCTTCATGTATGCATTTGCAGCAGCAACTGGCATTTACAGCACGGCTCAGGGCGATGGGGCCCCAGCCAGTAACTGTGCGCTCCTTCATGCTGGTGATGTTGTTTGTACTCTCTGTACAAGTTCCCGTGGGCGGCAGTGGCCACTCAGGTCAGGTGTGGGTCTGCTTTTCTCCATGCCTAGTTTTATGCTAACAGCAGTTTTGGTGCTGGCAGGGAGGAGGCTGGCGGGCTCCGTGCCTGCCAATGCTCCGACAACAATGGCGGTGTGGCAGAAGGAGGGAGGTAGGGGGAGAGGCAGGGCATACTTAGCCAGCAGCAGTGGCATTGCAGAGGGCACATGCACACATGTACTGGTGAGGGAGGGAAGGCTGCATCTGCTGGTGCACACACACAACAGCAAAGCAATGTAGAGGGTGGCTGTGGACGAGTGTGCAGGCAAAGCTGCATGGGGGAGGCTGCAGTTGGGGGAGGGTGCAGGTGGGCTGGAGCGAGTCCACTGGGGCTGCTCTTCTCTGCTGGAGCACTCTGCTAGTCAGGAGCAGTCTCCTAGCGCAGGGGCTATGATATGGGCCCGCAGGAGATACCCAGGGGCTGCACTGCAAGCAGTCATGACCAGGCTGGGGCCCCAGGAGAGGCCAATAGACTGAGGGGTGTTCAGGTCAGACCAGCTGTGTCTTATGGGCATGATTCCCTGCAGCGTTCAGGTCCGACAGTTCCCCTAAGGCTAAAGTCTTCTATAGGAGTGAGTCAAGCCTAGGGAGATGGGCGACAATGACCATGCTCCACTACAGATGCTCCTGTACCAAACTCTCTGGGCTCCACTCCAGCTGGAGTTCTGCCCCTGCCAGTTCTCTAAGTAGCTCTCACTGCCAATTCAACTGTCCATGGTGGTCAAGGAGTGTTCTTCTGCAGGGATTCCAGAGGCCCGTGGCGAGAGTGGGTTGCTCTTTGCCTGTTCAACCCCTTCCCCAGGAGTTACTGGGGACCAGAAATGACCTGGTGTATGGTAGCCCTGAGCAGTGTTCCCAGCTTCCTCCCACTTCCACCCAGTATCTGTATCTCCCTTCTGTCTGCTCTCAATGCCTTCCCTCAAGATCTGCTAGGAGTGTGCTAGTCTTCCTGATGCCCTGTCCCTTTGTGGGAGACATTCCTCCTGGCTGTATCTAGTCGGCCATCTTGCGCCCTTTTTTATTTCTCTGCGTATCTTTGAATGGGCATTTATTTTCATTTTTCATGTGCATGTACCTAAGAATAGAATTTCTGAGTCATAGGGTATGTGTATGTTCAGCTCAGCATATACAGCTAAGCAATTTTCAAATTGGTTATTCTAATTTATATTCGTATCAGCAGTATCATAGTTCCACTGCTCTACGTCCTCACTGACACTTGGTATACCTTGGTAGCTTTTGTCATTATGATGGATGTGTGATAGTATATAGTATCTCATTTTTCTGTTTTAATTTCTGTTTGATTTAATTTTCTCTCAAGTTTTAAGTTTTTTTAATATAGACAAGATGCTTTCTCTCTCTTTTTTTAACTTTCCAATTTTTTTGCTTAAGGTGCTGGAGTTTACATTCTCAGTTTTGCTGATTGTATCCCTATTGTGTTGTTCATGTTACTCAGTCTCCTCTTCTTTCCTTTAAATTGGTAATTAGAGTTAAAGGCTTGAGCTATTCAGATGTTTTGACAAGAGTGTCTTACATGTGGCATTATGTACAGTCATGTGTCACTTAACCACAGAGATATATTCTGAGAAATGCATCATTAAGAGATTTTGTTTGAACAAAATCTGTGTGAACATCACAGAGTGCACTTACACAAACCTAGATGGTGTAGCCTACCACCTACCTAGGCTATACAGCCTATTGCTCCTAGGCTAAAAATTCATACAGCATGTTACTGTACTGAATAATCTAGGGAACTGTAGCACAAAGGTCAGTATTTGTATATCTAAGCATATCTAAACATAGAAAAAATACAGTAAAATATGATATAAAAGATTAAAAATGTACATATCTATACATGTGTATTGGTCACTTGCAAGACTTGAAGTTGCTCTTGGTGAGTCTGTGAGTGAGTGGTGAGTGAATGTGAAGGCTTAGGACATTACTGTATACTACTGTAGATTTTAAAAACACTGTACAATTAGGCTACATTATATTTGTAAAATAATATTTTTTTCTTCAATAATAAATTAACCTCAGCTTACTGTAACTTTTTAACTTTATAAACTTTTAACATTTTTAAACTTTTTTACTTTTGTAATAACACAACTAAAAGCACACATTGTACAGCTATGCAAAAATATTTTCTTTCTTTATATCCTTATTCTGTTACCTTTCTTTTACTGTTATGCCCAGACCGTTTGTTCCCCAAAGAAGACCACCAGAGTCCAGAGTCAAAGCCAAGCGGCAAGGATCTTTACTACAAGTTCGAACTTGGTCCCTCCATTCCACAGCATACAGGAGGGCCTCGAACAATGCGAGTGCTTGCTTTTTATAGCCCGATGTAAACAGGATATGTAAAGTTACAGGGAACAAGGTAATTCTCTCGGTTATAGCATTACAATTGGTTAACATTATACATTTAGCATTCCTTATCGGAGATCTCCCAGGTGATGTTTTTCTGAAGTTTGAAAGAAATATGGAGGAATGTGTTTGTGCTGGACTCAGGAAGTTGGGAGATATATGGGGGATGTGCCTCATTCCTTTCATTACTTATTTATTTATATTTACTTTTTAAACTTTTCTGTTAAAAACTAAGACACACACACACACACACACATTAGTCAAGGCCTATACGGGGTCAGGATCATCACTATCACTGTCTTCCACCATCATATCTTGTCCCACTGGAAGGTCTTAAGGGACAATAACACACATAAAGCTGTCATCTCCTATGATAACAATACCTTCTTCTGGAATACCTTTTGAAGGACCTGCATGAGGCTGTTTTATAGTTAACTTTTTTTAATAGGTAGAAGGAGTACATTCTAAAATAATAAAAGGTATAGTAAATACATAAACCAGTAACAGTCATTTATTATCATTAATAAGTATTATGTACTGTACATAATTGCATGTGCTATATTTTTATACAACTGGCAGTGCAGTAGGTTTGCTTACACCAGCATCAACATATTCTTCACAAACATGTTTGTGACAGCTATGTGAGTAGGTGATAGGAAGTTTTTGGCTCCATTATATCTTATGGGACTACTGTTACATATGTGTCCTGGAGTTGACCAAAACATTGTTATACAGCACATGACTGTCCTTTTTATAGCCTTACACGTATCTTAGTCACTTCAGGCTGCTGTAACAAGTTACCATACACTGATGGGTTAAACAGTGTATTAGTCCATACTCACACTGCTATAAAAAACTACCTGAGACTAGATAATTTATAAAGAAAAGAGGTTTAGTTAACTCACAGTCCTGCAGGCTATACAGGAGGGGCATGGCTGGGAAACTCAGGAAACTTACAATCATGGCAGAAGGCGAAGGGGAAGCAGGCACATCTTACATGGTCAAAGAAGGAGGAAGAGAGTGAAGGGGGAAGTGCTACATACTTTTATTCAACCAGATCTTGTGAGAACTCATTCCCTATCATGTGAACAACAAGGGTGAAGTATGCCCCCATGATCCAATCACCTCCCACCAGGCCCCTCTTCCAATATTGGGGATTACAATTCAACATGATATTTGGGTAGGGACACAAATCCAAACCATATCAAACAACAAGTATGTATTTCTTATGGGTCTGCAGCCTGCCAAGTCTGAGATCAGTGTACCAGCATGGTTGGATTCAGGATACGGGTCCTCTGCCTAGTCCTCACATGGCCTTTCCTTGGTATGTGCATGTGGAAAGGAAACAAGCTCTCATATCTTTTATTACAAGGGCACTAATCTCATCCTGAGAGCTGTGTCCTCATGACCTAATTCCTTTCAAAGGCCCCATCTCCAAATACCATCACATTGGAGACTAGGCTTTTAACACATGAACTGGGGTGGCAGTGGGGGTGGGGGGACACAAACATTTAGGTAATAGCACAGCAGGAGCCTCATCATGTCTGTTTATCTCCTCTACTGTGAAGTTCAGGTTGATCACTGGGCTCAGATTTTGTCAGCCCAGTCCATCCATTATAACACTTTCCATGTGTTTTTCTCCTCAGGATTTTTTGCACTTTCTGAAGATTGTTGTCTAGGGCTGTATTTCATTAGAAGTTGCAAAATGGTGATGTTGTAATTTTACAGTTTCTTCTGCATTTATTAGCTGGGTGTTTCCTATAACATAACTTGCCCCTATGCCATCAACTATTAGGATTCACCGAGGTATGGAACACACAAGAAGTGAAGGATGAATGTTTAATTCTTTTGCAGTATTTTCACTTTTCAGAACAAATAGTTGTTTCCATAGGAGCTTCCAAAGATGAGTAGTGAGTTGGTATTGCTCGTGTTTTGTTTTTCTTTTAAAGTGTCCTTGTGACTCGGAGATGTTCCTGTATTTTTTTTTTTTTTTTTTTTTTTTTTGAGACGGAGTCTCGCTCTGTCACCCAGGCTGGACTGCAGTGGCCGGATCTCAGCTCACTGCAAGCTCCGCCTCCCGGGTTCACGCCATTCTCCGGCCTCAGCCTCCCGAGTAGCTGGGACTACAGGCGCCCGCCACCTCGCCCGGCTAGTTTTTTGTATTTCTTAATAGAGACGGGGTTTCACCGTGTCAGCCAGGATGGTCTCGATCTCCTGACCTCGTGATCCGCCCGTCTCGGCCTCCCAAAGTGCTGGGATTACAGGCTTGAGCCACCGCGCCCGGCCGTTCCTGTATTTAATATGTTTTAAACCATTGCAGTCACTAATCTCTTTGATGTTCAAATTGTTTCATTTTTGTCCAGTGAGAACCTCCTCAGCTTGGTTTCTGAATCTTTTTGACATGCTTTCTGGTATGATAATTTGGTCCAGGCTTATCTGGTACAATCCTGACCCCAGATCTGGAATCAGCTGTCTCTCTAAGACAGCCTGGTTTCTTTTCATGGTAAGTATTTTTAGAGCACTCAGTCTGTATACTAATCAACTGGTCGTAGTTTGTTGCTTTTTTAGTGTACATAGCCAGTAATTATGCATTACATTTTGAAGATGATACACATCTTGGCTTCCATCCTGAATTGCTCCTCTATGCCCTTATAGATAATCATTTTTATCAGTTTTTGTTTTAATCTTCCAGTTTTTAAAAATATAAGCAAATGTGATGTGTGTCATGCGCATCGGTGTGAAGAGACCACCAAACAGGCTTTGTGGGAGCAATAAAGCTTTTTAATCACCTGAGTGCAGGCGGGCTGAGTCTGAAAAGAGAGTCAGCGAAGGGAGATAAGGGTGGGGCTGTTTTATAGGATTTGGGTAGGTAAAGGAAAATTACAGTCAAAGGGGGGTTGTCCTCTGGCGGGCAGGAGTGGGGGTCATGAGGTGCTCAGTGGGGTAGCTTTTTGAGCCAGGATGAACCAGGAAAAGGACTTTCACAAGGTAATGTCATCACCTAAGGCAAGGACTGGCCATTTTCACTTCTTTTGTGGTGGAATGTCATCAGTTAAGGGGGGACAGGGCATTTTCACTCTTTTGTGATTCTTCAGTTACTTCAGGCCATCTGGGTGTATATACATGCAAGTCACAGGGGATGCGATGGCTTGGCTTGGGCTCAGAGGCTGGACATTGTGGGTATTTATTTCCTCCCCAACACAAGTAGAAGGTGGCATATTCTACACTACTACTATCCAGTGGAAATTTCTGCATTGATGAAAATTGTCTGTATCTGCACTGTCCAACACAGTAGCCACTAGTTTACCTGAGGCTGTTGAGCACCTGAAACATGGTGAGTGTGAGTGAGGTATTGAGTTTATAATTTTATTTGAATTTATTTATTAAAATTAAATGGCTACATGTAGCTAGTGACCACCATATTGAACAACAACAGCTCTCTCCATTTTTTTGCACTGCATTTTTCGTTTATAATATGTCCTGGAGGGCAATACCATAGCAGTGTAGAGAGGGGATCTTCGTTGCCTTTTATACATGCATGGTACTCTAGGAAGTATCTTAGATTACTTAATCAGCCTTCTATTGGTGGACATCTGTCTTATATCTAATCTGCTGTTATGAATTGTTCTGCCAGGAATGGCCTTGTGTTTTGCCTGTTTGTCTATTTGCATTATATCTTTGGAATAGATTCTTAGGAAAGAGATTGCTGGTTCCAAGAATTAATGCCTATGTCATTCTAGTGAAATTACTTCTAGCAATGCATGACAATGCCTGTTTCCTCACAGTCTTTCTAAGAGGAACTCTGCAGGGAAGTAAACATCATGTGAGAAATCTGTGAAAATCATCTTACTAAATCAGGAGAGTCTGATGTTCAGACTGGGGTCCTAGTCCTGTGCTTGTCTTTGAGAACTTGGTCTTTACTCCTATCTCCTGTGGCTCTGGGTCCAGTCCCTCAGTGAAGGAGAGCAGTTCTTACATGAAGCAGAAACTCCATGTTACCTCAGATGGATACCTCAAATGACTAAATGGAAAAAAGTCACTCCCTTAGGGATCAGGCAGACTCAAAACAAGTTCAGAAACATACCACTCCGACACAGTAAAGAGAAACGGAGAAAGTAAAACTTCTACTTTCTACTTGTGAGAAGAACTAAGACTGCAAGCACACAAGTGTTGCCTTGCCCTTTCCTCTGTATGAGTGAGGTAGGTCAGGAGCAAGTAGTAGTAGCCCTTTAGCCCTAGGCAAGCAGGCGGAAGCACGGGTTACAAGGTGCCTCAGTTTCCCAAGGTAGCAGTCTCTTTCCACTCAACCATATCATTTTCTATTTAGATGCTGGGTGTATTACGCCATACTTGTGTTGCTATAAAGACATACCCGAGGCTGGGTAACTTATTTTTATTTTATTTTATTTATTTATTTATTTATTTTGAGACGGAGTCTCGCTGTGTCACCCAGGCTGAAGTGCAGTGGCCTGATCTCAGCTCACTGCAAGCTCCGCCTCCCGGGTTCACGCCATTCTCCTGCCACAACCTCCGGAGTAGCTGGGACTACAGGCGCCCGCCACCACGTCCAGCTAATTTTTTGTATTTTTAGTGGAGACAGGCTTTCACCGTGTTAGCCAGGATGGTCTCCATCTCCTGACCTTGTGATCCACCCGCCTCAGCTTCCCAAAGTGCTGGGATTACAGGTGTGAGCCACCACGCCTGGCCGAGGCTGGGTAATTTATAAAGAAAAGGTTCTCACAGTTCTGCAGGCTGTACAAGCATGGCACCAACATCTGCTTGGCTTCTGGTGAGGGCCTCAGGAAGCTTACAGTCATGGTGAAAGGCAGAGTAGGAGGAGGCATGTCACACAGCAGTAGTGGGAGCAAGAAAGAGATGAGGGAGGTGCCACACACTTTTAAACAAACAAATCTCATGAACTCACTCACTATTGCAAGGGCAACACCAAGACATTCATGAGGGATTTGCCCTCATGAGTGAAGTAGGTCAGGAGCAGGTAGTAGCCCTTTAGCAGTATGCAAGCAGGCAGAGCCATGGGTTACAAAGTGCCTCAGTTTCCCAAGGTAGCAGTCTCTTTCCACTCAACCATATCACTTTCTGTTTAGATGCTTGGTGTATTAGGCAGCTCCACCCCTGTAGCTTTGCAGGTTGTAGCCCTGTGGCTGATCTCATGGATTGGACTTGACTGCCTGTGACTTCTCCAGGCTCAGGTTGTGAGCTGTCCGTGGCTCTACCGTTCTGGGGTCTGCAGGGGAGTGGCCCCCTTTTCACAGCTCCACTAGGCAGTGCCTCACTGGGGACTCTGTGTTGGGCCTCCAACTCCATATTTCTCCTCCAAACCAGGCTTCTGCCTAGGCACTCAGGCTTTCTGATACATTTTCTGAAATCTAGGGGGAAGCTTCCAAGCCTCCTTAACTCTTGTATTCCATGTGCCCACAGACTTAACACCATGTGGAAGCTGCCAAGGCTTATAGTGACTTGCACTCTCCAAAATGGCTTGTTACTTGTTATTGATCATTTCAGGTTTTGGATTTCTTCATGGTTCAATCTTGGTAGGTTGTATGTGTCTAGGTATTTATCTATTCCTCTAGGTTTTCCAATTTATTAGCATGTAGTTGCTCATAGTAGCCTCTGATGATCCTTTGAATTTTTGCACTATCATTTGTAAGGTCTCATTTTTTGTTTCTGATTTTATTTATTTGGATCTTCTCTCTTTTTTCTTAATCTGGCTCAAGGTTTGTCAATTTTGTTTATCTTTTTAAAAAAACAACCTTTTGTTCATTGACATTTTGTATTGTTTTCTTCATTTCAATTTCATTTGTTTCTGATGTGATCTTTATTCTTTCTTTCTTTTCTTTTCTTTTCTTTCATTTTTCTTGAGACAGGGTGTCTCTCTGTCACCCAGGCTGGAGTGCAGTGTCACGATCTCAGCTCACTCCAACCTCCATCTCCTAGACTCAAGTGATCCTCTTGCCTCAGTTTCCTGACTAGCTGGGACTACAGGCATGTGCCGCCACGCCCAGCTAATTTTGTATTTTTTTGTAGAGACAGGGTTTCGCCATGTTGCCCAGGTTGGTCTCAAACTCCTGAGCTCAGGTGATCTGCCCACCTCAGCCTCCCACAGTTCTGAGATTACAGGTGTGAGCCACCATACCTGGCCTGTTATTTGTTTTTTCTACTAATTTTAGGTTTGGTTTGCCCTTGACTTTCTTGTTCTTTAAGATGTATCATTAGGTTGTTTATTTGATGTTTTTCTTCTTTTTTGATGTAGGCACGTATTAGCTGTAAGCTTTCCTCTTAGTACTGCTTTTGCTGTATTCCACATATTTTCACATTCTGTGTTTCCGTTATCATCTGTTTCAAGAAATTTTTCAATTTCCTTCTTAATTTCTTTTTTGACACACTGTTCATTTGGGAACATATTGTTTAATTTCTATGTATTTGTAGTTTCCAAATTTCCTCTTGCCATTGATTTCTAGTTTTATTCCATTGTGATCAGAGAATATACTTGATATCATTTAAAATTTTTTGAATGTTTTAAGACTTGTTTTGTGGCCTAATGTATTGTCTTTGCTTGAGAATAATTCATGTGCTAAGGAGAAGATTGTACATTCTAAAGTCATTGGATGAAGTGTTCTGTAAATATCAATTAGGTCAATTTAGTCTGTACTGCAGATTAAGTCCAGTGTTTCTTTGTTGATTTTCTGTCTGGGTGATCTGTTCAATGCTGAAAGAGGAGAGTTGAAGTCTCCAGCTATTATTGTATTGGGGTCTATCTCTTCCTTTAGCTCTAGTAATATTTGCTTTATATATCTAGGTACTTCAGTGTTGGGTGCATATATATTTATGGTTGTTATACCCTCTTGCTGAATTGAATTATAGGTAATTATATAATGACCATCTTTGTCTCTTTTTGTAATTTTCATCTTGAAATCTATTTTGTTGGATGTAAGTATTGCTATTCTTGCTCTTTTTTGGTTTCCATTGGCATAAAATATCTTTTTCCACCCCTTTATTTTCAGCCTGTGTGTGCCTTTATAGGTGAAGTGTATTTCTTACAGACAACAATCCTTGGGTCTTGTTTTTAAATCTATTCAGCCATTCTACGTCTGTGACTGAAGAGTTTAGTCCATTTACATTCAATGTTATTATTGGTAAGTAAGGACTTACTTCTGCCATTTTGTTATTTGTTGTCTGGTTATTTTGTAGTCTTTTCTTCATTCTTTCCTTCCTTCCTGTCTTCCTTCTAGTGAAGATGAGTTTCTTTGGTGTTATGTTTTAATTTCTTGCCTTTTATTTTTTGTGTATCCATTGTATGACTTTTGGTTTAAGGTTACCATGCAGCTTTCAAATAAAATCTTGAAACCTATTATTTTATTCTTATGTTTGCAGTATGCGCTTGTTTGTGCCCATCTTTCTTGGGAAGGCTTTCCAGGTATTTGAAGAGCCTTGAATGTTGTGATCTAAGTTTTTGGTCACTGAAGCCACGTCTGCATTGGGAGTCACCCCAAGCCAAGTAATACTGTGGTTCTTGCAGACTCTTAGAGGTACTGCTTTGGTGTTCTTGAATAAGATCCAGAAGAATTCTGTAGATTACCAGGCAGAGACTCTTGTTTCCTTCTCTTACTTTCTCCTATACAAATAGAGTCTCTCTGTGCTGAGTCCATAGAGCTGGTGGAGAAGTAACACAAGCATTCTGGTGGCCTCCACCGCTGGGACTGTGCTGGGTCAGATCTGAAGCCAGCACAGCACTGGGTCTCACCCAAACCATTACCTGGCTACTGCCTATGTTCTCTCAATTTCCTAAGGCACTACAATCAGCAGACAGTGAAGCCAGCTAGGCATATGTCCTTCCCTTCATAGCAGGGAGTTCCCCTGATCCTAAGCAGGTCCAGAAATGCCATCCAGGAGCCAGAGCTTGGAGTCAGAAACCTTAGAAATCTATGTGGTGCTCCATTCTATTGTGGCTGAACTGGCACCCAAGCAACAAGACAAAATTCATCCCACTCTTCACTCCCCTTTCCACAGGCAGAGGACTCTCTCCCCATGGCCACCACCACCACAGACTCACAGGTGATATTGCCAGGCTACCGCCATTTTTCAGTTAAGGCCCAAGGGCTTGTCTGTCAGCTTGTGCTGCATGCTGCCAGACTTGGGACTTAGCCTTCAGGTCAGTGAGCTCCCCTTTGGTTCAGGGCAGGTCCAGAAATGCCATCCAAGCCAAGGCCAGGAATCTGGGACCTCAAGAGCCTACCTGGTGCTCAGCCCTGCTGTGGCAGAGCTGGTACCTAAGCTGCAAGGCAAAGTCCCCTTAACTTTTCCCTCTGCTTTTCTCAAACAGGAGTCCCTCCTCATAGCCACTACAGCAGGGAAGTGCTGGGTCACACCTGATGTCAGCACATCTCAAGAGTCTCACCCAAGGCCCCCAGTGTGTACTAGGCTACTGTTGCTGATTATTCAGGGCCCAAGGACTCTTTAATCAG
This sequence comes from Theropithecus gelada, assembly GCF_003255815.1. Taxonomy (NCBI): domain Eukaryota; kingdom Metazoa; phylum Chordata; class Mammalia; order Primates; family Cercopithecidae; genus Theropithecus; species Theropithecus gelada. The sequence goes on from NC_037689.1 coordinate 101,047,513, forward strand.
CAGGTGATGAATCCTTCCTGGACTGAGTCCATCCATTCAAGGCACAAAGTTTCCTTCTGGCCCAGGGTGTATCTAGAAATGTTCAGGAGCTAGGGCCTGGAATGGATGCCACAGTACTCTGCCCAGTGTCCTTTCCTGCAGCTGAGCTGGTATCTAAGTTTCAAGACAAAGTCCCCTGTACTCTTTTCTCTCCTTTCCTCAAGCAGAAAGGATTCTGTTTCAGAGCTGAGAGCTACACTGCCTGGGGTTGGAGGAGGGGTGGCATAAGCACTCCCTTGGCTGCCCTGGCTGGTGTCCCACTGGGTCACATGTCCCCCAAGTCCTCCAGGTCTAGATTGCCTTTTAAGTTTCTTTAGGACCCCCAAGCACTTTAGCCCACAGTGTCAAGGCTTGCCAAAATTCATGTTCTGACTGATGGGATGGGTAATTCTCTTCTAGCTAGGGCTGGTCTAAATGCTCCCTCCATGAGCGTTGGTTGAGTTCTACCCAATGCTGCTTTCTGCTCTGACAGTGTAGCACCGGGTTCCAATGCAAAGTCCCACAATCACTGTGCTCTCCCTCCCCCAAGCACACGGATTCTTGAGGCTTCACAGCTGCTGCCAGGGGGTGGGGAGGGGTGGCACCAGCATTTCAAGACCGTCTTTCTTTTCCTCTTCAATACCTCTTTCAGTGATATGATGTTAAAACCAGGTAATGTGATCACTCGCCTGATTTTTGGTTCTTATGAAGGTGCTTTCTTATGTAGATAGTTGTCAAATTTGTTGTTCCTGCAGGGAGGTCAATTGGTGGAGGCTTCCATTTGGCCACCTTGCTCTGCCTCCTACCCAGTATCACATTTTAAACACCTTCATCAGATTATAGCTTACAAATCATAACATCACACATTTTAAGGATATTTAGATTATTTTTATCAAATGTACGGAGTTGTACAACCATCACCATAATTGGGGTTTTATATGTTTTCATCATCCCCAAGAATCCCATTATGCTTGAATGTAGTTAAAATTCCTGCACACACACACCCAGCCCTATGCAATCACAGATATATTTTCTGTCTATGCATATGCCAGTTCTGGAGATTTTATATAAATGGAATCAATTAATATTTGGTATTTTGTGTCTGGCATCTTATACTTATTATAATGTGTTCAAGGTTCCTCCATAATGTAGCATGGGTCAGAATTCCATTCCAACTAATAGCTTAAAAATATTCTATTGCATAGATACACCACATTTTGTTTATTTATTTATTTATTTATTTATTTTATTTTTGAGATGGAGTATTGCTCCATCGCCTAGGCTGGAGTGCAGTGGTATGATCTCGGCTCACTGCAACCTCTGCCTCCCAGGTACAAGTGATTCTCCTGCCTCCTTCTCCCGAGTAGCTGGGACCACAGGTGTGTGCTATCACATCTGGCTAATTATTTTGTGTGTTTTTAGTAGAGACAGGGTTTCACCATGTTGGCCAGGCTGGTCTCAAACTCCTGACCTTGTGATCCACCCGCCTTGGCCTCCCAAAGTGTTGGGATTACAGGCGTGAGCTACCGCACCTGGCCCATTTTGTTTATTTATTCACCTATTGATGAACACTCTGGTTATTTCCACCTTTTGGCTATTATGAATAATGATTCTACATACATTTGTGTATACATTTTTATGTAGAGATTCATCTTGGGTAGGAAAGGAATTACTGGGCCATATGGTAACTCCCTGTTTTCCCATTTGAATAACTGCTAAACTGTTTTCATGACTCTGACAGTGATGAGGGGTATAGACTTGGTGGTTTTTTTTTGTTTTGTTTTGTTTTTTTCTGATTATACTGAGGTAATGCGTTCTGAGAAAAAATACCAGAATTGAAGTGCTCTTCTTGTCACTTAATATCTGGTAGTACATGATACCCATCTCACCTCACTGGTGATATTAACCTTAATCACTTGGTTAAGGCAGTATTTGCCAAGTTTCTCCAGTGTACAGCAACTGTTTTCCATTTGCCTACTTTTATTCTATAGAAGTGAGTTAATAAGTCTGTCCTGCTATCAGGTGATGGGGGTGGAATATCTACATAGAGGGAGGGGATCTACATGTACTCTTTGGAATTATTTGATAAAGACAATTTGTCTCCTCAAACCTATTTCTTTATTTACATGTTTACTTCTATAAGTATACATATATGTATATTTATTATATAGATTGGGTTATTTACTGAATGGGTTCATTCCAAAAAAAATCCAGCATTATGATTTCTGTCATGCAGTATAAGTATTTTGACTTAAGAGTCAGGAACCCAGGCCGGGCGCGGTGGCTCAAGCCTGTAATCCCAGCACTTTGGGAGGCCGAGACGGGCGGATCACGAGGTCAGGAGATCGAGGCCATCCTGGCTAACACAGTGAAACCCCATCTCTACTAAAAATACAAAAAATTAGCCGGGCGAGGTGGCGGCGCCTGTAGTCCCAGCTACTCGGGAGGCTGAGGCAGGAGAATGGCGTAAACCCGGGAGGCGGAGCTTGCAGTGAGCCGAGATCGCGCCACTGCACTCCAGCCTGGGCAACAGAGCGAGACTCCGCCTCAAAAAAAAAAAAACAAACAACAACAAAAAAAAAGAGTCAGGAACCCACAAAAAAGTACCCTATCACTATCATAATATTTCAACACTATCATATCATCTAATTGTAGTATGTTAGACAGGGTTTGTAGATAATACATTTAACCAGACAAATATGACACATTATAATTTCAGATTATTGAATTACATACTTGGAAATCCCTTCAGAAAGAAATAAAAACAGATAAGATAGAGGTTACTGAAGTGATCACGAAAAATTATTGTTACCATTCAGTAAACCTATTTGCAAAATCCCTTTCAGTGAAGCCAAAGTATGGGATGTAGGGGAAAATATTTGTTTCATTTGAAAGCACAATGTTCTATAGCACAGCCTTCATGTTATCAGAGTCTCCAGAATGGATCAAGCAATTAAAGTGTGGAAAGGGTGGTGCAGTAAATTCAGATGTCAGATCTAACAAAAGATGGTTCATTCCTATTAATATTTCAACCTGATAAAGTCTCTTACAATTGATGATTGTAACACATAATTTAATGCCCTAGACCTCTCTCTACATCTCTAGTTACTGTCCTCTTTATATATATTCTCTTCCTTGTAACCAAAGTTCTACAAGAATTATCAATTCTCAACTCATATCCCTCTACATCTGCCCCCAATTCAGTTGTCACTCCACTTTAGTGGTACTTTGTTCCCCCACCCTCTACTGAAATGAATCTTATCAAAGTCAACAACCACATCTTTGATGCTTTATAGATCAAGGGTAATTAAATGAACGTTCAAATGGAGACAACATATTTGTTTTCCAAGGCAGAATTCATCTGCTTGTGTACAGACAAGGATTATATTGCAATGCTGTCATTATCTAAAAGTTAAAGTTGTAAGATAGCTTTCATTCTGGAGAAGTCTAAAACTTACCAAAGGGATGGTGTACAGTTTGTCCTTAATGCCTTTTACCTGTATGAATGTATGTATGTATGTATGTATGTATGGATGGATGGATGGATGGATGGATTGATGGAAGCATGATGTGTGAAATATGTGCTGGTAATTCGTGGATTTTCATCTTGGATCAGTAGGAAAGCAAGATTTACTTGGTTGTGGTGTGATGTGCAGCTGAGAGTCACACAGTCTGCACAAGGACATATAGGATACCAGTCTCTACTTTTCCACTTAGTAGCAGCATGACCCTCAGCCAGGTTACTTAACATCCCCATACATTGTTTCTTCAGCTACAAAACAGTGTAGCAATCGTATTCCCTACCCCCCAGAAAATACATGAGAACAAAAAGTACCAGCATTCAAGAAAGGTGAGTCCCATGGCTCTCTGATCTGAGGTCAGGAATCCTGCCTTTCTATGGGACTTCTAACTATTCATGTGGCTTGCAACTTGCCCCTTTTCATCAAAAATAGCTTCTGTATAAGTTTTAATTTGCATTTCATTAGTGAATGTGTTTTCAAATATTTCTTGGGCATGTGTATTGCTTTTTACATGAATTGCCTGTGTATATCTGTATTATTTATCTATTCTTACATAACAAATTTCCCCACAATTTCACTGCTTATAACAAACATACATTAATTCACACCATTTATTTGGGTCAGGAATAATGGCATGGATAAGATTCTAGCTCAGGGCCTGTCACAAGGCTGCAGTCAAGGTCTAGGTAGGGGCTGCAGGTATCTCAAGGCTCAACTGAGGGACGATTCAATTCCAAGCTCATTCATATGGCTGTTGGCAGGCCTCAGGACCCAATTGCTTCTTAGCCAGGGACATAGATTACTTGCCATGTGGGTAGCCCACGACATGGCAGCTGGCTCTCCTTAGTGCAAGAATAAGAATGTGTATCCAACAAGCAAGACACAGCATCTTAGTCATTTAATGTCAAAAATGACATCCATCTCCTCTTCTCACATATTCTGTCTACTAGTAGCAAGTCACTAGCTCCAGCCCAAAGATGGGACAGATTGCACAAGGAAGTGACTATCTGGAGGTGACAGTCACTGGGGGAAGTCTTAGAGGCTGTCTACCAATGTCATCATTAGAGCCTTTCTCCATATTGATTTCTAAGAATGCTTTATATATTATGAGTATCAGCCCCATATAATTTGCAAGTGTTTGCTATAGCCTATACAGACAAATTTAATGATTTCTTTTGTCATATACAATGTTTTAAAATTTTCAATATTGTAATTTAAAATATAGGTTATTATATAAATAAATTAAGGAGTACCCTGAGCACCTTTACATGTGAGTGCTCAGGGAGATTAGAGAACTCAGATTCCTGGTGGCTTCAGGCCTCAACAGGAAAAGCTTTAGTGAAATTCCAGAATCTATTACTGAACAGGCATTAACAAAGCAGTTTCTCTGATTTATTGAACCTCTCCTAATTTCCTATAACCTGATCTAAAGCATATTTAATAATAGATAACTTGAATAAATGATAAGATTAAAGGAGATACAGCTTACGGAACTTCTTGTTTGTATTAGTTTTGTCAACATTGATTTCCTACCTTCATGTTATCTGTTCCAGAGGAAACACATGTTTTCCTGACTGAGTCCCTTTGTGCTTCCCACCTTAAAAGTCAGTCAGTTCATATGGTCCCCATTCCCAGGATTCTTGGCCCCAGGCTGCATATTTCATTTCAACTGTCATCACTAAGAAGGTTTGTTCAGTGAATACCCATGGGAGATTGTAAAATGACCAGTCCCTAAGCCCTTATAGCCTATCATCTACATAAGAGGTCACTGGGTATATGCAGTGCTTCTCAACCTTCTTTAATCATCTTCTTGATGGAGGCCCTTTTGGACATGTTTTTTCTTATATACCCTTTCTGCCCAGAACATGAAATTTTAATACCACAGATGAAGTGTTACCTATTTATATACTATAGTCTTTGTAATACCACAAACCATTGTAATATCTACCATCCCTCTACCCTCAGGAACCAGTTTTCAACCTTTCACTCGCCTCCGTGTGAAGAGACCACCAAACAGGCTTTGTGTGAGCAATAAAGCTTTTTATTTCACCTGGGTGCAGGTGGGCTTAGTCCGAAAAGAGAGTCAGCGAAGGGAGATAGGGGTGGGGCCATTTTATAGGATTTGAGTAGGTAAAGGAAAATTAGAGTCAAAGGAAAATTAGAGTCAAAGGAAATTTGAGTAGGTAAAGGACAATTAGAGTCAAAGGAAAATTAGAGACAAATTAGAGTTCTCTGGCGGGCAGGGGCGGGGGTCACAAGGTGCTCAGTGGGGGAACTTTTGAGCCAGGATGAGTCAGTAGAAGGAATTTCACAAGGTAATGTTGTCATCAGTTAAGGCAGGAACAGGCCATTTTCACTTCTTTTGTGATTCTTCAGTTACTTCAGGCCATCTGGATGTATACTTGCAGGTCACAGGGGATATGATGGCTTAGCTTGGGCTCAGAGGCCTGATATTCCTGTCTTCTTATATTAACAAGAAAAATAAAATGAAATAGTGGTAAAGTGTTGGGGCAGTGAAAACTTTTGGGGGTGGTATGGAGAGACAATGGGCAATGTTTCTCAGGGCTGCTTCGAGCGGGATTAGGGGCAGCATGGGAACCTAGAGTGGGAGAGATTAAGCTGAAGGAAGATTTTGTGGTAAGGGGTGATATTGTGGGGTTGTCAGAAGAAACATTTGTCATATAGAATTATTGGTGATGGCCTGGATATGGCGTTGTATGAATTGGAAAAACTAAACGGAATAAGAGAAGGAAAAAAACAGGTATTAAAGGACTAAGAATTGGGAGGACCTAGGACATCCAATTAGAGTGCCTAAGGAGGTTCAGCATAGCCCTGCCAGCAAAGATTATTTATTTACTTTAAGAGTTAAGAGTGGCAGTTTGGGGATAGCACCAGGAAATATCAGCTGTGATGGCTTGGAGAAACAGTGTAAACCGGCAGTGTAAACAGGAACAGGGCATTTATGAGTAGTTGAGAATGGCGAATAGGAGTATAACTAGACAGAAGATAGTAGGGATGACAAGTTTTTTGGGGCACAGTCCAAGTTGGTCTGGTGTCTGGAATGAGACTGGGGCCTAATAAAAAGGAGCATCCATACAGGAGTCAAATGGGATGTACCCTGTAGCATTCTGAGGACAGGCCCGAATTTTGAGAAGGGAAAGTGGTGAAAGTATTGTCCAGTCCTTTTTAAGTTGGAGACTGAGCTTGGTGAGGTGTGTTTTTAAAAGACCATTGGTCCATTCTACCTTTCCTGAAGATTGAGGATGGTAGGGGATATAAAGGTTTCACTCAACAGCGAGAGCCTGAAAAACTGCTTGGGTGATTTGACTAATAAAGGCCGGTCCATTATCAGACTGTATAGAGGTGGGAAGGCCAAACCGAGGAATTATGTCTGACAGAAGGGAAGAAATGACCACGGTGGCCTTCTCAGACCCTGTGGGAAAGGCCTCTACCTATCCAGTGAAAGTGTCTACCTAGACCAAGAGGTGTTTTAGTTTCCTGACTTGAGGCATGTGAGTAAAGTCAATTTGCCAGTCCTGGGAGGGGGCAAATCCCCGAACTTGATGTGTAGGGAAGGGAGGGGGCCTGAGAAATTCCTGAGAAGTAGTAGAATAGCAGATGGAACACTGAGAAGTGATTTCTTTCTTTTCTTTTCTTTTTTTTTTTGAGATGGCATCTCGCTCTGTCGCCCAGGCTAGAGTGCAGTGGCACGATCTCTGCTCACTGCAAGTTCCACCTCCCAGGTTCATGCCATTCTCCTGCCTCAGCCTCCCAAGTAGCTGGGACTACAGGCGCCCGCCACCACTCCTGGCTAATTTTTTTGTATTTTTAGTAGAGACAGGGTTTCACCATGTTAGCCAGGATGGTCTCAATCTCCTGACCTCGTAATACACCCGCCTCGGCCTACCAAAGTGCTAGGATTACAGGCATGAGCCACTGCACCCGGCGTGATTTCTTTGAGGATAGATTTTCACAATAGAAAGGAAATGAGAGGTTCTAAGAGGCAGGCTAGTGGCTTGTAACCTACAGGGTTGTGAAATGACGACAGAATAGAATGGGCCCGTGAGGCTGGAAGGAGATATTTTCCTTGGTCTAAGAACCATTTGTCTTGTGTGGGAAGAGATTGATAGGTGGAAGTTTTAGTGGGGGAGTAGGTGGGAGTGGCCAGATGAGGAGAAAAACTGCCAGGAGGGATAGAAGTTGGAACGCTAGTTGCTTTTTTAGCTATCTTATCAGCATAAGTATTGTCCTGAGAGATGGGATCTGATGCCTTTTGATGGCTGCTTTTTTAGCTACTTTATCAGCATAAGCCTTGTCCTGAGCAATGGGATCTGATGCCTTTTGATGGTCCTTGCAGTGAATGACTCTAGCTTCCTTTGGAAGTAAAGCGGCTTTGAGAAGAGTTTTTATTAAAGAGGCATTAATGATGGAGGACCCTTGCATAGTGAGGAAAAAAAATTTTTTTTGCCCATATAACAGCATGGTGGTGCAGGATATGGAAGGCACATTTAGAGTCAGTGTAAATATTGATGCATAGTCCTTTTGCAAGAGTGAGGGCTCGAGTTAAGGCAATGAGTTAGGCTTGTTGACAGGTGGTGGGGGAGGGGCAGAAAGTATATGCATCAGGTGTGAGGAAGAAAATAGATTTTGGAAGTTATGAGAACTGTAGAGAGTGAGTTGAGCATAGTTTGTGATTTTGAGGGCCTTTAAAATTATTAAGGCAGCAGCAGCTGCCACACACAGACATGAGGGCTAGGCTAAAACAGTAAGCTCAAGTTGTTTGGATAAAAAGGCTACAGGGCGCAGTCCCGGTCCTTGTGTAAGAATTCCGACTGCATAGCCCTGCACTTCGGCTGTGTGTAATGAAAAGGGTTGGGATGAGTCAGGGAGAGCTAGTGTGGGGGGCAGTTTCTAGGGCAGTTTTTAAGGAATGGAAAGGAGTGGCAAAAGGATTTAGGATCTGTGGGATCAGCTAGGTTTGCTTTTGTGAGTTTATATAATGGTTTATTCAGGATGGTAAAACTAGGTATCCAAAGGCAGAAGTACCTTACCTAACCATGCCTAGGAAGGAAAGGAGTTGTTGTTTTGTAGAAGGGATTGGGGTTTGGTAGATTAACGGACACGATCAGCAGGGAGAGCACGTGTGTTTTCATGAGAATTATGCCAAGATAGGTAACAGATGAGGAAGAAATTTGGGCTTGACTGAAGTAATGGGGGCTGTCTGTGAAGCTTTGCAGCAGTATAGCCCAGGTAAGTTGCTGAGGCTGAAGGGTGTCAGGGTCAGTCCAAGTGAAAGCGAAGAGAGGCTGGGATGAAGGGTGTAAAGGAATAGTAAAGAAAGCATGTTTGAGATCCAGGATGGAATAATGGATTGTGGAGGGAGGTATGGAGGATAGGAGAGTATATGGGTTTGGCACCACGGGGTGGATAGGCAAAACAATTTGGTTGATAAGGCACAGATCCTGAACTAACCTGTAAGGCTTGTCTGGTTTTAGACAGGTAAAATGGGGGAATTGTAAGGAGAGTTCATAGGCTTTAAAAGGCCATGCTGTAACAGACAAGTGATAACAGGCTTTAATCCTTTTAAAGCGTGCTGTGGGATGGGATACTGGCATTGATCGGGGGTAAGAGTGATTAGGTTTTAATGGGATGGTAAGGGGTCCATCATCCGTCACCAAGAAGGGAGTAGAGGTATCCTATACTTGTGGATTAAGGTGGGGAGATACAAAGAGAGGGTGTGAAGGAGGCTTTGAACTGGGGGAAAAGGTGAAAATGAGGTGTGGCTGTAGCCTAGGAATAGTCAGAGAAGCAGATAATTTAGTTAAAATGTTTTGACCTAATAAGGGAGCTGGGCAGGTGGAGATAGCTAAAAAGGAGTGCTTAAAAGAGTATTGTCTAAGTTGGCACCAGAGTTGGGGAGTTTCAAGAGGTTTAGAAGCCTGGCTGTCAATACCCACAACAGTTATGGAGGCAAAGGAAACAGGCCCTTGAAAAGAAGGTAATGTGGAGTGGGTAGCCTCCGTATTGATTAAGAAGGGGACGGACTTACCCTGCACTGTAAGAGTTACCTAAAGCATCTGTGATGGTCCTGTAGGCTTCCGAGGCGATCGGGCAGCATCAGTCTTTAGCCACTAAGTCGAGAAGATCTGGGAAGGAGTCAGTCAGAGAGCCCTGGGCCAGAGTTCCAGGGGCTCTGGGAGTGACCGCCAGGCGAGTTGGACAGTCCGATTTCCAGTGGGGTCCCGTACAGATGGGACATGGCTTAGGAGGAATCCCGGGCTGCAGGCATTCCTTGGCCCAGTGGCCAGATTTCCGGCACTTGAAGCAAGATCCTGGGGTAGGCAGTCCTGGAGGAATGCCTGGCCGCTGCGGTTCAGGCGTTTGGAAGTTCTTGTGTGCTGGAGATGTGGCTGGGTTTTGTCTCACAGTGGAGGCAAGGAATTGCAACTCAGAAATACTTTGCTACTTGGCTGCCTCTACTCTATTATTGTAAACCTTGAAGGCGAGGTTAATTAAGTCCTGTTATGGGGTTTGAGGGCTAGAATTTAATTTTTGGAGTTTTATTTAATGTTGGGAGCGGATTGGGTAATAAAATGTATATTGAGAATAAAATGTATATTGAAAATGTATATTGACCTTTTTGGATCTGGTGCTTTAAGGCTGCTGCCAAATAAGCCATGAACTGGGCTGGGTTTTTATATTTGATGAAAAAGAGCCTAAATGCTAACTGATTTGGGAGAGGTCAGATAAAGAAAAAGGAGCATTAACCTTGACTATGCCTTTAGCTCCAGCCATCTTTTTAAGAGGAAATTGTTGGGCAGGTGGGGGACGGCTAGTGGTGGAACAAAACAGTAAGCCAGACAGGGTGTGAGGAGGGGAGGTGATAAAAGGATTATAGGGTTGGGGAGCGGAGGCTGAGGAAGAATTGGGACCTGGCTTGGCCTGGTGAGGAGCAGCCTGGGGAGGAGGGGAGAGGTCATATGGGTCAGTAAAAAAGGAAGATTGGAAAGACTCAACAACGCTTGGGGTTGGGACTGAGGGGACAGGCGGGAGGGAAAGAAGCAAGATTTGGGACGAGTTGCATTGGGAACAGAGACTAGGGAGGGACCAACGTGTAAAAGAATGCCTGGACGTCAGGCACCGCAGACCGTTTGCCTATTTTACGACAAGAATTATTTAGATCTTGTAGGACGGAAAATTCGAAAGTGCCGTTTTCTGGCTATTTGGAACCACTGTCGAGTTTGTATTGGGGTCAAGCGGCATTGCAGAAGAAAATAAGGCATTTAGATTTTAGGTCAGTTTTGAGTTGAAGAGGTTTTAAGTTCTTGAGAACACAGGCTAAGGGAGAAGTAGGAATGAAAGGTGGAAGGTTGCCTGTAGTGAAGGAGGCAAGTCCAGAGAAAAGAGAGGGTAGAGACATGGAGAGAAGGGGTGGGGGGTGCTTGCCTCCCAGGAAAGTGGAGAAGGGGTGGGGACATGGAGAGAAGGGGTAGGGGGTACTTGCCCCTCAGGAAAGTAGAGAAGGGTAGGTAGAGACACAGAGAGAAGGGGTGGGGGGTGCTTGCCCCCAAGGAAAGTGGAAAAGGGGTGGGAGGGGCTTGTCCCCCAGGAAAATGGAAAAGGGGTGGGAGGGGCTTGCCCCTCAGGAAAGTGGAAAAGGGGTGGGTAGAAACACAGAGAGAAGTGGTGGGGGGTGCTTGCCCCACAGGAAAGTGGAGAGAAAAGAGCATAGAGACGCGGAGAGAAGGGGTGGGGGGTGCTTGCCCCCCAGGAAAGTGGAGAAGGGGTTAGAGGTGCTTGCCCCCCAAGAAAGTGGAGAAGGGGTGGGAGGTGCTTGCCCCCCAGGAAAGTGGAAAAGGAGTGGGAGGTGCTTGTCCCCCAGGAAAGTGGAAAAGGGGTGGGTAGAGACACGAAGAGAAGGGGTGGGTGAGCAGCCCTGGGCTGCAATGTAGGTGAGCAGTCAAAGCAGGTGTCCCCGCAATTGACTTGCCACCAAGGGAATGTGTGTGAATGACCAAGACAGGTGTCCCCACGGTAATCAGACACCAATGAAATGTGGGTGAATAATCAAGCAGGCGTCCCCGCGTGATTAAACACCAAGGGAAGACTGTCTTCCCAAGTCCGTGACCGGCGCCAGAGTTTTGGGTCCACGGATAAAATGTGTCTCCTTTATCTCTACCAGAAAAGGAAAGGAACTGAAATTAAGAGAAGGGGGAGATTGAAGTGTGGCGCCAAGATTGAAAGGAGAAAGAGGTTGAGGGATAGTGAGAGAGATTGGAGAAGAGAGTAAAAAGAGGCCGCTTACCCGATTTAAAATTGGTGAGATGTTCCTTGGGCTGGTTGGTCTGAGGACCAGAGGTCTTAGGTGGATCTTTCTCACAGAGCCAAGAGCAGGAGGACAGGGGATTGATCTCCCAAGGGAGGTCCCCCGATCCGAGTCAAGGCACCAAATTTCACGCGCGTCCATGTGAAGAGACCACCAAACAGGCTTTGTGTGAGCAATAAAACTTTTTATTTCACCTGGGTGCAGGCGGGCTGAGTCCGAAAAGAGAGTCAGCGAAGGGAGATAGGGGTGGAGCCATTTAATAGGATTTGGGTAGCTAAAGAAAAATTACAGTCAAAGGGGTTTGTTCTCTGGCGGGCAGGGGCAGGGGTCACAAGGTGCTCAGTGTGGGTGCTTTTGAACCAGGATGAGCCAGTAGAAGGAATTTCACAAGGTAATGTCATCAGTTAAGGCAGGAACAGGCCATTTTCACTTCTTTCGTGATTCTTCAGTTACTTCAGGCCATCTGGATGTATACATGCAGGTCACAGGGGATATGATGGTTTAACTTGGGCTCAGAGGCCTGACACAACCCATTAGTGGTAATATCACCCCTCTTAGGAATGCATAAAATACCATCATAAAGACAAAAGCTTGAACCCCATTCCTGCTCCTCACTTCATGTATGATAGTGGAATCTTTTTTCAGTCTTTGTCAGCCTGCCCTTGGTCATCTGTAAAAGGGGACTCACAGTGCCTTCCTTAGGAAACTGTTCTGTGGGGCAAGTTAGAAATTTGTATAGAGTAGATGGCACCTAGTAGGACTTTAACAGGTGGTCGTCCTGGCCCAACTTTCTCCTCCTCCTTCCCAAAGAAGTGATGACAGTTACCTAAATCAAACAATACAACTGACACAGAGACCACCAGGAAATGGGGCGGGAAGTAGAATGTACTCACACTTACATTATGAATGAAGCGTTGGAGCCATTTCTCTGTTGCAGGAGGACGTTGCTGAGGGATATGGGAAGAGGGAAGAATATTGCCAAATCATTTCTTTAATTTTGCATTATTTTCTGTTCCCTTATTTGATCTTCCAGATTGATACCGGAAAAGCCATTTCCTATTGAGCCCAAAATGAAGAGAGTGCAATTAAAGAGAAGGCAGGAATCACAAGCCCTTGACAGACACATTGCCACCTACAGGACCCTGCACCCAGATTTCATCTGCACAATCAGCTTCTTCAAAGAGAGAGAGGCTGTCGAGTTAGTACCCATGAGGGCACAATACTAGAAATGTGTAAAACTATAAGTTTTTAAGTCCTAGAAAGTCATCATCTATAAAGGAGACTTTTGGGTATGCTTTGGGGAAGTTAAGCGGTAGAATCCCATTTCTGCTCCTTATTAGATGAGTCTGAAAAAATTGATTTTTCATGAGTGAGTTTGATTTTGTCATCTGTAAAATGAGAATAATGATGTCTTCCTCACAGAGTCATTGTGAGAAAATTATGCAAAAATGTAATTGTTTGTACATGTTTATATATGTGTCATAAAAAATAGGTGCCCTTTTGCACTTTTTTTCTCTTAAAATAGTGTTTCTGAGATATCTGTAAATAAGACAACTTTGAGGCTATTTTGATATTTTTAGCCATGCTACTGTGACCATTCTTACACAAGAGCCTGAGACTCCGCGGTTCAGAGCTAAGAGCAGAGTAGCTGATGGGGAACTCACTTGATTTTCTCAAAAATGTTGCCAAGTATCTCCACAAAGAAGTTGCACACATTTTTCCTCTCCCGGAAGGGTGATGGGGTTTTCATGGCCCCACATTGTTCATATAAAGAGGGTTCAGCATAAACACAAAATCACCAACTGAGCTTTGTTTTTAAGCGTTAGAGTTATTCCAGAATATTATATGAGTTGTGAAGTGGGATCATTATATTTGTATTTAGAAATGTACAAGTGAAATATGCTGCCATGGTTAGAATGTTTGCCCCCTCCAAAATGCATGTTGAAATTTGGTTGATTGCTATTGTGACTTTATTAGGAGATGGTGTTACCGGTGTGAGGTTCTTGGTTCTCAGTGTAACAGGAACTAATATGAGGCCAGGCAAATTTTTTCCAGGCAATGTTTATTAAGACTTATGCCCAGAAACACTGGGCGTAAGGGAGATGGCACAGGAAAAAGAGTCCTCCAGCTGGCTCCCCAAGGGGAGCTTCTCAATGTTTTTTATTGAGTAGGGTAAAGAGATTGACATCAGGACTCCACCTCCTGGAGTGATTTCTTCCTTCCTGTTATGGTGTCTGTACATGCTTTGTCCTGGTTGAAGTCTTGGTGCATGCTCAGTGGGTTCAAGATAGTGATGTTGCTCACTACTGCTGGCCCAAGAAGGTCATATAGTGGCCATTCTGGGGTCTCCTGTGCATGTAGATGTTAGGGTCAACTGCCTTGGGGAAGATTTATGGTTGGAGTGTTGCATATCTTAACTTCTTTAAGGTCCTGTTATCAGCAGGTATGGTGCCTTGAGTAAGATTTATAGTGCAAGGTCTGGATGGTCTAGTAGGGGTCCCTGCTGTCCACAGGGCCCCGCATCAGCTTGCAGCAGAGGTCCTTGGTGGAACACAGGGGACCTCAGGCTGTGGATGTGCTGATGTGGGTGCCCTTGGCTAGGCTGAAGTTGGCAGGTGTGGGCTGAAGCTGCTGCCTGCGCTATCGCCAGTGCCCTTGCTGTACCCAGCAGTGTCTGGCCAGCCAGCAGCAGTAACACAAGGTCCTGAGGGCCACTCATGCACAGTGCATTACCAGTGCAGAGCTGTGCACAACACTGTCATCTTCCTGGCTCCAGGCTGCATCCCCATGCTCCAGGGACAGTGTGTGTAGTGAGCTCACGACAACATGTGTGGTGGGAACCCAGCAAGTCTGGAAAACAAAAATGCATTTGTGAGGATGAGGGCGATAAACCAAAAATAAAATTTAAATGCCTGCCATGCAACCATCTGAGTGGACTTCCTGTTCTGCCAGGGAGGGCACTCTAAAATTTAACCTGAAGGACTGGTTTAGGCCATCATGGGAAGTGGTGGTTGGACATGCCTCATTTTACCCCTCCAGCATTAATATTAACACAAACCTTAAGTCTGATATGAAACATTTATAGTCTATTCTCTCTAAAGCCTGCTACTTGGAGGCTTCATCTGCATGATAAAACCTAGTGGCTCACGCCTGTAATCCCAGCACTTTGGGAGGCTGAGGCGGGTGGATCATGAGGTCAGGACTTTGAGATCAGCCTGGCCAACATAGTGAAAACCCGTCTCTACTAAAAATACAAAAAACTAGTCGGGTGTGGTGGTGAGCGCCTGTAATCCCAGCTACTTGGGAGGCTGAGGCAGGAGAATCGCTTGAACCTGGGAGGCAGAGTTGCAGTGAGCCGAGATTGCGCCATTGCACTCCAGCCCAGGCGACAGTGCGAGACTTGGTCTCAAAAAACAAACAACAACAACAACAACAACAAAAACAAAAACAAAAAAACCTAGGTCTCTGCAACTCCTTATCATAACCCAGACATTCTTTTCTATAGATAAGAACTCTTTCAACCTGTTGCCAATCAGAATGTTTAAATCTATCTATGACCTGGAAGCCCACATCCCCACCCCCATTCCTCCCCTCTTTGAGTTGCGCCACCCTTCCAGATTGAACCAATGTAAATATTACATGTATTGATTGATATATTATGTCTCCCTAAAATGTCCAAATCAAGCTGTACCCCGACCACTTTGGGCACATGTCGTCAGGACTTCCTGAGGCTGTGTCATGGGCACATCCTTAACTTTGGCAAAATAAACTTTCTAAATTGATTGAGACTTGTCTCAGATAATTTTTGGTTGAAAGAGGCAAGTCCCATCCCTACTGTGTCTCAGTGGGACTGTCAATGAAAAAAGTCAAACTCGATACAATATTTGAAGAGATTTATTCTGAGCCAAATATGAGTGAACAATGGCCTATGATACAGCCCCAGGATATTCTGGGAAAGTGTGCCCAAGTGGTAAGGCTACAGCTTGTTTTTGTTTTGTTTTGCTTTTTGAGACAGAGTCTTGCTCTGTTGCCCAGGCTGGAGTGCAGCAGCATGATCTCAGCTCACTGCAACCTCCACCTCCCAGTTCAAGCAATTCTCCTGTCTCAGCCTTCTGAGTACCTGGGATTACAGGTGCGTGGCACTACACCCAGCTAATTTTTGTATTTTTAGTAGAGACTGGATTTTGCCATGTTGCTGGGCTGGTCTCGAACTCCTGACCTCAGATGATCCACCCCACCCCCCCCGGCCTCCCATACAGCTTGATTTTATACATTTTAGGGTGATATAAGTTATCAATAAATACATATAGGATGTACATTGCTTTGGTCAGGAAAGGCAGGACAACTGGAAGCTGGGGAGGGGGCTTCCAGGTCATAAGTGGTTTTAAAGATTTTCTGATTGGCAATTGGTTGAAAGAGTTATTATCTAAAGACCTGGAATCAATAGGAATGTCTGGGTTAAGAACAAGGGGTTGTGGAGACCAAGGTTTTATCATGTAGATGCAGCTCCAGAGAGAGGCTTCAGAGCTCTTATCAGACCTAAAAAGGTGCCAGACTCTTGGTTAATTCTCTCCTGGATCAGAGGAAAGACCTGGAAAGGATAGGGAATTCTCTACAGAATGTAGATTTTTGCCAGAAGAGACAACTTTGCAGGACCGTTTCAAAATATGTCAAGGAAATACGTTTTGTGGTAAAATTCTTTGATTCCTTTCAGGGCCTGCTATCTTGTGATGCTATACTAGAGTCAGTCTGGAATTTGGTGTCTTATTTGGTGTCTTTATTGCTACAAAGTCTTATTTTGTCAGTCTTAAGATCTCTTTTAATGTTAGTGCTGGTTAGTTGTGCCTGAATTCCAAAGACAGAATAGCATAATGAGGCATGTCTGACCACCCATTCCTGTCATGACCTGAACTAGATTTTCAGATTTACTTTGGAATGCCATTGGCCAAGAGGGGAGGTCTATCAGTCTGTTGGGGGGCTTAGAATTTTACCTGTGGTTTACAGAACTTTTGGGAAGTGTTTGGGCTGTGAAGGCTCTACCTTCATGAATGGATTGTCATTATTACAGAAGGTGGTTCATTATTGCAGGAGTGAATCTGTTATAAAAGGGTACATTCAGGTCCTCTTTGTCTCTTGCCCTCTGCCCTGTGATGACACACCGAGAAGGCCCTCACCAGATGCTGGTCCCTGAATCTTCAATTTCTCATCCTCCATAACTGTGAGCCAATAAAATTCTGTTAATTATAAATTACCCAGTCCCAGGTATTGTCTTAGAGCAGCAAAAACAGACTAAGACAGGAAATTGGTGTCAAGAAGCCTGGCTGTTGCTATAAAAAAAAAAAAAACAAAAACAAAAAAAAACAAAAAAAACCGGCCGGGTGCGGTGGCTCAAGCCTGTAATCCCAGCACTTTGGGAGGCCGAGGCGGGCTAACACGGTGAAACCCCGTCTCTACTAAAAATACAAAAAAAAGAAATTAGCCGGTCGTGGTGGCGGGCGCCTGTAGTCCCAGCTACTCTGGAGGCTGAAGCGGGAGAATGGCGTGAACCTGGGAAGCGGAGCTTGCAGTGAGCCGAGATCGCGCCACTGCACTCCAGCCTGGGCGACTCCGTCTCAAAAAAAAACAAAAACAAAAAAACAAAAAACAAACCTGTAAACATAGATGCAGCTTTGGAACTGGATAATGGGTGGAGGCTGGAAAAATTTGGAGGAGCAGAGTAAAAAACCTAGATTTCCATAAATGGAGCAATTCAGGTGAGGGCTCAAAGAAGAGAACTGTAGGGAAAGTCTGAAACTTCTTAGAGATTACTTAAGTGGTAATTACTGGGTGAGGTGTCAGTCCCAGCATCAGAAAGTGGTCGACTTGCAGGTTGTTAAGAATTTACTGACAACAGTATAGGTTTGAAAAAGGAAAGTTTTATTAGAAAGAAACAATGTTGCAGAAGAATGCAGCATTTATGGACCTCAAAGTGGGAGCTTAAGTGTCATTTGGACCATATTAGCCATGTAGGTCATGATAAGTGATTATATTTGTAGACATTTTGGTTCCTTAATGTCAACAAGGGCTGCACAATGAGTTTTGACATGCATGGATTCCAGAGTTGTATAGAAATTCTAGTTACTTAGAAAATGTTTGAAAGAGGCCTGGAACCTTTAGGCACTAGGGAAGTTTAATTACTTCTAAATTCCTCAGATAAGGAATTTTGCCTCAGAATTGCCTGTCTGATGGTCACCAGGTGTTCTTGACTTTGTTCATTACACTTCTAAATTCCTCAGAGGAGGAGTTTTTGTCTCTAGGGCTTACTCGATGGCCACCTGGTGATTTTGCTCTCCTGACTTTCCCCCTGACAAATATTTTGGTAAAATCTTTGACCCTTTAGTAATGATCAGAATGTTGGTAGAAATATGGACAGCAAAGGCCATTCCGATGAGGTCTCACATAGAAATGAGGAACAAAGTATTATAAACTGGAGAAAAGGCCATCTTCATTATAAAGTGGCAAAGAACTTGGCTGAATTATTTCCATGCCCACGCAAGGGCTTTGTGGAAGGCATAGATGAAGAGCAGTGAGCTAGGAAATCGGTGAAAGAAACATCTAAACAAAAAAAAATCAATATGTTGTGTGTCTTCCTTCAACTGCATACAGTAAAATGCTAGAGGAAAAAATGATTTAAAGATGCAATTTATAATTAAAAGAGAGCCAGGCACGGTAGCTCACACCTGTAATCCCAGCACTTTGGGAGGCCAAGGCAGGTGGATCACTGGAGATTAGGAGTTCGAGACTAGCCTGGCCAACATGGTGAAACCCCATCTCTACTAAAAATACAAAAATTAGACAGGTGAGGTGGCACATGCCTGTAATCCCCGCTACTCAGGAGGCTGAGGCAGGAGAATCGCTTGAACCCAGGAGGCGGAGGTTGCAGTGAGCCAAGATCACGCCACTGCATGCTACCCTGGGCAATAGAGTGACTTTATCTCAAAAAAAAAAAAAAAAAAAAAAAAAGGGGGTGGGTGGTGGTGGGGAACAAAACTAAGAGATTTAAAGGATTCTCAGCCTGGTCAGGTGGTAGAGAATCAAAGAGCACTTTCAGGAGAGGAAACCAAGGATGTTTCCAAGTGACCATTTCATAAGGAGATTAGTGTGGATAGAAGGAAGCCAGGGGCTATTCATCAGAACAATGGGAGAATGAACCCAAAGTCACTTCAGAGATTACCAGTGCCACCCTTCCCATCACAGGCTCTGAGTGCCAAGACCTGGGTGAAGGAAATATGTCAAAAAGAGAGGCTGAGGATGACCTTAGAACCTTTGGACTCACGTCCCAGGGCTGCTTCAATTTTCTGCTCCCCGTATTCCAGTACAGCATTTCTTGGCTACCCCAGTCATGGCTCAAATGGGCCAAGGTGCAGCTCGACCTGCCACTCTGGAAGTTACAAGTCATAAATCTTGGTGGAATCCACATGATGCTAACTCTGCAGGTGTGCAATATGCAAGAGCTGTATGGGCATGTCTTCCTCTACCTAAATTTTAAAAGATGTTTCAGACAGCCTTGGTGGACAAGCAGAGACTTGTTGCAGAGGTGGAGCAAAAGCAGAGAGCCCTCACTAGGGCAATGCCCAGTGGAAACCCAGCTTTGATGTAGAAGTTCTGCTGGCCATTTCCTTAGTCAGGGCTCTCTCCAGTCAGAACTGTGGGGTCAGAGCCACTGCAGAGAGTCCCCACTGGGACAATGCCTAGTAGAATTTTGGGAGCAGACTGCCTGAGAGACCCCAGAACTGTAGGGCTACCACTGTGCAACATCAGCCTAAGAGAGCTACAGGCATGAGACTCCAACCTATGAGAACTGCTGTGTGGGCTAAGCCCAGAAAAGTCATAGGGGCAGAGCTGCCTAAGGCCTTGGGGGCCCAATTTCACATCAGTGTGTCCAGGAGATGGGACATGAGGTTAAGGAAGCTTATTCTGGAGCATTAAAATTTAATGTTGTTCGCCCTGTTGAATTTTGGACTTACTTGGGACCCTCTTTTCTTGTCTATTTCTCCTTTTTGGAATGGGAGTGTCTATTCGTTGCCTGTCCCACCACTGCATTTTAAAACACATAACTTGTTTTGATTTCACAGGCTCACAGCTGGAGAGGAATTTGCCTCAGGATGAATCATGCCTTCCCTTGAGTTAGAAAAGACTCCAGACTTAGGCCTTTTGAGTTGATGTTGGAACGCGTTAACACTTGTGGGGCTATTGGGATGGAATGAATGTATTTTGTATATGAAAAGGACATTAGTTTTGAGGGGCCATCGATGAGATGCTATGGTTTAAATGTTTGTCCCCGCCAAAACTCGTGTTGAAATTTGATTGCCATTGTTACAGTATAGTTGAGTATAACTTATTCAAAATGCTTGGGATTAGAAGTGTTTTAGCTTTCAGATTTTTAAATATTTGCATTATACTTACCAGTTGAGCATCCCAAATCAAAAAATTCAAAATCTGAAATGCTCCAGTGAGTATTTCTGCAGGTTATATTTGCACTCAACTGCTTCCGATATTGGAGGATTTCAGATTTCATATTTTCAGATTTGAGATGCTCAATCTGTATTAAGATGTGGGATAATTAAGAGGTAATTCGTTAGCTAGGCATGGTGCTGCATGCCTGTGTTCCCATCTGCTTGGGAGGCTGAGAGAGAATTACTTGAGATTTGAGGATACAGTGAACTATCCTTGAATTTGAGGATACAGTGAACTATGATTGCAGCCTGGGTGAGAGAGTGAGGCCCTGTTTCTTTAAAAAAAAAAAAAAAGAAGAAACAATTGGGCCATGAGGGTTCTGCCTTCATGAATGGATTAATGCCATCATCACAGGAGTGGATTTCTTATCACAGGGCCAAGGGCAAGTTTATACAAGGGCAAGTTTGGCCCCCTTTCACTCTCTCACTTGCCCTCTTGCCTTCTACCTTGTGATGACACAGCAAGAAAGCCCTCACAAGATGCTGGCATCTTGATCTTGAACTCCCCGGCCACCAGAACTGTGACCCAATACATTTCTGTTCATTATGAATTACCTAGTCTCAGGTATTTTGTTACAGCAGTGCAAACGAACTAAGGCATATGCCATTCATAAAGAAATAAGGAAAAATGAAAAGTAATAATGTTGTGAAATACATTATTTGCACAGATCTAGTAAAACATGTACTTTCATCCCGTATTTTGTTGGGAGACATTAGTATAAAAGATTTTAAAATTTAATCAGGCTAGCTTTTAATGTTCATGCTCTTTGACAAAGCAATGTTGCTATGGCAACTTATCCAGATACAGACTGAAGAGGCCATAGCCATCATCGCTTACATGTCCCAGCTACTTCAGACTGGGCATTTTCCTAGTTGGCTTGTTGCCTTCAGGCCCCTGCCCCCGACCCTGCTTCATCCATTCTTCCATCCAAACAAGAAAATCTGTCTCATGGCTGGATCCACCTCAAGCACTGATATAGAGCAGTACTCATGTTCTTCTACCTCTTGGTTCAAACTAGAAAATCTACCATGACAAGGTGCTACAAAACACGTACTCCTAACCACAATAAACCATCCATGGAGCTACTTCAAGCATTGATATGGAACAGTGCTCAGGTCTCTACTCCTGGAGGGACTTGTAGAATCCAATCTCATCCCTGCCTGAAGAAGTCTCCCGCCTGTCCCCTTTCTGTGTCCTCAAAGGCACAGGCAGGTGAGGGGCCTTTGCTTCTGCTTCTGGCCCTGCCATAAACCTCCCTTCAGACAAGGGGAGGGGGCACAAAGGCTGGCTTCCTCCTGCAGAAAGGGTAAACACAGGGAGAACAGATAAACCTCACAGCAGCACGTATCCTGATAAATTTGCTAAAGATCTCTCACCAGCAATTCAAGGTACCTAGGCTGGTAGGTTCTGTTCCTGGCTCTGGCAGTGGGTCTGGTGAGCAACCACTTTACCATCTAGCTCTGTGGTTAGCAGTATCTGTTTTGTAGTCACATACATCCATGAAGAGAGGATATTGATACCTCACTAGCAGAGCTGTCATGAGATTAAATCCAGATGCTAACATGAAGAACCTGGAGCTAGGACCCTCTGAACAACCTGCTCCATAAGTAGAAGCTGTGTTTCTTCCCTAGAACAGGGAACTTATGTGGCAACTTGACCTGCCGTCTCAGCCAGGGCCCCTAATCAGGATGCAAATCAGAGTCACATTGATGAGCCTTTTGTAAACCCTCAGCTGAAACTCTCTTGTTGGTGGTAATAGGACTTCTGTACAAAGGCCATTCAAGTCATTAAATCATAATAATATGGCCTTAGAACCAGATATGTCCATTTGATGCCAACAGTGTATGTGAGTGCCCATTTCCGCTTTACTCCTCCGACTAGCTTTTATTGTTATTTCCAGGGTTTTGCATTTGTTTTATTCCCAGATTTTGTGTTAGTTTTTCATCTGATCATCCCATTTTCCCCAGTTCTGCCCCATTGGAAGTATTATCTCATATGGTTTTTAACTTACAAATTCAGAGGCTCATCCCATAGGATGGTCAGATTTAGCAAATGAAAACACAAGATGCCCATTTAAGTTTGAATTTCAAAAAAACAAAATTATATTATGTACCACATATACTAAAAAGTACTAGTTATTTTTTCTGGATTTCAAAGTTAATGAGTCTTTTGTATTTCATATCCTATACATGGGGTTGCAATACAGGGTAGGACCAAGGTGCTCTGGTCTGCTCAACAGCCCCAGGTGAGCTCTCAGCAGATGCCAGCACCAGTCATCATCCATGCAAGTGATCTCTTTTGGATGTACCAAACAAGTGAAGCCTCCAGATGATTAAGGTGACAGCACAGGGAGAGGCAGCCCCGGGTGGCAGACACCATATAGAACAGAAAAACACCCAAATGAGCCCTGTCAATACTCAGAATCTTGAGAGATAATAAATGGCTAATGTTTAGGATGTTTTATTAAGCAGAAATGGATATCTGTGGTTTGGGTGTACTCTTCCTCCTTTTCTGTTATCATTGGATAATATAGGGACTCTATTATCAATGAAGACTTGGTAGAACTTTGTTATAATTTTGGCCATAGTCTGCATGTGGGTTTATGTATAGGTATCAGTTTCTGAAAATTTCCTCAATTCCATCTCGAATGGATTTTCAAGGGAATTTTCTTGATATATGATTTCACCCTACTCTTGGAATGTGGAACCTACTTTTAATTCCCCTCCATGAAATGAGGCTTCACTGCAGTTACACAGAGTTAAAGAATTGAGAGGCTGCTGCTACGAATGGCTCCATGAGCCACATGAAAAGCCATATTCTTACTAGGTTGCTAGGTGAGTATTTAATCAGAACAAGGGGTATTTATTCACTTTGAGAAGTGTTTCTCAAAAAAGTGTCCTGAAATTATTTCATCTGCTATAGGGATAGCCTTGCAAGGAAGCTACTTTCCTTCGGCACACATAGACAGGACTCTACCAGATAGCAAACAGGATGTACACCGCAGTGTTTGACTTTCATGACTGTCCCCACACAGCACCACTTAGTGGATAAGTCTGTCCAACTCCGGGGTTCATTAAGAAGAAATGTCTTTTCGGCAGATCTAAGGTACCTTTTCCAATTTCACCTTTATAAAGAATAGAGTCAATGTATTGCTTTCTTTATCAGTTTGGCATATTTTTTAGTTGGCTTAGAGCTCAGACTTGTAGAGGGGGTATATTTGGGGAACCCCTTTAAGTCCCAAGCATTTTGGAGTAAGACCATAGTAATAGTTGGGGAGCCAGCAAAAAGAGGAAAGGGGAGAAGAGCTGCAGGCCTGTTGTTAGACCTATCCCCCAAACCCCCAGGGACATAGCAGAACATATGCTGGTTAATTGCTTATTACTACCAAGAATTTTGAAGGGAGAGAGCCTGGGCTGTGCAACCCCTGGTTCTCCTTTGAAGTACTAATCACATAAGTGATTTTTGCCATAGAGAAGGAGTGAGTGCACAGAGAGCATATAGAGAAGCTAGAACTGTTTTTGTTATGGATGTGCCTCCGTATGGGAGAAAATACCAGGAACAGGGGATAAAAATTTCCCAGGGTATCCCAATATATGATGCAATTGAATGAGTTTCTGCCAGCTAAATAAGTATAATATTCTAGCCCTGCTTCCCTGAAATAACTTTGAGATTCCTTACATGACTTTTTTTTTTTTTTTTTTTAAATCTTCCTAGGTTATTCAGTCACATGATTATGGATGGTCTCTTAGTTTTCTGCCACGGATAGCTAATTGCTTCATGGTATGTGTTTTACACATCACCCTCAGAGGGCCAGTTCGTCTCAAAGAGCCTTAAGATACCTCCCTTGGTCTCTGTGTAGTGATGTTACTTCCCTACTGTCACTTTTAAAGCAAGCAAAACTCATGACAATGGGGAGATGCTTTGTTTCCCAAACTGGGCAGAATTCCACAAATCACCCTTGTATGAGGTTAGTTCCTCTAATTCTTAATATTTCTCAGGTGGTGGCCTGAAGACTGAAGGTGTTTTGTTTTCAGGGGAAGGCAAGAGCCAGAGGGGAGGGGTGTGTGGAGGCATTTCTGGTATGCAGGACCAGCCTAAGCATGCTGGTTGCCATAGAAACCTACCATCATTATGGCAACCGTGACACTTTTTATCTTTTTTTCTTTTTTAATTTTTTAAAATTTCAATAGTTTTTGTGGAACAGGTGTTTTTTGGTTACATGGATGAGTTATTTATTGGTGAATTCTGAGATTTTGGTGCACCTGTCATCTCAGCAGTATATACTGTACCCAATATATTGTCTTTTATCTCTCACTACCCTCACAATATCCCCCTCCCCAAGTCCCCACAGTCCATTATATCACTCTATAGAGTGATTTTTGCATCCTCATAGCTTAGCTCCCACTTATAAGTGAGAACATATGGTATTTGGTTTTCCATTCCTGAGTTAGTTCCCTTAGAATAATGGCCTCCAGTTCCAGGCCGGGCGCGGTGGCTCAAGCCTGTAATCCCAGCACTTTGGGAGGCCGAGGCGGGTGGATCACGAGGTCAGGAGATCGAGACTATCCTGGCTAACATGGTGAAACCCCGTCTCTACTAAAAATACAAAAAATTAGCCGGGCACGGTGGCGGGCGCCTGTAGTCCCAGCTACTTGGGAGGCTGAGGCGGGAGAATGGCGTGAACCCGGGAGGCGGAGCTTGCAGTGAGCCGAGATCACGCCACTGCACTCCAGCCTGGGAGACACAGTGAGACTCCGTCTAAAAAAAAAAAAAAAAAAAGAATAATGGCCTCCAGTTCCATCCAAGTTGTTGCAAAAGACATTATTTCATTCCTTTTTATGGCTGAATAGTATTCTGTGGTGTATATATATGCCACATTTTCTTTATCCACTCTTTGGTTGATGAGCACTTTGGTTGGGTTCTATATCCTTGTAATTGCGAATTGTGCTGCTATAGACGTGCATGTGCATGTGTTTTTTTCATGTAATTACTTCTTTTCCTTTGGGTATGTAGTAGTGGGATTGCTAGATCGAATGGTAAATCTACTTTTAGTTCCTTAAGGAATCTCCATACTGTTTTCAATAGTGGTTGTACTAATTTACATTCCCAGCAGCAATGTAAAAGTGCTCTGTTTTCACCACATCCATGCCAACATCGATTGTTTTTTGACTTTTTAATTATGGACATTCTTGCAGGCATAAAGTGGTATCTCATTGTGGTTTTAATTTGCATTTCCCTGATGATTAGTGATATTGAGCATTTTTTCATTATTTTTGTTGGCTGTTTGTATATCTTCTTTTGAGAAATGTCTATTCATGTCCTTTGCCTACTTTTTGATGGGATTATTTCTTTTTTCTTGCTGATTTGAGTTTCTTGTATATTCTGGATACCAGTCCTTTGTTGGATGCATAGTTTGAAAGTATTTTCTCCCACTCTGTGGGTTGTCTGTTTACTCTGCTGAATATTTTTTTTTTTTAGCTGTGCAGAAGCTTTTTGATTAGGTCCCATTTATTTATTTTTGTTTTTGTTGCATTTGCTTTTGGGGTCTTAGTTACAAATTCTTTGCCTAAGCCAATGTCCACAGGAGTTTCTCTGATGTTATCTTCCAGAATTTTTATGGCTTCAGGTCTTAGATTTAAGTGTTTGATGCATCTTAAGTTGACTTTTGTATAATGTGAGAGATAGGGATCCAGTTTCATTCTTCTTCATGTGGCTAGCCAGTTTTCCCAGCACCATTTATTGAATAGGGGGTCCTTTCTTCAATTTATGTTTTAGTATGCTTTGTCAAAGATCAGTTCGCTATAAGTATTTGGCTTTATTTCTGGGTTCTCCATTCTTTTCCATTGGTTTAAGTGCCTATTTTTATACCAGTGCCATGTTGTTTTGGTAACTATAGCCTTGTAGTATAATTTGACGTCTGGTAATGTGATGCCTCCAGATTTGTTCTTTCTGCTTAGAATTATTTTGACTGTGTGGGCTGGGCAGGTTTTTTGTTTGTTTGTTTGTTTTGTTTTTTTGTTTTTTTGAGATGGAGTCTCACTCTGTTGCCCAGGCAGGAGTGCAATGGCAAAATCTCCACTCAGCACAATCTCCGCCTCCCAGTTTCAAGTAATTCTCCTGCCTCAGCCTCCCAAGTAGCTGGGATTACAGGTGCCCACCACCAGGCCCAGTTAATTTTTGTATTTTAGTAGAGATGGGGTTTCACCATGTTGGCCAGGCTGGTCTCGAACTCCTGACCTCAGGTGATCCACCCACCTTGGCCTCCCAACGTGGTGGGATTACAGGCATGAGCCACTGTACCCAGCCTATATGGGCTGTTTTACAGTTGCATATGAATTTTAGGATTTTTTCTAGTTCTGTGAAAAATGATGATATTTTGATGGAAAATGGGAATTGCATTGAATCTGTAGATTGCTTTGGGCAGTATGGTCATTTCACAATATTGATTCTTCCCATCCATGAGGATGGGATGTGTTTCCATTTGTTTGTGTCATTGATGATTTCTTTCAGCAGTGTTTTGTAGTTTTCCTCATAAAGATCTTTCACCTCCTTGGTTAAGTATATTCCTAGGTTTATTTTTTTATTTTTATTTTTTTGCAGCTGTTGTAAAAAGGATTGAGTTCTTGATTCTCAGCTTGGTCATTGGTGTATAGCAGTGCTACTGATTTGTTTACATTGACTTTGTAACCTGAGACTTTACTGAATTCGTGTATCAGATCTAGGAGTCTTTTGGGTAAGTCTTTTGGATTTTTTAGGTATATGATCATATCGTTGATGAATAGCAACAGTTTGATTTCCTCCCCTCTCTTGTCTGATTGCTCTGGCTAGGATTTCCAGTACTATGTTGAATAGAAGTGGTGAAAGTGGGCATCCTTGAGTGATGACCGTTTTTCTTTTTTTTTTTTTTTTGTGAGATGGAGTCTCACTGTCGCCTGGGCTGGAGTGCAGTGGTACGATCGTGGCTTACTACAATCTCCGCCTCCCAGGTTCAAGCAATTCTCGTGCCTCACTGAGTGGCTGGGATTACAGGTGCCCACCACAACGCCTGACTAATTTTTCTATTTTTAGTAGAGATGGGGTTTAACTTTTTGATTTATCCTCATTGTTGCATGATTGAATAATTCCTTTATAAAATTGCTAAGTAGTATATGGATATACCACAATTTGTTTTATCCGTTTACTTTTTCATGGACGGTAGGTAGTTTTCAGTTTGGGGTTCTTCTAAATAAAGCTGCCGTAACCATTTGTGTAAATGTCTTTATATGTACACATGCTTTCTTTCTCTAGGGTAAACACTAGGAGTTCAATGTCTGGATCATATGGTAGATGTGAGATTAAAATTGTAAGAAACTGCCAAACTGTTTTCCAAAGTGGTAGTACCATTCCTTATTCATTCCCATCAGCAGTATATGAGAATTCCATTCTCCACAACCTTGCCAAAGCTTGGTATGGTCAGTCTTTTTCACTTTAGTCATTCTCACGGGTGCATAGTAATATCTCATTAGAGTTTTAATTTACCTTTTTTTTTTCCATGACAGAGTCTTGCTCTGTCACCCAGGCTGGAGTGCAGTGGCACAATCTCAGCTCACTGCAACCTCCACCTCCTGGGTTCAAGCAATTCTCCTACCTCAGCCACCTGAATAGTTGGGATTACAGGCGCCCACCACTGCACCTGGCTAATTTTTGTATTTTTAGTAGAGGCAGGGTTTCACCATGTTGGCCAGGCTAGTCTCAAACTCCTGACCTCATGATCTGCCTGCCTCGGCCTCCCAAAGTGCTGGGATTACAGGCTAATATGAGCCACTGCGCCTGGCCTACATTTTCTTAACAACTATTATTGTTAAACATCTTTTCGTGTGATTACTTGCCATTTGTATATATCCTTTGGTAAAGTTTCTGTTTCTATTATTTTCCCATTTATTTATTGGAGTGTCTGTTTACTTCTTACTTTTAAATGATTTTATATATTCTGGATATAAATTCTTTGTCAGTTATACGATTTTTCAAATACTTTTTCCCAGTCATTGATTTATTTTTCCATTCTCTCAACAGTGTCTTTTGGAAGAGCAGAAATTTTTAACTTTGAGGAAGTGCCATTTATAATTTATTTAGGGTTAAGATGTTTTTATTGATATCCTATCTAAAAAAGGTTTACCTATTCACAGTCACAAGGATTTACTCCTGTCTTTTCTTGTAGGAGTTTATACATTTGGATTTTATAGTTAGGTCTCAGATTCAGTTTGAATTGATTTTGTATGTTGTGATATATGGATTACAGTTTATTTTTGTGTATATGGATATCTACTTATTACAGAACCATTTGTTGAAAAGACTATTTACTTTTTCACTGAATAGTCTTTACATCATTGTCAAAAAATCAGTTGTCCGTGTGTTCATGGGTTTACTTCTGGATTCCTTATCCTGTCCTTTTGTTTTGTTTTGTTTTGTTTTGTTTTTTTTTTGAGACGGAGTCTCGCTCTGTCACCCAGGCTGGAGTGCAGTGGCCGGATCTCTGCTCACTGCAAGCTCCGCCTCCCGGGTTTACGCCATTCTCCTGGCTCAGCCTCCCGAGTAGCTGGGACTACAGGCGCTCGCCACCTCGCCCGGCTAGTTTTTTGTACTTTTTACTAGAGACGGGGTTTCACCGTGTTAGCCAGGATGGTCTCGATCTCCTGACCTTGTGATCCGCCCGTCTCGGCCTCCCAAAGTGCTAGGATTACAGGCTTGAGCCACCGCGCCCGGCCTATCCTGTCCTTTTGATCTACTTTTCCCCTTCAATGGTAATAGCACACTGTCTTGATTACTGTAGCTTTATAATGAGTTTTGAAATTAGGTAGTGTTTGTCCTATACCTTTGTTCTTTTTTACAGTTGTTTTTCACAGTTTAGATGTTTTGTATTTGTATATGATTTTAACATCCACTTGCCAATTTCTTTGAAAAATATATAGAATATTTATTCGGATTGCACTGAATCTGTATATTAGTTTGTGGCGAATAAACGTCTTAACAATACTGAGTCTTCTGACTCATGAACACAGTATGTCCTCTACTTCTTTGGGTCTTCCTTCTCTCAGCAATGTTTTGTAGTATTCAATGTACAAATGTTCCCTATCTATGAGCAGATAATTCAAAAATATTTCATACTTATTGATGCTGCTGTCAATGGCATTATTTCTTAAATAGAATTCTTAATTATTACATTTTCATGGAACCACCAGCAACCAGATTTTTAATAATGACTATTGAAGAATCCCGGTAAAAAGCACAGGCTACTCTAGGATGGAAAAGATATTTGATGCTTAATGTGCATGTACATGTATTTCTATATTAGCTTTTAGAAATCATTGGCAATACACTGAAACTAGGGATAAAAATGTACCCCCAACAGTTCTACAGGTAATCTCCAGAAAAATCAATCACTAAAATAATATAGGTTAGTAGCTTTCAACTTTATGTTTCTGCTATATTTGAATATGTTAAAATGTGAGGTTGTATTTTTTTGTCCCCAGTAAACCCACCTTAAAAAATTCCTGGGATCTTGGATGGTGAGAGAGCATTGGGGAGAGGGCATGCATCCATATGAGTATTTGTGAATGTATCAATTTGTATGTTGCTGAAGCTGCCAGGAATGTGTATTATGAGGTGTTGAGACTAATTACCATGTATTACGTCAGCGCTATTCATTTCCTAGCACATGTTAGTAACAAGATATAGGGGGTTGTTTGTTTTTTCCCAGTGTTCCTTGGCTAGCCTGGTTACCATGGTGACTCCGTGACTCTTATGGGATTTAGCGTAGAGCGAGTATCCATTTATGATTTTTGCCTGAGTCACTTATTTTGATGATAGTTGTGTTGTTTTACAATTCTGATATTCCTTTCAAAACTATGAGTTGGCGTTTGGAAAAGTCTAAACTTATCCCTGCTTTCTGTCACATTTCCAAGTATTCTCTTTGGTATTCATGACGTGAATTTTAATGTCAGAGGCATCGCACTGACAGAATGAAGGAGGCAAAATTGGAGTGGGGAATTTACATTTGTTGAAGACCTACTAGATGCAACACGATATGGGTTGTTATCTTCAGACTTTTTCTCTTCAAATGCTCAAAGTCATGCTCTGAGGTAGTGGGTGAGTCACTTCCCTTCCACCAGCCTCATTTATTCAACAGGATAGTAATTCCCAATCTTGCTGACCACACAAGAATACTCTGGAGATTAACAATGAACTTATATGGGAAAGCAATCTATGATCTTAGGTGGGAGGGAAGGACTAGTCACTTTTGAGTAATTACCTTAACAGAGACAATCCAGATGTCCTAGAGTTCTCCATGGTGGGCATTAAATTAATGGCACAGTAATGTGAGGTGTTTTCATCAGAATTTTGCCAAGTATGGTTCATGGACTACTTCATCAAAATCATCATGGATTGCCTGTTAAAATAGTAGATATTTGGGTCTATATCTACCATAAGTCAGCTGAATGAAAAACAGGAAGGTGTGGTGGGAGGTATCTATATTTTGAGAAATTTTTTCAATTGATTGTAGTACTCACCCATGTTTGAAAAGCACTGCTGTGGATTTGCAACAAGGTCTATGAAAAATTTGAATCCTTTCATGTCTAATTTCATCACTGGTTGTTCCTACTACTTTGCTTTTAATATCTGTGTCATTTCTGTTTTGTGAAATAGGTACCAGTTCCTTCAATTCAGTAATTTTCATTCAGTGATTTATGTGTGAAGCATTGATCTAAGCACTGGGGAAACAGCACAGAGAAGAAGACAAACATGGTCCCCGGACACATCATTCTAGTTTGAGAAAACTGGTAATAAGCAGGTAAACAAATCAATCAGCAGGGTAGTTTCATATGGGGATTTGTGTTTTAAACACATGTAGAGTAGAAAGTGACCAAGATAAAGATAATTATAGATGGGGTTGTAAGTGAAGCTCCTTTTCAGGAAGTGACATTTGAGCTGAGTCCTGGATGACAAAAAGAAGCTAGGCACAGACTGACTTTCTGCCAGTGTGTACACAATGTGCATGGGCACCGTGTGTTCCAAGAGCAGGGAAAAGCTCAAGTGCCTAGAGCCTGGCAGACAATGCACAGACTGGTGAGATGAAGTTGAAAGGGCAGATAGGAGCCATATTGTTTAAGCCACTGTAAGGAGTTTGGATTGTATTGTGAGTGTGGAGGGTTAGAGAATGGGAACAATATCATCTGACTCATGTTTTTAGAAAGTGACTCTGGTCACTGTGCAAAGAATGGACTGGAGAGGGAGAAGATAGTGTGTGGAGATAACCATTAGAAAATATTGCAGAAGTCTAGGGAGGAGCAAGCTGATGGTATCAGTGCTGCAGCCATGTGCAGAGGGAGAAATGGACCTTGACAGGATGTGTTTGGAGGTAGGGAAGGTAAGACCTGTAGTAGCTGTGCGTGTGCGTGTGCGTGTGCGTGGTGTGTGTGTGTGTGTGTGTGTTTCTAGCTAGTCTAGCTCCACCACCTCAAGTACAGCTCACAGTTGCAGTATTATCTTCAGTTCAGACCAGGACTGGCTTCTGATCTCAGATTTAGATATCCCACAAAAAGTGCTTCTGTTAATATTCCAGAAAAAATGATGGATACAGAAGGATAGCTGGACGTAAGTGAAAAGTTCCAGAAAACCATGTCTGATCCCATTAATCAAGCTCCCAACTTGCATCCCTCCCTGCCCGCTGCTGAGTCCCCTGGTCTACACTCAGAGTTGCAATCCTGCCTCTGGCCACCAAGAGGCATTACAGCTATCTCCACGTTCCTTGCTCTTTCTTAATGAAAAGGGGTAAATTTTGCATAGTAAGTAATGTTATGAAACTTTTCTTTACTGTGATACCAGTAGTTCGGAATACCCATTTGTATACTAAAGCAGGCCAATTTGCTGTTGATTCCAAATCTACAGCGCATTCAGTAATTTATCTTTTCCTTCATTAGTGTAGGTTGAGATGTCCACACTGTAGGGGTGGTCCCTCCTGGAGAGCAGGGTGTTCACCACCCATCACTCCAACCCTGTACAGGCTTCTCAGACCTTCTTCCACCCCTTCCCACTGACCCCCTCTCCAGGACATTATGGACACAGTTGCCCAGACCCCACTCCAGTGCCTCATCCTCTCAGTCACTTCCTGCTGCCCTGGGCTCCCCCAATCCTGCCTCCCAGCAACAGCCCAGGTACATCAGACCTACGTGGTGTTTCATCCTATGGATGTCCCACAGTATGTTTTTACACTCTGTTTTACACCTGTCAGGGTTGTTTTTTTTCCAGACAGATTTAGAATCATTCTGCAGTTCTTTTCATAGACTGGGTTTTAGGTGAGGCTACCGTATTTTTCTGCTCCTTGCTTTGTAGAGAAGTTTGATAATGGTGGTACAGTGATGCCCCCTCATGACAGAAGCCTGAACTGCAGCAGCTTGAACATCCCTGAGCAGGAAGGTGGGAGGGAGGTGCTGTGGCCCATGCACACCCTGCAGAGTTTTCCGGAAGTGTGGGTAGAAAAAGGGGCATTCCCACTGTACAGGGGTACTGACGGCCACCAGACAGAAAGTGTAGCCTCTTCATGTGCTATGTGAAAGCACAAAATGATCACTTCTATGTTTATGCTTTCAAACCTCTGGATAAGTAGCTATAGACCTATATAAGCAAAAATGCATCTTGGCCACTAAATGATCTTTGTGACCCACATTTGCCCTCATTGTGGTCATCTTTGCATACACATGCGTTTCCATAATAATGTTTTAAGTTTCTTTCCAAAAATAATTGTAGTCTCTTTTTTTATCAACCAGGTGGTTCATCATGTGGGTGCCCCAAAATTCATTTAATTAGTGTCCTAGTCATAAAAATGTAGTTGCTTTAACATTTTTTCCTGTTACAAACAATAGTATACTTAATATCCTCCTCATATATATGCAAATATATTTGTAAGTATTTCTGTCAAAAAAAAAAAAAGTTCCTGGAAGTGGTCTTTCAAAACCCTGGAAACTGTAAAATTTTATGTTAACATAATGAAATCCAAATACTATTTCTAACTTATATTCCTTACATAACAGTATATAAGGACCTTGTGTCTTCACACATTAGAAATAATGTGAGGCCGGGCGCGGTGGCTCAAGCCTGTAATCCCAGCACTTTGGGAGGCCGAGACGGGCGGATCACGAGGTCAGGAGATCGAGACCATCCTGGCTAACACGGTGAAACCCCGTCTCTACTAAAAAATAAAAAAAAAAAAAATTAGCAGGGCGAGGTGGCGGGCGCCTGTAGTCCCAGCTACTCGGGAGGCTGAGGCAGGAGAATGGCGGGAACCCGGGAGGCGGAGCTTGCAGTGAGCTGAGATCCGGCCACTGCACTCCAGCCCGGGCGACAGAGCGAGACCCCGTCTCAAAAAAAAAAAAAAAAAAAAAAGAAATAATGTGAATCACTGCTAATCGTATGGGCAACAAATCACCTCTCATCGTTATCTTCATTAAAACTTGTTTTGCTGAATTCTAGAATTCCATCCTATGGATATGATATCAGTTTTCTCAAACCTGTGTTATTCAGATTCCCTGTTATCTACACTGTGTGGAAGACATCTTTTCAGAGTCTATGCATGGCTGAAGGGCACAGTTCCTGTAGCTGTTTACACTGGTGAGCCAGATGGGTCTTCTTAGAGCCCTACCAACTGTCTTGGAGGAATTCTAGTATTGTAATAACAGAACCTGGTTGCTGTACATGTGTGTGTATTTGTCACTGCTTGTGTGTGTGCACAGCATTTCCCTCTGCTACCTTCTGCCCCTTCATAATTTGGTGTATCTGGTTGGTCTTTCTTCCTAAATTCAGGCCCAGAAATAAAGGAAAAGAATTTTCAGAATGACAGTCCTTATAACCAGATGCTTATCAACATCCTTCACAATGTCCTGAAGATAAATTTCTACAAGGTAAGTTATTGGCGCAAAAAGTGTGCACGTATGTAGCCCTTTGATAAGTATTGCCATACTGACACCCAGAGATGTAATGCCATTTTGATTCCTCAGGTGGAGTCACAGGAGAAAATCCAAAGAGGAGTAAAAAATAATAATGCTGATGTCATGTTAGAGTGGAGGCCCTGGACACTGTTGTGGACCCAGTCTCAAGTTTCTGCTACAGTTAGAAGATGTGGAAGTGATCAGGTGCAAATCGAATTTTTCACACAAGCGAAGCCCGAGTCAGCATGGGGGGCGGTGGCGGAGGGGCAGGGAGAGACTGTCATTGATAGAGAGTTACTTAGGACACAGTCAGCAGGGCTGGGATACAGCTACAGTTTTATATACATTCATGGGTATAGAAAACATGGACATCAAGGCCTTTGTAGGAAAAAGCTTGGTCATTACTGAGGTACAACAGAAGCCCAGGCTTTCTTGCAATGTAATTACAGACAATAAAATTCACACTTTTAAGGATACAACTCGATGATTTTCAGTAAACAAAAGTTGTGCAATCATCACCGTAGTTGAGTTTTGGAGGTTTCCATCACTCTAAAATGTCCCATCACACTTGAAGGCAGTTAATCTCTGCTCTCACCCCCAGCTCCAGGAATCACAGATATGCTTTTTGTTTCTGTGGATTTACCTGTTCTGGATATCTCATAGAAGTGGAATCATGTAATATTTTGTCTTTCGTGTCTGACTTCTTTCACTTTACATAATATTTTTAAGGTTTATCTATTTTGTAGCATGTACCAGCACTTTATTCCTTTTTATTGATATACCACATTTTGTTTATCCAGTCAATTGGTGAACACTTGAGTTGTTTCCAGTTCTTGGCCATTATGAATTATGATGCTACATATATTTTTTGTGCAAGTTTTTATGTAGACATAGGTTTCCGTTTCTCTTGAGTATGTACCTGGGAGTAAAGTTGCTGGGTTATATGGCAATTTTCTGCTTGACAATATGAGGAACTCTCAGAATATTTTATTGACCCTGATAGTCTTGAGGAGTACAGCCTTAATCTGTTGTCTTTTTCTCATGATTAGACCGGCATTATGGAATTTGAGAAAGAATACTACAGAGTTGAAGTGCCCTTCTTATCACGTAATATTTGGGTTTACATGATGATGTGACCTCACTGGTGATGTTAACCTTCATCACGTAGTTAAAGCAGTGTTTGCCAAGTTTTCCAGTGTACGGTAACTTTTTCAATTCATGTACTCTGTTCCTGAGAAGTGAGTCACTAAGTGTGACCTATATTCAGGGGTTGAAATAGAATTAAGCTTCACCTCTTGGAGGGTTAATAGCTACAAATACTATTTGGAATCATTCCATAAAGACAGTTTGTCTTCTCACACGCTTTTCTTTATTAATTCACCAAACATTTACTTATATCAGTATGGATTTATGCATACTTATTTTAAAGTGGAAATATTTTACTTAATAGATATATCCCAAAAAAATTCCAGCATCATTATTTCAGTGGTACACTAAAAGAATTTTGACTTAACTATCAGGAAACTGCAAAAGAGCTCCCTATCACTGCAATTATATTTCATCACTATATTTTCTAATTGTGATATATTAGTGCTTTTAGACAATATTTTTAATCATGGCAAAGTTTGGAACAGCATTATAATTTCACATTATTTCATTGCCTACTTGGTACCCCTTGAGAAAGAAATAAAAAACAGATAAGGCAAGATTATTGAAGTAGCCATAAAAATTACTGCTAACATAAATTAA
Organism: Theropithecus gelada; assembly: GCF_003255815.1. NCBI lineage: Eukaryota > Metazoa > Chordata > Mammalia > Primates > Cercopithecidae > Theropithecus > Theropithecus gelada. The sequence goes on from NC_037689.1 coordinate 101,083,584, forward strand.
ACCTATTTATGAACTCCCTATCAATGAATCAAAAGTATAAGCTATGTCAGGTAAAATGTGTGCTTCATTTGAAAGCATGTCATCTACAGCTCAGCCTTCTGGTTATCTGACTCTGAACGCTGTTATACAACTCTACCTTTTAGGTAACTGATAGCATTGCATACTATCTTTGTCTATAGACACAAGGAAATGAATTCTGTCTTAAGGGAGGGAAACCTTTTCCTCCTGGGGAAATACCCATTTATCTCCATTTGAACATTTATTTCAACACTCTTGATCTATAAATGTGACAAAGAGGTGGCTGTAGACTTGGGAGAGTTCAAGTTCAGTGGAAGGATGGGGGAGCTAAGCCCCATTAGATAAGAAATGAAGACTGAGGTGTAGGGAAGTGCAGAGGGAAGTGAGCTGAGTATTGAGAATTCTTCATAGAATATTGATTGCAAATGGGAGAATATATGTAAAGAGAACATCAACTAAAGATGTAGAAATGGCTCCATGGCACTGAATTATGTTTTACAATCATCAGTGATGAGTCTCTATGATTAATCTGTTAGTGGGAAGGAGCCATCTCTTCTGAGATCTGCCATCTGAATTTACCACACCCTCCTTTCCACACTTCACTTTCTTGTTTCTCTTCTGGGGAAGCCTAAAACTTAACCAAAGGGATGGTGTAGAGTTTGGTCTTAATGCCTAGTAACTGTTAACTGAGGAATGACTGAATGGGTGGATGCACGATGTGTCAAACATGTGCTGATAATTCACAAATTTTTATCTCCCAGCACAGAGCTTTTATGCAGATGACTGAACCCATGGAGTTAGGTGGCTAAGAGGATGCAGCTTCCCTTAGCTGATGGCAGCAAGATTGGAGCACCCAGCTACAGTGTTCAGAAGTAGATTTAGGCTGACTACCACACCTTACATGCTGGAGGGATCCCCCCTGACCTGAGCAGGTGAGGTCTCAGGCTTGTTTTCCATCATGAGGAGAGGATTACAGCCTACTCAGAAGTAAGTTGTGGTCCAGCTCTTGTGTCATTCAGAAAGACTCCAGAACGTGTAGATCCAGCTCCTCTCTAAACTTGAACTCAACCAATATCCCAGAGAGACATTCTTAATCTTCTAGGCAAATGCACTGTCATTAGGAGCCACCAGAGACCACACAAATACACACACACACACACACACACACACACACACACATACACACCCTGGAGCCTTAATGCCAGCAGTAGCCCTAGGAGAACCTGCAGGCTCATGTGCTTGTTGCTCATTGTCTGTTAGGCTGCATATGTAACTGGACCCTTTTGCATTAAAAAAATAGCAATAATGATGATTAACAGAGTATTTGTTTAATAGGGAATTATTTAAAAATTACCTTAGTATCCAGTTTAATATGATGACAATGAGAGAATTTCCACCGTCATGTTGTCAAAGTATTTTAAAAAACCGTCGAGGATTTCAGTGAGGTGTGCATGTGGGTATGTCTACTCTGTCTCATATTGGGGGAGGGGATATCACTTAGTACAACCTCTTTCCAGGTTGATTTGGCAATATCTTTTAAGTCTATGCATCCCCAATCTGTATGTATTTGGAGCCTGTCCCTTCAAGTATTCATCCTTAGTGTGACACCTGCCCCTCTATTAGAGAATGCATATTCCTCATGAGGTAGGTTGTCTGGGAGCTCTACTTTTGAAAGCACTGACCCAGACACATTCCCTTATCTTTACAGAGCAGGAAATTGATGTACAACAAGATTCTCTGATCAGAAAGAGAGGCAGAACTAGCAGCCTGGCTTCAGCGGTGAAGATACAGATTTCAGTAGTGACCCAGGTCAGCAGGAAAGCAAGATTTACTTGGTTATCGTGTGATATGCAGCTCAGCATCATAGAGTCTGCATGGGGCCTTACGGGGTGCTGGTCTCTACTTTTCTACTTACTGTAGAATGCTCCCCTGTTGGGGACCAGCCTCAACACCACCCGTAGGGTACCCAAAGTCTGGTGGTGACGAAGGAATGAGAAGAGATAGGTTAAGAATGCATAAAGAGTGGGGACCAAGAGACCAATTGCAAAATGGAGGCTGCAAAAGGTGCCAAGCTCTGGTCTCCACACTATTTATTGAGTACAGTCACTTATATCTAAGAAGCAGATGTTCAGGGCGAAACGGTGAAAGGGAGGCAGTGCATCATGCACGTAATCTATAGCAAATGAATCTTCTTTAGGCTCAAACAGTGTATCTTTAACTTATGGGAGAGTAGCGAGTGGGAGCGGGTTTAACTAGAAGCCTGCACATCTGGCCGTATTCTAATGCTTCAAAGGAGTGTCTTTCTCTTTGAACACAGTGTTTATAGATAAGAGAGCAAGTCTCGCTCAGAGCATGGGAACATAATGGCGATAAGAAGGCTTTCCTCCTCAGAGGCCTCTTGTGGTTTTCCACAACTTATTGTCCATATTTTTATGGCCAGTTTATACAGGCACCCTATAAGCCTTTCTCCCAACACTCCCCAGCCAGACTACTTAACCTACAAACATTTTTGCTTCTCTAGCTATAAAATCACATAGAGGTCATTACCTCTACCTCCTGATAATGTTGTGGAAATACATGAAATAAAAATGCACCAGCATTCAAGAAAGGTGAGTCCCCGTTACTCTCTTAGGTCAGGCATCCTGGCCTTCTATGGGATTTGTAAGCTCCCATCACCTATATGGCTCTGCAGCTTGCCTTTTTTTCAGAAAAACAGCATCTATCCAGGTTTTTATTTGCATTTCATTAGCGAATGTGTTTTTAAATGTGTCTTGGACATGTATATTGCTGTTTACATGAATTCTGTTTATATCTTTATTAGCTATCTTGCATAACCAATTACCTCTAAATTTTGCTGCTTAAAGCAACAAACATATTAATACACATCATTTCTATGGGTTAGGAATCACGGCACAGTTTAGGTTCTGGCTCAGAGTCTCTCACAAGGCTGCAATCAAGGTCTAGGTAGGGACTACAGCCATCTCAAGGCTCAATGGAGGGAGAATCCAATTCCAAGCTCATTTATATGACTGTTAGCAGCCCTCAGGGCCTCAATGGTTCTTGGGCAGAGACATCGATTGTCACATGGTTAGCTCACATCATGGCAACTGGCTCTCCTTAGCGCATCTATAAGAATGTGCCTAGCAAGCACAACACAGCTTTTTGTCACGATCTCAGAAGTGACATCTCATCCCTTCTTACATATTTTAATTTTTAGGAGCAAGTCACTAACTCTAGCCCACACAATGGGACAGGTAACACAGGGAGTGAATACACAAGGAAAATGAGGATCATAGGGGACAATCTTCGAGGGTGCCTACCACAACATCATCAGACCATCTCTCCATATTGGCTACTGGGAATGCTTTATATATTATGAGAATTAGCTCCATGTAATTTGTGCATATTTACTTTAGCCTACTGAGACAAGCTTTAATGATTTATTTTGTCATACACAGTGTTTTAAATTTTTCAATATTATGATTTAATATACAGATCATTATATAAATAAATTAAGCAATGACCAGGGCAGCATTAATTGTTATTGTCCAGGGAGATTAGAGCATTTGGATTCCTGGAGGCTTCAGAACACATGAAAAGCTTTAGTGAAATTCCAGACTCCACTCCTGAGGAGACAATAACCAAAGCAGTATCTCTGGTTTATACAACCTCTCTTAATTTCCTATAACTTGATCTAAACTATGTATTTAATAATAGGTTACTTGAATAAATGTTAAGATTAAAGGAGATACAACTTAGAGTACATCTTCTTTATAATTAGTTTTGTCAACATTAGTTTCCTACCCTCTAGATCTTTGTCCCAGAGGAAGCACCTGTTATTCTGAATAAGCCTGTCTGTCTGCCACCTTAAATGCCAGTCAATTCACATGATCCACATACCAAGGTCTCTTGGCCCCAGGCAGAGGATTTCACTTCCACCATCATCATCCTCATCATCATCACCAAGAGGGGTTGTTGAGTGAACAGGCGTGGGGATTGTACAATTACCAGTCCCTAACCCTTGGTGGGGCATCATATACAGAAGAGGTTGCTGGGTGCTATGCTTTGAATGTCCCCTCCAATGGAAATGTAATAGCCATTGTAACAGTATTAATAAGAGGTGACTTTAAGCAGTGATTAGCCCATAAGGGATCCACCCTTATGAGTGGATTAATGCTGTTATTGTGGGAGTGGGTTAGTTATCATGAGAATGGGCTCCTGATAAAAGAATTAGTTCAGTCCTACTTCCTCTTTCTGTCTCATGTGCTCACTTGCCCTTCTGCCAAGTTATGATGTAGCATGAAGGCCCTTGCCAGATGCTGAAGCCATGTTTTTGGACTTCCCAGTCTCCAGAACTGCAAGAAATATATTTTATTTCTTTATAAATTACCAAGTCTGTACTATTCTGTTATAGCAGCAGAAAATGGACTAACAGAAAATTGGTACTGAGACATGGTTTATAGCTATAACAAATACCTGAAAATGTGGAAACAGCTTTGGAACTAGGTAATGATGGGTAGAGGCTGGAAGAATTTGAATGAACAGGCTAGAAAAAGCCTAGACTGCCATAAATGTAGCTATAATGGCAATTCTGGTGAGAGCTCAGAAGAGGAGAGCTGTAGGAAAAGTCTGAATCTTCTTAGATAGTATTTAAGCCTTAAAGTAGTTCAAGGGGTTGTGACCAGAATGTTGGTAGAAATACAGATAGTAAAGGCCATTCTGATAAAGTCTCAGACAGAAATGAGGAACAGGCCGGGCACAGTGGTTCATGCCTGTAATCCCAGCACTTTGGGAGGCCGAGGTGGCTGGATCACCTGAGGTCAGGAGTTCAAGACCAGCCTGGCCAACATGGTGAAACCCTGTCTCTACTAAAAATTTAACAAATTAGCCAGGCATAGTGGCAGGCATCTGTAATCCCAGATACTTGGAAGGCTGAGGCAGGAGAATTGCTTGAACCCAGGAGGCGGATGTTGCAGTGAGCCGAGATTGCGCCATTGCACTCCAGCCTGGGCAACAAACTCCATTTAAAAAAAAAAAAAAAGAGGCCGGGCGCGGTGGCTCAAGCCTGTAATCCCAGCACTTTGGGAGGCCGAGACGGGCAGATCACGAGGTCAGGAGATCGAGACCATCCTGGCTAACACAGTGAAACCCCGTCTCTACTAAAAAATACAAAAAAATAGCCGGGTGAGGTGGTGGGCGCCTGTAGTCCCAGCTACTCGGGAGGCTGAGGCAGGAGAATGGTGCAAACCCAGGAGGCGGAGCTTGCAGTGAGCTGAGATCCAGCCACTGCACTCCAGCCTGGGCGACAGAGCCAGACTCCGTCTCAAAAAAAAAAAAAAAAAAAGAAAGAAAAGAAGTGAGGAACAATGTAGGAAACTGGTGTAAAGGCCATCCTGTTATAAAGCAGCAAAGACCTTGGCTGAATTTTGTCCATATTCTAGGGCTTTATGGAATGCAGAACTTAAGAGTGATGAAGTAGGGTATCTGGTGGAAGAAATCTCTAAGCATCAAAGCATTCAAGCTGTTACACAGCTACTTTTAACCACATACAGTGAGATGTGAGGAGAAATAAGTGACTCAAAGTATGAATTTGTAATTAAAAGAGAAGCAGAGCAAAAAAAAAAGTTAGAAAAATTTACAGCCTGGCCATGTAGAATGAAAAGTGTGTTCAGGAGAGAATACTAAGGGTGTGGCCAAGCAACTATTTGCTAAAGAGGTTACTAACGTGAATGGAAGACGGACAGATGCTATTAATCAAGACAATGAGAAAAAGTCCCCCAAAGTATTTCAGAGATCTTTGAGGCTGCCCCTCTCATCACAGACCCTGAGCTACAGGGGGACAAGCCCAGGATGCCTTACATGGGCTTGCTGCAAAGAGACACTTGGGTCTCTTCTTCCCACATTTCAGGACAGTGCTCCTCAGCCACCCCAGTTGCTGTGGCTTAAGTGGCTGCAGGTGTGACTCAATCTGCAGCTTCAGAAGACACAAGCTGTAAACACTAGTGGTATCCATATGGTGCTAATTCTGAAGAGTGCAAGAGCTGTGTGGGCATGGCTTTCTCCTCCTAGATTTGAAAGGATGTCTCAGACCGCCTGGAGATCCAGGCAGAGACTTGCACAGGGATAGAGTTACCACAAGGAGCCCCTACTAAGGCAATACCTAGTGAGGTGTCGAGTATGGCCATCTCAGAGACCCCAGAACTATAGAGTTACCAGCATGCAACTCCAGCCTTGGAAAGCTGCAGGCATGAGACTCCAATTTGTGAGAGCTGCTGAGTAGAGTGAGTTTAGCAAATCCATAGAGGCAGGACTGCCTGTGTCTTTGAGGGCCCAGTTCCCATCCCAGTGAGCCCAGTATTCAGGACATGGAGTCAAAAGAGAATGATTCTCTAGCTTTAAGACTTAATGGGCCTTGCACAGTGGCTCACGTCTGTAATCCCAGCACTTTGGGAGGCCAAGTTGGGTGGACTGCTTGAGCTCAGGAGTTTGAGACTAGCCGGGGCAATATGGTGAAACCATATTGTATATATTTTGTATGTTTTCTACAAAACATACAAAAATTAGCTGAGCATGGTAATGCACGTCTGTGGTCTCAGCTACTCGGGAGGCTGAGGAAGGAGGACTGCTTGAACCCTAGAGGCAGAGGTTGTAGTAAGCCAAGATCATGCTATTGCACTCCAGCCTGGGTGACAGAATGGGAAACTCTGTAAAAAAAAAAAAAAAAAAAAAAAAAAAAAAAAAGAATGTTGTTGGCCCTGTTGGGTTTTGGACTATGCTTGAGGCCTGTTACTCCTTTCTTTTTGCCTGTGTCTCCCTTTTAGAATGGGAATGTTTACCTACACCTGTGTCACTGTTGTGTTTTTGGGAGTTGACAGCTTGTTTTGATTCACATGCTCACAGCTGGAAGGAATTTGCCCTAGGATGAATTGGGTTTTGAGTCTCACCCATAACTGATTTAGATGAGACTCTGGACCTTGGACTTTTGAGTTGATGCTAGAATGAATTAAGATTTTAGGGGCTACTGAGCCGGAATGAATGTGTTTTGTACCTCAGGAAGAAATAGCCATCAGTGGCTAGTGCCTACCATATTGGGCAGCAGCAGCTTTACATATTTTTTCCTTTGCTTTTTATTCCCTTAACAGTATATATTTTGGAGATCACTACATAATAGAGTGGGAGTTCTCATTGCTTGTTATATCTGCATTGTACTCTAGGAGGTAGATGTATCTTAGGTTATTGGATCAGTCCCTTATTGGTGGACATCTGTCACATTCTGGGTCTTCTGCTGTTACAATTTGTTCTGCCAAGAATGAACCTTGTGCTTCTGCCTTTTTGTCTTTTTGAATTGAATCTTTGGGTTACATTCTTAGAAGAGAGATTGTTGGTTCCAACAGAAAATACCTGTGCCCTGTGAAATAGATTTTAAACAGAGAGCATCTGGAAATGTAGCAGCAAGAAGTGAATGTTGGTCCTATCTCATCATTTCTCTTATTCCACATACTTTTTGCTCTCTTATTTTCTTTCTAGTGTGACACGGGTAAAGGAATTTCTTATGGAGCCCCAGGAAGAAGAAACACTACATAAGAGCAAATAATAAAATCGGTCAGATAGACAGAAGATGGGAGTCATCAAACCTGTATCCCTGTTGCCAGACCTACAACTGACCATAGGACATTCAGTGAGTCCTTTCCCTTTCTTGGTCTAAGTCCTAACACAGAAAGACAATATAGAAACAGTGGATAGGGAACCCTTAAATCATCTGAAACTTCATGTTTACTGACTTTAAATTAGTTGCCCTCCAGAGCAAAGGACTATATATTGTGATGATGTGGTTTTCCCATACATGGCACACTCCCACTGCAACACCCAGTGTTGTCCACAATTCTCAGCTGTATAGCTATGAATAACTCCACCCCTTTCTCTCCCACTCGGAAAATTATTTCATAATTCAAGAGAGTGAGAGAGTTTTTATAGGTACAACACTGATTCAGCTATAACATAAACAGTCCTCAAGCTTCAGTCAACTATTACAAGTAACAAGTTACTTATAATACACACAATGATTGTGACACATTAGCTTGTCATGGCACCATGAATAAGAGGCTCTCATGTAGAATGGCAGCCGTTGCAAGAATGTCTTGACAATAGCTCTCATTGGAAGCCAAAAATACTATACATCCAACCATCTTGAGCTATTGCTACTATTAGAAATACAAATAATATATGGCATTGATTAAATTATTACTCTGTGTCTGGCCCTGTGTTACGTTACATGTTTTATCTTAATTGATACTTTCTCTATATGTGTCTACCATTTTAATCTTTTTTATTGAAAGGAAACTGAGGCTTAGAGGGTGTAAGTAATTGCTTAAGATGTAGTAAGTGACAAAACCAAACAAATACAAGGCTGTCTAATGTCAAAGGATATTCTTTTAGCCAATGCTTTCCTTTACCAGAGGAAATTTGTCCAAATATTTGATAATTATTTACCTATAAAGTCTTCTATATACAAAGTAACCTCTATCTCTCTCCAGACTCCAAACTGCCCTTCTTAGTGGCACCACTATTTTGGAGTTATTGTGTATCTGTCCAGAAAAAAACCTCTTCATGTAAAAACTGTATGTGTATGTGTGTTTATGTACTTATAAAATATTAATACTAATATTTTTAAGAAGAAACAGTGGACTGGGGTGTGGGCTTTGGGATTATAAAAACTTGGATTTGACCCTGGGAACCATTAACTGTTGTTTGTGTAATTTAGAGCCAGTAACTTATCTACCATATGTCCTATAATTGTTTTCATCTTATATTATCATTTATTATTATTACTATTTGTATCACCTATCCAAAGGCTGGATAATAGGAGTGGAGATTATACTGCCTGGTATTACAATGTTCCTCAAACCTATAATTTTATAACTGTTGGATAGCATGCAAATTAAAGGAAGTCTATAGAAAGCTCTTGAGTAGACCCAGGCGTATAACATTATTTAATATGCTGCAGGTATGGCATTTCAATTCCAATGCATTGTTCAAGAATTGGGGCTGTGTCAACTGGATAGAGTAAGATGTTAGATCTTATACCTTGTCATTTAATTAGAACACTTCATAAATGTGTAAGTATTTAAGATAAAAGCAAAAAATATAAAAAACACAGGACACTAAACTGCACATATGGTTATAGTGGTTACATGAATTGTATATATAATGTACAGTACATGTGTATATACGCATGAAAAAATAACCACCAGAATGACATAACACAATCTTAATTTCAGTTATGATAGAGTTACTGGGTATTGATATTTTTAACCTCTGCGCTTGGCTCAATATTAAACATTGGCTGAGTATGGATTATATTTATGATTAAAAACTAATCCCTTCAACCTCTGCTACTTATGAAATATTTTAGATGAAATGTATAGAGAGCTATAAAATTAGTCCAGGTTAAGAAAAATGTTTACTCCTCCCTGATTGTGTCCCTTTTTTTCTTCCCTAGAGATAATCATATCCACAGTGAGATAATTATAATTCCCCTATACTACTTTTTTTCTTTTCCTCCATATGAGAACTCCCTAAACAAAATGTAGCATTGTTTTGCATGTTTTCACTGCCTTCATGCACACACACACACACACACACACACACCCCTAATCCTTACATTCAAGGGAGCATTATGAGGAGTTTATGGGGAGACCTTCCTCAAGATCCAAGCGTGGTATTTGGTGCATCATCCACAATGCCAGTATTTGCTTTTTACCCATCCCAACACTTTCATCTTTAACAAGGATGTTATTTCTTAGCCCATTCATTTCTACTTTTACCCTTAACTATTTTTTTTCCATCTACATTCTTTTATTTACTTTGTGGGTTTTTAAATCAGGATTTTAAAATTGAATATTTAATTTTCTTTTTTATTCATGTAGATATTTAATGCTTTATAATATCTTCTGACAGCTACTCTAGCTAGATTTTAATATGTTGCTTTCATCATTATCCTCATCAAATTCTGCAATTTTCCTCTATTCTCATTGGGCCCAAGATTTTGTTAACAGCCTCAGATAGAGTCTGTTTTCATGAATGTTCTATGTTCATTTGAAAAGCATGTGTATTGCCTAATATCAGGCTTCAGAGTTCACTGTGTCTATTTATAAGCTCTACTCTTGGGAGTTGGTTGTTTAGGTCTTCTCTATAATTACTAATTTTTTTCTCCACTTGAACATTTTTGAATTCAGGAAAGTATTGTGTGCTTTGGTACATAAGTATTAGTATCTCACATTTTCCTTGTGAATTGTAGCCTTTAGCATTATCAACTGTGCCTTTTTATCTCTTTAAATCCATTTTGGTCTCAATTCTACTCTCTCAAATATCAAGATTATAACTCCTGTTTTCTTGTTATGGGCAATTGCTTGGTATATATTTACTTGTTTTTAAACTGTTAACCTACCTGAATTCATTTGTTTAAGGTATATCTCATGAAAAAGCATAATCTTGGATTTTGCTTCGATAGGAAATTTGCAAATACTTTTTCTTTAATAGGTGAGTTAAGTCCATTTACCTTTATTGTTATTGTTCCTGGAATCAAGCCAGGTCTGGCTACATTTTCTTGAGGCCCGATAACAAGAAGCAGACAAACTAGGAAAGAAGGGGATTTACTACTGTAACTGGATACAGGGAGAAAGCCAGAGATAATTCCACCAGACCAACTCAAAGTGTTAAATTTTCTTAGGGCTTATACAGGTTGGAGTTAATGTGCCTACTACGTGCAGTACAGCATTCGCCTAAGTCTACTGGTAACCAATTTTGTTTCAACTAGAAGGTCAGAGGCAAAAAAAATGCTTGCTAAGTCTGATTAAAAGGGCCCCAGTAGCTTCAAGGACTGTCTACTGTTGTACCAGAGTGATTATTTCTATCTTATCTCCTTTACAGCTTGGTCCAGAGAGCTGCCTTAGACTCTCCAATGAATCTGTTCAAACAGCTGCCTCTGTTATCTTGACTTCTCTCAGATTTTGTCGACCTGAGGTGGGTCCTCTTGTAAAACTGTTTCTGTTATTTTGGCTTGCTCCAGCAAGGGAGAAGCCCACACAAGGATCCTACTGACTGTATGTTTCATTTCTAGCTTTGATGTCTGGGCAACAGTTTCCCTAGGTTTAACTATTTGCTCAATGTTAAGGCAGCACTGTGGAAATTTGTCTGTGTAACTGGGGTGCTATGCAGGCCTGTCTGTGTGACTGTCATGCAGGCCTGCCTGTGTGATTGTCAGGGAGAATTGGCTTCCCATAATATGATAAAAGTCTTTGGTCATTTAAGTTCAGTTCTGTAGTATTGTTTATAAATATAAGGAAATTATATAGCCTTTCACTAGGTCATGTGTTTGATTTCTTCTTCCTATTTATTTAGTATTTAGCATGGTTATTGTTTTGTTTCAGTGGTTACTTTTATATTAAATCCTTAACTATACTACATCCTTGATATGGAATGAAGTCTTACTAATGAATAGAGAAATGGTTAAATGATATTAACAGATAATTCACACTAAAAAACAATATGTATACCCATTAAACTTTCAAAAATATGCCAAATTACAATAACTAAAGGACTGAAAACTAATATCCTAGGCTACCATGCTGAGTGAGAAAGAAAAATTGCTGAAACATACATATAATCTGATAACTTTGGGAAATAATATATATAAACGAATATTTTATGTAATACCCCATTCTTGCCTCTTGATAGATGAATATGACCCTCTAGCAGTGAGTTACCCTTATTGAATCTGACCTTGCTAACCTATAAAATGGGCATAATGACATTTACTTCAGAGAGCCATGAGGAGGAATGAGCAAACCTAAATAAAGCACATGGTACTTAATACTTCAACAAATATATGCATAATCTCCCTTATGTTCTCCCTCCCACAAGAGATGACTTAAACATCAACATCTCAAAGAGATCAATGAATTTGAACCATCAGAAAAAGAAATGCATACATATTTATATGATGTATAAGCTTTGGTGCTGTTTCTTTCTAGGATGAGATACTGAGGATGGTGGAAATAAGGAAGCAAATTATAGCCTCATTACTTTTTATTTGTTGTGTTCTTCTCTTCTTTTTAAATTTCTATTTGGATTCTGAAATAGCAAGTTCCCATTGAGGGCCAGAAAGGAGACAGCACAGAATGACAGAATGTGAAGATGGGTCTGCTATGCAATGGGCTGAAATCAGGAGACCTTGGCCCCCAATACCAGATCTGTCCTTGTGTACAGGACCGTGGGGAGTCACTTCCCCTGTGTTGGTCTCTGTCCTTACACAGAAAAAGACTGTATACCTAATGGTTAAGGACGTGAGCGTTGGCATCAGTAAAGTGAGGAGAAAATTGGGGCACATTTAATTACTGGTTTTATGATGTTTAGGAAATGTTGAGTCTCCAGATAAATGAAACTCATACATTAAATATGACTGCATAGAGAATAAAACGGGAGGAACTGCAGAAAAAAAGTATACATTCTTCAAAATTAATGAGTGGTGGGTTGGTACTTAATTCTTTATCTCTTGACTTAACTATGTTTTCAACAATTTCTAAATTAGTATGGTTCTTTTTAAAAGTCAGAAGCAAGCTTCATTGAAACAGTTGTTATGAAATATTTCAGAAATACAAAAATTATAGAATGTAAGAGACATCCCTGTTCTCATGTTGACATACGTAATATTACATATGCAGTTGAAACTCACTTTGAAGATTTCTCTGATTGCAAGCCTCCTTCTTTCTCAGAGGTAACACAGAATTCACGTTATAGATTTTAAAGACATTGCCCTATACTTTTATTACATATGCATGTATCTGTAAGTGAGAATTGTATTGTTTTGTAGCATGGTTTTTTCTATAGATGCCTGGCTACCTCATGGGAAAAAAGGGGGAAAAAAAAGGAAGAAACGTGAGGAGAACAAACACATAATCACATCTCAACAGTAGGAGCTGCATGGCCTCCTTGTCATGGGTACTCTTGCAGACATTAAAACAGACATGCCCATTTTCTCAGACTATATGCTATAGGGAGCACAAACAAGCTGTAGCTACTATTTTCAAATGTTTTTTCCCAGCGTGTTCAAAGTCTTAGAGTTTCTCTGGAGCTAACTGGCCTAAAACAATGTCTCAGTGTATCCTAATATTGAAACAACTTCCCATTTGTCTGGGCCAAATTATCTGTCTTTCATGCTCACTGTAACCCTTCAAGGCCTAATCCAGAACCTAATCTTGGCTATGCTGGTAAAAGATAGTACAGTCTACCACCCAAATCCCTTATTGGCTTGGGGATGAATCTTATTTAGAACTTGATCTGATTTTGTTTTACAATTGTTGGACCTGTGTATATTTTCCTTCCTTTTCTTCTACTATTTTTAATTGCACAGGGAAGGTATTTCAAAAGTTTTAATTCACATGTGCTGATTGTTCCTGCAGTTCTTTGCTGAGTGAGACTGTGACTCAACTTTTACCCCAAACCCAGCTGTGTTAGGATCCTTCCTCTCTGGAGCTGTGGTGCTGAACCCTGGATGGTTTCATGCAGTCCCTCCCTCTTTCCCGCCCCTGTGGCAGTCACTGCTTGGCTAACTAGGTGGGTAAACAGAGGAGCGTACTATCAATTCAAGGGGCTTTCTTTGGGAGAGTGCAGAGAGAAGCATGCTGTGAAACTACTTTCATCTTGTGACCTTCACTGAAATCCTGGGCAGTGGAGATGTCATCTGACTGCTAAATGTAAGCTTCATTTGAGAGACATGTTTTCCCTTCTCCTAGGTGTCTGTAATTTTTCTGAAGCTGCCCAACTGGGACTATCATGTGGGTAGATTCATACATTAGTTCTGGGACCACCCTACTACTTCATTCCCTTGGCTTAGAGGTATTTCCTGTTCCAAAGCTGAACCATCTTATGGGGTAGGGCTGGTTATATTTATTTTTTCTGATTATCATTTTAACTTCCAAAACCAAGACACTTTTGTTGTAGATAAAAATGGAAAAGTGAGGAAAGCAAAAAAAAAAAAAATATTGAAAACTAATAAAAGTCTACTACTTATGTAGAAGCACTGTTAACAGTTGAATATATATGTAGTCATGTGTCACTTAATGATGGGGATACATTTTGAGAAATGTGTCGTTAAATGGTTTCAATGTGCTAATATCATAGAGTGCAGTTACACAAACCTAGCCTTCTACATACTTAGGCTAGATGGTACAGCCTGTTGCTCCTAGGCTACAAACCTGTACAGCATGTTACTGTACTGAATGGTCAGTATTTGTGTATCTAAACATATCTAAGCAATAATGAACAGTAAAATTATGGTATAAAATGGGGCCAGGTGCAGTGGCTGACACCTGTAGTCCCAGCACTTTGGGAGCCCGAGGCAGGCGGATCACATGAGGCCAGGAGTTCGAGACCAGCCTGGGAAACACTGTCTTCACTAAAAGTACAAAAACTAGCTGGGCATGGTGGCAGGCACCTGTAATCCTGGCTATTTGGGAGGCTGAGGCACGAGAGTCATTTGAGCCTGGGAGGCGGAGGTTGCAGTAAGCCCAGATCATGTCACCACACTCCAGCCTGGGGGACACAGTGAGACCCTGTCTCCAAAAAAAATAAATAAATAGAAAAGAAAAGAAAGATACAAAATGGTACACCTATATAGGGCACTTACCGTGAATGGGGCTTGCAGGACTGGAAGTTGCTCTGGGTGAGTGAGTAGTGAATGAAAGTGAAAGTCTAGGACGTTACTGTACACTCCCATAGACTCTATAAACACTGTATACTTAGGCTACACTAAATTTAATAATAAATTCAATACTACATTTACGGTAACCTTTTTACTTTATAATTTTTTAATTTTTTTTTAACTTTTTGCTCTTTGGTAATAACACTTTGCTTAAAACACAAACACATTGTAGAGCTATAAAAAATATTTGCTTTCCTTTTTTTTTTTTTTTTTTTTTTGAGACGGAGTCCAGCACTGTTGCCCAGGCTGGAGTGCAGTGGTGTGATCTTGGCTCACTGCAACCTCCGTCTCCCAGATTCAAGCAATTCTCCTGCCTCAGCCTCCCAAGTAGCTGGGACTACAGGCACCCGCCACTACGCCCGGCTAATTTTTTTTTTTTTTTTTTTTTGTATTTTTAGTAGAGACGGGGTTTCACCATGTTAGCCAGGATAGTCTCAATCTCCTGACTTTGTGATCCGCCCGCCTCGGCCTCCCAAAGTGCTGGGATTACAGGCTTGAGCCACGGCGCCTGGCCTCCTTTTTTTTGTTGAGATACTTTCTTGCTCTGTCGCCCAGACTGGAGTGCAGTGGCCTGATCTTGGCTCACAACAGGCTCTACCCCCCAGGCTCAAGCGATCCTCCGGCCTCAGCCTCCTCAGTATCTGGAAATACAGGCATGCACCACCACACTCAGCTAGTTTGTTTGTTTGTTTGTGTACTTATGTATGTATGTATGTATGTATGTACGTATGTAGAGACCAGGGCTCATTATATTGCCCAAGCTGGTCTCAAATTCCTGGGCTCAATGGATCCTCCCACCTCGGCCTGTTCTGGGATTACAGGCATGAGCGACCATGCCTGGCCATTTGCTTTCTTTATATCTTTATTCTATATGCTTTTTGCTATTAATTTTTTAAAACTTTTTTTGTTAGAAACTAAGACACAAACACACACATGAACCTAGGCCTACACAGGGTCAGGATCATCAATATCACTATCTTTCATCTCCATATCTTGTCTCACCAGAAGGTCTTTGGGAGCAAAGTAACATGCATGGGGCTGTCATCTCCTATGATAGCAATGCCTTCTTCTTGAATACCTCCTGAAGGACCTGCCTAGGCTGTTTTACAGTTAACTTTTTTAATATGTAGAAGAGTATGCTCTAACATAATGATAAAATGTGTAGTATAATAAACACATAAACCAGCAACATAGTCATTTATTATCATTATCAAGTATTATGTATTGTACACAATTGTATGTGCTATACTTTTATAGAACTGGCAGCACAGTAGGTTTGTGTACATGGGCATCACCACAAACACGTGAGGAATGCATTGAACTACGACAGTTACAACAAGAATTTACATGCAACAAGAATTTTTCAGCTCCATTGTAATCTTGGACTGCTGTTGAATATGTGGTCCTTCATCATTTGAAATGTTGTTATGTGGTACGTGACTATATATTTTTTTCATAAATTCTATTATGCAAATATAACAATGCATATTTAGGAATGCCGTGAGATGATATCCTACTTACAGCTGTGCAAATGGCTTTTTTTTTTTAGCAGACATCGTAATATGAATGGCAATCTATGCCAATCAATAAAAATTCACATAATAATATAAATGGCAATACGTTAACACTGATTTTTTAAAAGGTTAATATTTATTATTGACATCCTCAGTTCCTGACACTGTTGTAAGAGCTAAACCTATAGTTATTTAATCCTCAGCATCATCTGTAAGGAGAAGCTATTGTTGCCTGCCTTTAAACATAAGGGAACTGAGGCACAGTGAAGGCAGGGCTAGCAAGTGTCAAGACTTAGATTTGAACATTGGCTGTGTGGCTCTCAAGCCCCTACATCTAACCAGTATGAGCAGCTGCCTTTCATCCAATAAGATCAGGGCATAGCAGCACAACTAAACAAATTAAGGTTTCCTGTTTTTTCTCAGTTAAGTAGGCAGACCTTTAATTAATTAATTAATTAATTAATTTATAGACCAAGTTTTACTCTTATTGCCCAGGCTGGAGTGCAATGGCGCAATCTTGGCTCACTGCAACCTCCGCCTCCTAGATTCAAGCAATTCTCCTGCCTCAGCCTGCCAAGTAGCTGGGATTACAGGCATGCACCACCACGCCCAGCTAATTTTGTATTTTTAGTGGACACGGGGTTTCACCATGTTGGTCAGGCTGGTCTCGAACTCCTGACCTCAGGTAATCCACTCACTTCTGCCTCCCAAAGTGCTGGGATTACAGGCGTGAGCCACCGTGCCCAGCCGACAATTAAATATTGATAGTATTCTGTGTAGTGTTGAATTTGGAAAAAATATGTTCAGTAATACTGTGGAAATACCTTGTCTCCCTTCCTGCCTTAGGGATATTCCTGTTCTGAAGTAAATAGTTTTCTTGTGGTTGGGAACACAGAATGGTTATGTTTTCCAGACATTTTAATATTTGTGTAATTGCAAGAGGAATAGTGCTTATTATAGGTAAAAATAGAAGATATAGAAAAGAAAAAATAGCTGGGCATGGTGGCTCACGCCTGTAATCCCAGCACTTTGGGAGGCCAACAACGGCAGATCACCTAAGATCAGAAGTTCGAGACCAGCCTGACCAACATGGTAAAACCCCGTCTCTACTAAAAATACAAAACAATTAGCTGGGTATGGTGGCAGGCACCTATAATCCCAGCTACTGAGGAGGCTGAGGCAGGAGAATTGCTTGAACCCGGGAGGGTGACGTTGCAGGGAGCTGAGATCGCGCCACTGCACTTCAGCCTGGGTGACAAGAGCAAAACTCCATCTCAAAAAAGAAAAAAGAAAAAAAATAATACCCCAAATCCTGCCACCCCAAGATAAGCCCTTGTAGTGATTTCACCTACATTATATTCTTCCAGAAGTTTTCTTTTGCAGGTAAATATATATGTACATATGTAAGTATGGGTGCATTTATATATTTACATACAAAAGATACTTCATCTTACATTTAGTTTTGTAACTTGCTTGCCTCACTGTAATGGGTTGAATTGTGTCTCCTCAAAAATATGTCCTAATTCTAACACCCACTATACCTTAGTTGGAAATAGAATCTTTGCAAATCTAATCAAGCTAAAGACCTAAAGATATGATCATCCAATTGCCAGCATCATTATAAAAGAAAGGAGAGGCATATTTGACACAGACAGGGAGAAAGGCCATGTAAAGATGGAGGAAGAGATTGGAACTATAAAGCAGGAACCACCAAAAGATGGAAGAGGAAAGGAAGGATTCTCCCCTGAGTCTTCAGAAAGAGTTGGCCCTGTCTAGACTTTGGTTTTGTACTTTTGAACTCTGAAATAATAAATTTATGTAATTTGATATGGCAGTCCTAGAAAATTTATACACTCACTAACAAACCACAAACGGCATTCCTTGTGAATAAACTTTATATCCTATTTTTATGACTACAGTGATACTAATGCCAATAAAATATATAAAGAGAAATGACTACATTTCTTATATACCATATGCATTTATGTATTGAGTCATCAAATTTTCACAGCACCCTTACAAGGTAGAAACTGTGGCTAATCTCTGTTTTATAGATGAAAAACTGATGACAGAGAGAATATGGACTCTGTCTGAGACTGTACAGTTAGGGAGTGAGACAGCTTATATTTGTGTCCAGTACATCATGCTCCAGAGCCTGGGAAACTGTGAAAGCTCTGTTGATAGGTGGAAGAAGTAGTCTGTACAAGCATGCATGTTTTAGGAGATTACTTTTAAAAAGGAATACTAATTATGATAATATATTTACACACACACACACACACACACACACACAAAAAAAAAAAAAAAAAACTGAACCTAGTGACCAAAAGGTGAATTTTAACCTTGGTGAGATCATGTTTGTTGCAATCCTGGAAACAGACATCACAGTGCGATGGGATAAGGACCATGGGAAGTGAAGAATGTTAACAGAGAATGCAGAAAATTCTTTCAGTACTTTGAATTTGAAAGAGAAGACAGAGACCTAGAGATACAGACAGATACATTTATAGAGAGAAAGATTCTGTGACTGGATAGGAATGAAGGGTTTAATGAGAGACTTTTAAAAATCTTCAATTCCATGAAACTTCAGCAAGTTTTCAAATTAATGTGAAGAAGCTGTCTTATCTCAGGTTTATCCCTCGAAGTTGTCCATATATTTATTTCCCTTCTTACATTCTTATTTCCACTTTGGAGAACACGAGACCCTTCCAATGAACTAATAGGGGTTTTGAGCTCAATATATATTTACTTGTTAGTAAATGAAAGAATGGACATTGTATGAAAGAAATGCTAGTAACTCTTGGATTTTTGTCCTTCAAGGGAGGCAGCAGGTGGCTGAAATCCTGGTGTGATATGGCTGGATCATGCATGATCTGAGGACTCCTGCACAGCTGACTGTAGGATGAGTACAGAATTTTTCTATAAATATACTAAAATACCAAGTAAGCCAGGAGCAGCCACTAGGCAAACACCAAACCTTGCATTCCTGGCCAGACCTATCACAGAGCTCATCAGGTAAGTTCAAAGACACACCTGTCTTCCCAGCATTGGGAACTGGATTGGGTTCTGCTCAGAGGCATGATGTTGACCAGATTTTATGAAACACCCAAGAATGTAGAGAACATTCTGTTTCTAAAACTTTGAATTCGAATCATATCAGAGAGATTTGCTTTCCTTATATGGATGTCTGTGTTCTCATTAGGAGAGAAACAATGAAAAATGACTTTTTACAATGCCTGCCTTAGCCCTGAGGCTCAGCCAGCCCCTACTTCTATGTCTCAGCATTTAAAGGGCCATTGAAGTCCCACTCCATGCTATATATTCTCAAGAGGTTTTCTCATTTACCCCTCAGGACAGCTCTGTAAAGATGGTATGGTCAGTCCCATTTCACAGATGACTAAGTTCAGGCTCACAGAGTCTAGGTCACCTCTCCAGGTAAGTGGCAAGGTTGGAATGAGATTCCATCCCTCACCCTCCCTAGAGAACCCTGAGCAACTTCCATTTTAGAAGATGGACTTCCAGGGCTTGAGAAATGGTCAGATTCCCCCCTGATATTGTGGCCCCACAGGTCCTCACTCCACAACTCCTCTGGGTGATAAGGAAGACAGAAGAGGTGAAATCCTGCACTTTGTGCCATGAGATCTGTGTGTAGGGCCACATGAGTTGGCTAATCCTTGAAGTGGTGAGTGGGCTCAGGCAGAAGCTCAGGTATTGGCCTTCGGACAGGTAAGCTGGAGAGAAGGAAAGTAACATGCACTGAACTACTGTAAGCAAATGCAATTTATAGCTCATCTCCTTTAATCCTAACAACCATTTAAAATACTCATCATTCTGACCATTATTCAGATCAGTGTGCTGTCTTTAGGGGAGTTTATGTAAGTCAGGGAAACAACCTAGTTGTCCTGTGATCATTAGCTAACTCTGGAATACTCCAAAGTTGTATCATTTTCTCTTGATATCTCCAGGGCTCTGAATATTGTAATCTCCCTGCAGGCTGATAGCGTCTTCTCCTCATGGTGGTGTTCAACATTTTTTCTTTTTAAATTATGACCTGTATATTTTTTGTCACATTATTGACATTTAAAACACTTTCTCAATAAAAATAAGGCTAAGCATTTTTTAACATAAGAGAGAAAACATTTGCAAACTACACCTCAGATACTGGGTTAGTATCTATGATTTGTGAACCACATTCTGTAACAAAATGACTGGCAACTATTTTCAACAGAACATTCTCATTAAAATATACATGAACAATAAACATGTTAAAATTTGTCAAAACTGAAAGTACTAATAAGATGCAAATATAAATCTTCAAAAGAATATTATGTGGAAGAAACAAGTTGCAAAAAAAATTAGTACTGTGATTCACTTTTGGAACAGATTGTGTGTGAGTGAACATGTTTGTGTGTACCTCACCTACAGGGACACATCTGGAGAGTATGCACCATTCTGTTGACAACAGACCCTTTGGGTCAGAGGGTAGATGCAGAGTCATTTCAATTTATAAATATACTTTTATATATTGTTTGAAATTTTGTATTTAGGGAAAAAAGCATTTCAATAAATACTTTTGAATAGATTGGGAAAAGTAATTGTAATGTATTTCATTAATTTGAAAGTACATTCGTTGTATTCAATTTTATATTGAGACAAAGTAGATAAAAATGGAATTGATAATGTCTGTGTGTGTATGTGTGTGTGTGTGTGTGTGTGTGTGTGTGTGTGTCTTTTGCTCTATCACCCAAATAAACATAGGTGCAGATTTACCTTCAATTCAGACAGGGGATGGAACCAGTATCAGTTTTAGATATCCCAGAAAATAGTGGATACAGAGAGACAGCTACCATGAGCTGAATAATTCCGGAAAACTCCAGCTTCTTGGAGCCAAGTTCCCAAACTCCATCATCCCTCTTTCCCTCTTACCGAGGCCCTTGTCTGACAGAGATGCAATCCTGTTTCTGGCCACCAGATGGCATCCATCTTTTTTTTAATAAAAAGGAGTACATTTTGTAAAGAGTAACGAAGGACTTAAAATGGTTTGTTTACCATGATCATAATTCTGTGTGCAAAAATTCATATATTTTTATTTATTTAATTTATATAAAATATATTTATGGATTTATACAAAATATATTTATGAATTTTTATTTTTTTACATTATATATATTATATATTGTGTATATATAATATATATTTTAAAGCAGTTGCATTATGGTGACCCAAGAATCTATATCGCATTCACTGATTTATCTTTTCCTTCCTCAGGGTAGGTTGAGGTTTCCACACTATAGAGGGGTCCCTCCCTCCCAGAGAGCAGGCAGTTCGCCCTCCATTACCCAACTCCTGTACAGGCTTCCCAGACCCTCTCCCACCCACTCTTAGTCATACCCTCTCTGGGACACTGTGGACACAGCCACCCAGACTCAGTTCCACCTCCCTCATCATTTCTCAGTCACCTTACGCCTGCCCCTGTGCTGTCCTATGCCGGCCGGTGGCTCCCAATGTGTGCTAGAGCTACCTGGTGTTTCATCGTATGGATGCCCCAGAGTATATTTATTTAGTCTTGTTTTGCATCTGTCAGTTTTTTCAGACAGACTAATTCTGAACATAGTTTCACAAGCTGTGTTTTAAGGGAGGTATCGTATTTCTTTTTGCTCATCGTATATATTGCTTTGCAGTCTGATAATGGTGCTACGTTAGTGCCCCCTCGTGACAGAAGCCTAAACTGCAGCTGGAACATCTGGGAGCAGGAAAGTGGGAGGAAGGGGCTGTGGCCCAAGCCCACCCCACAGAGCTTTCCGTAAGTCTGGGTGGAAAAGGAGGCCGGGCGCGGTGGCTCAAGCCTGTAATCCCAGCACTTTGGGAGGCCGAGACGGGCGGATCACGAGGTCAGGAGATCGAGACCATCCTGGCTAACACAGTGAAACCCCGTCTCTACTAAAAAATACAAAAAACTAGCCGGGCGAAGTGGCGGGCGCCTGTGGTCCCAGCTACTCGGGAGGCTGAGGCAGGAGAATGGCGTGAACCCGGGAGGCGGAGCTTGCAGTGAGCTGAGATCCGGCCACCGCACTCCAGCCTGGGCGACAGAGCCAGACTCAGTCTCAAAATAAATAAATAAATAAATAAATAAATAAATAAATAAATAAAAGAAAAGGAGGTATATCCAGTATTCAGGGATACTGATGGCCAAACAGAAAGTCCAGCCTCTTACTATGCTAAAGAGAAAGCTATATTTGAGAGGAATTTTAAAAATCATTTTCATTTTTATGCTTTCAGACCTATAGATATATAGCAATAGACCTATACAAGCAAAAATAGATATAGAACTACTTATGACTTTTGTGGGGTTTTTCTCTTGTCACCCAGGCTGGAGTGCAGTGGTGCAATCGCAGCTCACTGCAACCTCTGCCTCCCAGGCTCAAGCAATCCACCAGCCACAGCCTCCCAAGTAGCTGGGACTATAGGTGTGAGCCACCACCCCTGACTAATTTTTGTATTTTTTGTAGAGATGGTATTTCACCATGTTACCCAAGCTGGTCTCGAACTCCTGAGCTCAAGGGAACTGCCCACCTCTGTCTTCCAAAGTGCTAGGATTACAGACGTAAGCCACTGCACTCGGCCGTACTACTTAGGACTTTTGTAACCTGTGTTTGCCCTTATTATAACCATCTTTCAAATTCAATTTCAATTTTTTGTATGGAGTTGGTGTTTCATCATATGATGCCCTAAACTTTATTTTCCCAGTACTCTAGTGGTAAAAATTTAATTCCTTTTAATATAGTTTCTATTACAGACAATAGTATACTTAACACCAGCTTTTATATATGCAAATATCTTTCAAAGCATTTCTTTATAAGCTCCTGAAGAGTCCTTTCAAAACTCTGGAAATTAGAACATTTTATTTTAACATAATGGTTCAAAATACTACTACTAATTTACATTCCTAATGTAACCACAGAACCGTTCAATATGCTTTGACTTTGTAACAAAGTGATGAGTTGTTTTTTAGATGCAGTGGATACCCAGGTTGCAAGTCATATAACCTGAGCATGCCCAAATGAACCACGTATGCCTGATTGGTGAACCTGGAGCTGGCCAGAACAGAAAATGTCAACCACATGTGGAACCTAAGTATTCAGATCGAGAAATGAGGACCAAAATGAGAAGTGAGAGGTTCCCTGGTTTTTTCCCAGTATAAACTTAAAAGCCAAGGACTCGGCACCACTTCTTTGCATGATCCAATCAGATCATGTGTCGTTGCATTTCCCTATGTCCCTCATAGTTACTCTCTGCCTCCAGACCCCAGCTCGAGGAAACAGATTTGAGTGTTGCAATAAAGCCTTTTCTTTCCTCAAGTGCTAGTGCCATAGTATTGGCTTCTGTGTGCATTGGTGAGCAAGCCCATTGCTCAGTAACACTAACATCACAGTATGAAAGTGCCTGTTTCTACACACATTGAAATAGTGGGCATGGTAGCTAATCTGATAGGCAGAAAATTATCTCTCATCATTGTCTTGATTATAACTCATTTTATTGCCTACCTAGAATTTCATCCTGTGGATGTAACATAATTTTCAGAACTCCATGTTATTCAGAGTGTTCTGATACTCCCTATTGTCAACACTGTGTCGATGGCATCTTTTCAAAGTCTGTGCTCCGCTGAAGGGCACAGTTCCAGGCACAGTTCCTGTGGCTGTTTGGACTGGTGAGCCAAATGTGTCCTCTTGGAACCCACCAAACTGTCATAGAAGAATACTAGTATTGTGATAAAAAGAACCTGGTCCATGTATAAATGTGTGTGCGCGTGATTGTGTATGTGCTGGCGTGATTGTGTGTGCTGACAACCACATTTTCCTCTGCTTCCTTCTTTTCCTTCATGGCTTTGCATCTCATTTGGTCTCCCTTCCTAAATTCAGGTTGAGAACAAAAGTTCTCTGAAAAGGAATTTAGAGGAAAGAGACTTTATTCCAGTGAATAGTTTGCAAATTGGGGAGATGTAGCCTTCAGTATAAAATGAAGGTGTGTTCCAGAGAACAAAGGGAAGGTGTGTCTTTTTTTTTTTTTTTTTTTTTTTTTTTTTTTT
>NC_037689.1:101108060-101109494 GCF_003255815.1 Theropithecus gelada
TTTTTTTTTTTTTTTTTTTTTTTTTTGAGACGGAGTCTCACTCTGTCACCCAGGCTGGAGTGCAGTGGCTCGATCTCCGCTCACTGCAAGCTCTGCCTCCCGGGTTCACGCCATTCTCCTGCCTCAGCCTCCCAAGTAGCTGGGACTACAGGCGCCCGCCACCACGCCCGGCTAATTTTTTTGTATTTTTAGTAGAGACGGGGTTTCACCATGTTAGCCAGGATGGTCTCGAGCTCCTGACCTCGTGATCCGCCCGCCTTGGCCTCCCAAAGTGCTGGGATTACAGGCGTGAGCCACCGTGCCCGGCCAGGTTTGTCTTTTATGAAGAAAATTCCCACCCAGGGTCCCACTCAGATCAACTTATGCAAATGAAGGATTCCAACTTGCTTAGTTCCGATTGGTTGACATAGGTGAAAGCTTATTGGTTGGTTTAAGCACCATAAAAAGGAACAGGCAGCTATGAAAGTCCCAAAGTTAAGCAGACTTGCAGGTTTTCTGGAAACTCAAAGTAATGTGTGACCTTTAGTCAGCAAATGGCCACTTGGCTCTAATTTGAATTTAGGCCCGGTTAAACACCCAGGATTCATCTTGAAGGACTGGTTCCTTCAGGCTTCACAAGGCCCAGAAGTAAAGGAAGGGAATTCTCAGAATGGCAGTTATTTTTACCATATCCTTATCCACATCCTTCCCTACATTCTGAAGATAAACTTGTACATGGTTAATTGTTGGTGCAAACAGTGTGTACATATGTAGGTTTTTGATAAATATTGCCACACTGACACCCATAAAGGTAGTGCTATTTAGACTCCCTAAGTGAAGTCATGCAAGAAAACACACAGGGGAGTGAAGAAAGTAATAGTAATGACATCCTGTTAGACAGTAAATGCCCTACACTTTGTTGTGGATCCACTCTCAAGGCACTGCCACAGTTGGAACATGTGGAAGTGATCAGATGAAAATCAAATTTTACACGCAAGTAAAACCTGAAGTAACATGTGGGATGGTGTTAGGAGGGGAAAATCCTTGGAGGAACATATGACAAGCAGTCACCAGGGCTGGGATACAGCTACCGTTTTACATGCATTCACGTTTATATAAAACATGTGCATCATGGCCTTTGTATGAAAAAGTTGGCCGGGCGCGGTGGCTCAAGCCTGTAATCCCAGCACTTTGGGAGGCCGAGGCGGGTGGATCACAAGGTCAGGAGATCGAGACTATCCTGGCTAACATGGTGAAACCCCGTCTCTACTAAAAATACAAAAACCTAGCTGGGCGCGGTAGCGGGCGCCTGTAGTCCCAGCTACTCGGGAGGCTGAGGCGGGAGAATGGCGTGAACCCGGGGGGCGGAGCTTGCAGTGAGCCGAGATCGCGCCACTGCACTCCAGCCTGGGAGACACAGTGAGACTCCGTCTCAAAAAAAAAAAAAAAAAAAAA
>NC_037689.1:101109553-101320991 GCF_003255815.1 Theropithecus gelada
AAAAAAAAAAAAAAAAAAAAAAAAAAAAAAAAAAAAAAAAAAAAAGTTTGGTCACTACTGTGGTACAACAGAAGACCAGGGCAATATATTTTTAAACAGCTTTCTTGTAGTATAGTTTATGGACAATAAAATGCATGTATTTGAAGATAGAATTTTGTGATTTTTAGTAAATGTATATAGAGTTGTGCAATGATCTTCATAATTGAGGGCTTAAAAATCTTTTATTTTTTATTTTTGTGGGTACATAATAGGCATATATATTTTGGAGGATACGTGAGATATTTTGGTACAGGTAGGGAATGTGTAATAACCACATCATTAAAAATTAGGTATCCATCCCCTCAAGCATTTATCCTTTGTGTTACAAACAATTCAATTATACTTTTTTGGTTATTTTGAAATGCACACTTAAATTATTATTGACTATTGTCCCCCTGTTGTGCTACCAAGTACTAGGTCTTACTCATTCTTTCCAATTTTTTTGTACTCGTTAACCATACCCACCTCCCCGCCAGCCTGCCACCACCCTTCCCAGCCTCTAGTAACCATCCTTCTATTCTCTATCTCCATGAGTTCAATTGCGTTCATTTTTATCTCCCAGAAATAAGTGAGAACATGCAATGTTTGTCTTTCTGTGCCTGGCTTATTTTACTTAACATAATGGCTTCTGGCTTATTTTACTTAACATAATGGCTTCCAGTTCCATCCATATTTTTGCAAATGACTGAATCACTTTCTTCTTGATGGCTGACTAGTACTCCATTGTGTATATGTACCACATTTTCTTTATCCATTCACCTCTTGATGGACACTTAGGTTGCTTCCAAATGTTAGCTAAAGTGAATAGCGCAGCAGCAAACATGAGAGTGCAGATGTGTCTTCAATATACTGATTTCCTTTCTTTTGGGTATATACCCAGCAGTGGATTGCGGGTCATATGGAAGTTCAATTTTTAGTTTTTTTGAGGAACTTTCAAACTGTTCTACATAGTGGTTTTACTAACTTACTTTCCTACCAACAGTGTACAAGGGTTCCCTTTTCTCCACATCCTTGCCAGCATTTGTTATTGCCTGTCTTTTGCATATAAGCCATTTTAACTGGGGTGAGATGATATTTTGTTGTAGTTTGGATTGGCATTTCTCTGATGATCAATGAAGTTGAGCACCTTTTCATATGCCTGTTTGCCATTTGTATGTCTTCTTTTGAGAAATGTCTATTCAAATCTTTTGCCCACTTTTTAATCAGTTTAGTTATTTTTTGCTATAGAGTTGTTTGAGCTCCTTATACATTCTGGTTATTAATCCCTTGTCAAATGGGTAGTCTGCAAATATTTTCTCCCATTCTGTGGGTTGTCTCTTCACTTTGTTGATTGTTTCCTTAGCTGTGCAAAAGCTTTTTAACTTGATGTGATCCCATTTGTCCATTTTTGCTTTGGTTGCCTGTATTGGGGTATTACTCTAGAAATCCTTGCCCAGACCAATGTCCTGGAGAGTTTCCCCAAAGTCTTGTAGTTACATAGTTTGAGGTCTTAGATTTATGCCTTTAACCAATATTAATTTTTGTATATGGCAAGAAGTAGAAGGTCTATTTTCATTCTTCTGCATATGGATTTCCAGATTTCCCAGCACCACTTATTGAAGAGACTGTCTTTTCCTCAGTGTAGGTTCTTTGTTGAAAATGGGTTCACTGTAGGTGTGTGGATTTGTTTCTGGGTTCTTTATTCTATTCTACTGGTCTATGTGTCTGTTTTTATGCCAGTACCATGCTGTTTTGGTGATATAGCTCTGTGGCATAATTTGAAGTCAGGTATTGTGATTCTTCCAGTTTTGTTCGTTTTCCTCAAGATAGCTTTGGGTATTCTGGGTCTTTTGTGATTTTATATGAATTTTAGGATTTTTTTTCTGTTTCTGTGGAGAATGTCATTGGTATTTTGATAGGGATTGTATTGAATCTGTAGATTGCTTTGAGTAGAATGGACATTTTAACAATATTGATTCTTCCAATCAATGAACATGAAATACTTTTCCATTTTTTGGTGTCATCTTTAATTTCTGTCATCAGTGTTTTATAGTTTTCATTACAGAGGTCTTTCACTTCTTTGGTTAATTCCTGTGTATTTAATTTTATTTATGGCTATTGTAAATGGGATTACTTTTAAATTTATTTTTTAGATTGTTCACTGTTAACTGGCCTATAGAAACGCTACTGATTTTTGTATGTTGATTTTGTATCCTGCAACTATACTGAATTTGTTTATGAGTTCTAATCGTTTTTTGATAGAGTCTAGGTTTTTCCAAATATAAGATCATGTCATCTGCAAACAAGGATAATTTGACTTCTTTTCCAATTTGGATGCCCTTTGTTTCTTTCTCTTGTCTGATTGCTGTAGCTGGGACTTCATAGTTAAGTTTCAGATGTTTTAATCATCCTAAGATTACCCATCCTGCTTGAATGCAGTTAACCCTGTGCCCACCCCCAACCCTAGGCAATCACAGATATGCTTTGTTTCTCCGTGGATTTGCCTGTTTTTGACATTTTACATAAATGAAATAAAAAAATATTGGGTCTTTTGCATCTGGCTTCTTTCACTTTACATAATGTTTTCAGAATCTGTGTTGCAGCATATATCAACACCTCATCCATATTTATTGCTGAATATACCCCATTTTATCCATGTATCAATTGATGAGCATTTGGGTTCTTTCCACTCTTTAGCTATTTTGAATGATGATCCTGTATACATTCAGGTACAAGTTTTTATGTAGACATATTTCTTTTGGCTATGTACCTAGGGGTGGAATTGCTGTGTCATATGGTAACTCCCTGTTAACCATTTGAGGTATGGCCAGAGTATTTTCATAAGCCTGATTTCATGAGAAGTACAGGCTTAACTTGTTTTTCTCATTATTAGACTGAGGTTGTGGGTTTTCAGAAGGAATACCACAGAGATGAATTGCCCTTTTTATCACACCATATATGGGTTTACATGCTACCCATATGATATCAATGGTGATGTTAACCTTCATCACTTGGTTAAGGTACTGTTTGCCAAATTTCTCCAGTGTGTGGTAACTATTCACATTCCTATACTCTTTTCTGTAGAAGTAAGTCACTAAGTCAGCCCTGTGCTTAGGAGGTAGAGAACAGAATTAAACTTCACCTCATGAACTGTGGGGTAGCCATATATATATTATTTAGAATTATTTGATTGAGACAATTTGTCTTCTCTGATCCATTTCTTTTTCAATTGAAACACTTATTTATATCAGTATGGAATCATGTACACTTATCATATAGTTGGGATAGTTTACCAAATGGAAACATTCCAAAAGGAATTCCAGCATTATGATTTGTGTGGTGCAGTAGAATTCTGACCTAATCAGGAGATTGCAGGAGTTCCCTCTCTCTACTATTATATTTCACCACCATTATATTACCTAATTATGGCATATTAAACAATCAGACAATGCTTTTAGGCAATATATTTAACCATGACAAATTTTGAAACAACATTTTAATTTCAGGTGATTACATTGTATACTTAGTAATTCCTTCAGAAAGAAATAAAACAATAAACAGAATTTATTTAAGTGATCATAAAAATATTGCTAACATGCAGTAAATCTATTTGCAACATTCCTTTTATTGAAGCAATATTATGGGATATGTTGGGGAAATGTTGTACTTCAATTGATAGCACAGTTCCTGTAGCACAGCCTTCACATTATCTGACTGACTCTATGGAAGCTATTTTACAATGCTAGCTTTTAGGTAAATATAGCATTGCCATAAAATCTTTGTCTATACAAAAGCAACTGAATTTTGTCATTGCAGGTGAAGCTTTGTCTCCAGATAGATGTTCATTTCAACAGTCTTGATCTATAAATGGGACAAAGGCGTGGCTGTTGGTTTTGATGGGGTTCATTTCAGTGGAGGGATGCGGTAACAAAGCGCCATTAGATGAGGAATGAGGACTGAGGTGGAGGGAGGTATAAAGGGATGAGTTGAGTATTGAGAATTCTTCATAGAACTTTGGTTGCAATGGGAGAATATATGTAAAGAGAACAGTAACTAGGGTTGTAGAGAGGGGTCCAGGGTTTTTAAATTATGTTTTGAAATTATCAATGATAAGAGGCTCTCTCAGGATGGAAATATTAATGAGAAGGAGCCATCTCTTCTTAGGTCTAGAAACTGAGTTCACCACAACCCCCTTACTTCCTTGTTTCTATTCTGGGGAAGTCTAAAGCTTCCCAGAAGGATGGTGTCATTTGACCTTAATGCCTGTTAACTATGGGGATGGATGGATGGATGGATGGACAGACGGATGAATGGATGGACAGATGAATGGATAGATGCACGATGTGTCAAACAGGTACTGGTATTTTATCTTCTAGCACCAAGCTCCTCACACAGGTGACTGAACCCATGGTTTTGGTGTCTGAGAAGATGCAGCTTCTCCAGTCTCTGTAACTGATGTCAGGAAGATGGGAGCACTCAGCTTCAGTGTTCAGAAGCAGATTTAGGCCGACTGCCATACCTTACATCCTGGAGGGATCCACCCTGACTTGAGCAGGTGAGATCACAGAAAGGCTTGCTTTCCATCACAGGGACAGTATTACAGCCTGCTCAGAAGCATGTTGTGGTCCAGCTCTTGTGTCATTTAAAAAGACTCCAGCTCTTCTCTAATACTGAATTCAACTAATATCACAGAGAGATGTTCTTAATCTTCTAGACAAACACACTGCCATCAGTATCCCCCAGAGGCCACAAACACACCCTGGAACCATAATGCCACCAGTAGCTCTAGGAGAACTTGCAGGCTCATGTGCCTGTTGCTCATTGTTTTTAGGCTACATATGAAAATGGACCAGTTTGCAATAAAAATATAATGCAATGATGATTATCAGAGCATTTTTTTTTTTTTTTTTTTTTTTGTTTTTGAGACGGAGTCTCACTCTGTCGCCCAGGCTGGAGTACAGTGGCCAGATCTCAGCTCACTGCAAGCTCCGCCTCCCGGGTTTATGCCATTCTCCTGCCTCAGCCTCCCGAGTAGCTGGGACTACAGGCGCCCGCCACCTCGCCCGGCTAGTTTTTTGTATTTTTTAGTAGAGACGGGGTTTCACCGTGTTAGCCAGGATGGTCTCGATCTCCTGACCTCGTGATCCGCCCGTCTCGGCCTCCCAAAGTGCTGGGATTACAGGCTTGAGCCACCGCGCCCGGCGCATTTTGTATACTAGGGAATTTTTTAAGTTATCTGAACACCAAATTAAATATAATGACAATGAAAGAATTTCCACCTGTCATATCATCAAAGTATAAAAAGAAACCATTCAGGATTCCAGTAAGGTGGGCATGCGGGGAAGTCTACCCTGTTTCATATTGGTGTTGGGGATGTCACTTAGTACAACCTCTTTCCAGGTTGATTTGGTAATTTCTATTAAAGACTGTATGTATCCCCCATCTGCATGTGTTTGGGGACTGCTCCTTCAAGTATTCACCCTCAGCATGACCCCTGTCCCTCTGAGAGTGCATATTCTTCTTGACATCAGAACTGTCTGGAGACTCTAGTTTCTAAAGTACTGGCCCAGACACACTCCCTTGTCTACAGAGTAGGAGATTTAGGTCTGACAAGGTTCTCTATCTTTCAGAAGAGAGACAGAACTGGCAGACTGGCTTCAGAGCTGAAGATACAGATTTCATTAGTGACCCGGGTCAGCAGGAAAGCAAGATTTACTTGGTTATGGTGTGATGTGCAGCTCAGCATCACAGTCTGCCTGGGGGTGTATAGGGTGCAGGTCTCTGCTTTTCCACTTAGTGGCAGGATGCTCCCCAGCCAGATTGCTTAACCTGCAAACATCACTGTTTCTTCAGCTACAGGATGGTGTAGAGATTATATCCTCTACCTCCCAGGAGTGTTGTGGGAAATTCATGAGACAGAAAAGTGCCAGCGTTCAGGAAGGGTGAGTCCCCAAGGCTTCCTGAGGCCAGAGATACTGCTCTTCTGCGGTACTTTATGTTATAATCACCCTATGACAATGCACAAATAAATAGTCATTCAGTTACAAGAGTGCAAGGACTTATATTTACTCAGTTCATCCAATATAGATTATTATAATATTCACAATGTAAATTGGAAAGTAACTACGTGGAAATCAGTTCTTCTTCCTTCCCATCTAAGGTCTCAGAAGTGCTTTCCCAGATGTGATCTCATTAACCTCTATATTGATCTGAGATTTGTTAACCAAAACTGGCCAGTACAGGGGAAATGACTCACCTAAAGTCTTATAATGGGCCTGCCCCGCCATGTTCTATTGCAATGTTTTTCTGCAAAGCCTCATCTTGCGGGGTTACATTATGTATATTTTTCTTTTTCTTTTCATTTTACCAAAAGAGAAAAATATATACCTTTTTATTGTTAAGAAACGTTTTCTCAAATAAGTACTTATTTCATTCCTTACTGAAATGATTTTTTCTTACTGATCCATTGAAACCATGTTGGCTATGTTCAACATAACTAGAGATATCTTTGGCGTTTTCCTCCCTTAGCTTCATATCTTGTAGAACATCTTGTACAAAAAAAGTAGATTTATAGAAAAACATACATATAAATCATGAATTAATCCTCAAATGTAGTAAAATAACATAGCAAAAACTTTATCAAATCCATTTCATGCACAAACTGGACAGATCTGTTATATACAATCTCTATATGCATCTGCAGTGTTTTATAAATTGGTGCTTTGACTTTAAATGGAGGTTTACAAAAAGGCCCCTCTTGTAATATCAATGACTAAATTATCTCACTATCATTGATTCTCAAATTTACTTGAATTTATACTCATCACTGCCATATCACCATTCTTACAAAGGCAGTAATTTTAAGGAAAAAGTTGCAGTGTGATTATGATATAAGTAACATTCAAAATTTCATGTTACCAAGAGTTGAGCAGAGTACTAATTTCCCGTTTATAAACACACGTCTAAAACGAGAGCTTCATGCACATCCACATAGAAATTCAAAGTCAAACTGCGTAATGTGTTTTTATTGACAGAAGGCATCACACCATTCCCAAGCAGCATGATTCCCTTGAGAAACTGAAAACTAATTTCTTGAATCTAGAATGCGACTTCCGACTTCCGTCTTCCAGGTGTAACCAGAGTTCTTCCTGGAGCGATTCCAGCTTGTTTCCTTCTGGTGCCTTCCTTAAGAAATTTTGCAGTTGTTTCTGGTGCAGTTTTTGGGTGGGCTCTGGGGTGGGCAGACGATCTCCACTTTGCAGAGGCTGCTCCTTTTGTGGGTGGAGCTGGTGGTGAGGGAGTAGGAGAGGCCTCGCATCATCCTGGCATTCAGGCCCTTAGCCATGGAGAAGGACTTGAGGTGGCTTCTTAAGGCATTGGGGAGCGGGAGCTTGTCCACCAGGTATACGGGTGTGCAGGACACGATGGTGCGGGAGCAGAGGTCTTGCAAGCTCAGTACCTTGCTCGGCCTCCCGAAACAATTCATCCTGTGCCGCAGCAGCACGATCCTGGCCAGCTCCGTGAAAGACTCTATGATGTTGAAATTGCACAGAGGGCTGACCTCAAAGAAGGTTATGCCCAGGCGCTCAGCGTAGGCCTGGGCCTGCTCCCTGGGCACCTGCCTCTTGAATGCCAGATGTAGGCGATTCCCCACCAGGATTTTAGGGACACCAGGGGCATGCTCATCGATCTTCTTAATCCATCGATCCATACCCTCGAAAGACCAGCGGTTTGCAATGTCGTAGACCAGGATCACTCCTTGTGCACCACGAGAGTAGGAGCGGAATATGGTACAAAATCTTCCCTGCCCCGACGTATCCCAGAGCTTCAGCTTCACCCGCTGACCGTCCAGCAGGATGGTGGTCGTCTTGTAGTCGATCCCCCTCAGGTGACTATATGGGGACTCGGCCGCGCCATCCTGCAGGCTCTCCAGGATCTCACTCTTGCCTACGTCGCTGTCGCCCACCAGCAGGAACTTGAGCAGGAAGTCATAGGCCTGGTCGGGGCTGTCCAGGGTGCTCATGTTGCTGGCCCCGCACTCCCGCCTGAGCCAGGCCCACAGGGTTGTGCGCAGAGGTAATGCCGGGCCTGTTTTTCTTGAGAAATTAACATAGAACATAAAAAATGAGATGGGGAAGTCTATGAAATAAAGCGAAATGAGGTGGTGGCTTTGATGGACTTCTTTTACAAACCCAGGAAACTGGTTCAGTGATTGTTTTCCTTTTCCTTACCCAGCACAGAGTAGTGACACAGCAGTTAATTAATCATGGAAACCTATACATTTCCCTTAAAATTTTCATATAATCATTATGGAACCATGCCTTTTGGATTATGTCAAAGGAATCTCCTTTAACGGGAGGATGGGTATGGGATAGGAAAGGGACTAAGATGTGTTGAGTACCGTATGTACCCTACACTGTGTATGACACTTAAAATATTTTGTTCTTTTGCTTTCAGAACAGCTGTCTTTGTTAGCTATGATTGTTTCCATTTTACAAATCAGAAAAGGCAAACTCAGAAATGTTATGTAATTTAAAAAAATATTGCCATTATTATAGAGATCACAGAAATCACAATCCTGAGCCAGGGCTCTCCTCATATAATGCACCACACATCCTTTTTACTCTGTGGCCATGCAGGGTTTAGGAGTAAGTGTGAACTGTCTGTGCATGTGATCCTTGACAAGCCACGCATGTTTGCATGGGCACTAATACTTTTCTTGCTGCAGGTGGACATCTCCCATAAATATAAGAGCCAAGATCTCAGAAGAGACATCTAGGACATAGATTTTGCTAGAGTGTCTCATAAATAATATTCACCCAACAAAGATGTGTTGAAATAATGCATGCATCCATCAGTGAAGGGTTTTAGGTTTAACACATGTACAGCTCCTATAACAAAACAGCAAAACTGACAAAATATGTAAATGGTTCACAGGCAAAGAAACGCAAATGGCCAGTAATCACAAGAAAAAGCATTCTAGCTCACTAATACATTAAGGAATGCAAATGAAACCATCTAAATATCCTTTTATCACCTATCATCTGACAAAATTTAAATGTGGAAAAAAAAGCAAAAAAGAATTTTTTAAAAATTTGAAAAACGAAAAGGTAAAAAGTGGTTCTGTGTGTGTCTGGGTATGGGGGCGGGATGAGGGACCAAATACATCAAGGAAATGGAAACACACTTATCAGTTATAAATACATTTAAATATTGTAACAACAGGTACAAAGATGGTTAAAGAAATGAGAATGCTCAGACACATATAAGGAAGTTTAAATTATTGAAATCAAGCCCCAAGGGATGGATGTTTACACATGTAATGGAGGAAAAAATGTTCACATGTCCAAAATAGCCAGGTAAGTGGTTATTTGAAATAGCATTGCTGAAATCTTTTTAAAAAGGAAAAAATGAGAAACATTCTAAATACTCATCAATACAGGACAAACATGTGAATAAAGGATAAGAAAAACATTTCTATTTCTCTGTGGGCTTCAGGGCAAATAGAGAAAAAAAAAAGCCTTTAGATTAATTCCAGAGTTAGCTGACAATAAGGAGATAATAAAGTTGTCTCCCTGATTTACATAAACTTCCTTAAAGACAGCACCCTGATTGGAATAATGATCATAATCATTGGTACCTTGAACAGCCGTTAGGGTAAAGGAGATGAAATATAGAGTGTATTTGCTTAAAGTAGTTCAGTGCAGGTTACTTTCCTTCTCTTCAGCTCACCCGTCGCAAGGCCAACACCTAAGCTTCTGCTTGAGCCCACTCACCACTTAAGGGATCAGCCAACTCATGCGGTCCTATACCCAGTCTCTTGGCATAAAGTGCAGGATTTCACCTCCTCTGTCTTCCTCATCACCCAGAGGGATTGTGGAGTGGAGGACCCTTGGGGCCGCAATAGCAGGGTAGTGGAATCTGACCATTTCTCAAGCCCTGGAAGCCCATCTTCTAAGAGGGGGTGCTTGGGGTCGTTTAGGGAGGGTGAGGGATGAAACCTCATTCCAATCCTGCCACTTACCTGGGAAGGTGACTTAGGCTGTGAAAGCCTGAGCTTGATTATCTGTGAGATAGAACTGACTGTATCATCCTTACAGAGCTGTCCCAAGGAGCAAATGAGAAAACCTGTTGAGAGTATATGGCATGAAGTGGGACTTCAATGGCCCTTTAAATGCTGAGACACAGAAGTGGGGGCTGACCGAGCCTCTGGGCTAAGGCATTGTGAAAAGTCATTTTTCACTGTTTCTACTAATGAGAACACAGACATCCATATAAAGAAAGCAAATCTCTCTCTGATATGCCTTGAGTTCAAAGTTTTAGAGACACAATGTTCTCTACATTCTTGGATGTTTCATAATCTAATGAAAGCTGTTGAACATCATGCCTCTGAGCAGACCCAAATCCACTTCCCATGTTAGAAAGAAAAAAATGATAGATGTAAAACAAGACTATAAAAACATATGCTCCAGGACATGAAACACCAAGTAGCACTTACAGGGCTGAAGAAAGGTGACAGAAAGGATAGAGGTCACAGGAGCAGGGTCAGGGCAACTGTGTCCATAGGATCCTAGAGAAGGGAGGACTGAAAGGGAATGGGAGGAGGTCTGGGAAGCCTATACAGAGGCAATGGAGGCTAAATGCCCCACTCTCTGTGAGGGACCTCTCTATAGTGTGCACGGGACAACGTATACTGAGGAGGGAAGAGATAAATCAGTGAATGCCATGTAGATTTGGAGTCCACAGCCAATGGACCAGCTTTAATACACATATATTTTTCAAACAGAACTGGCATCATAGTTTGTCACTCTTTGCAAAATGTCCTCATTTAAAAAAAAAAAAAAAAAAATGGAGATAGCTGTGATGCCTCCTGATGGCCAGAACCCGGATCACAGCTTTGAAAGTCTCAGACAAGGGGCCCAGGGAAAGGGAGAGGGATGTTGGAGGTGAGCTACAAAGATATCAGCCAGAGTTTTCTGGAATTATTCACCTAACAATAGCAATCTCCGTGTATCAGTCATGTTCTGGCATATATGAAACTGAGATTGGTTCCAGCCCCTGTCTGAATTAAAGATAAAACTGCATCTGTGAGTGTGTATTTGAAGTGATACAGCTAGACCTAGACACGCACACAAATGTGCGCACACACACACACACACACGCAAATACCCTGTCGATTAAATTCTTTTATTTTCTGTTTTCACCATAAAATAGAATACAATGAATGTTTTTTCAAATTAATAAACATATACACAGTACCTTTGACAATCTGTTCAAAAGTATTTTATCACAGCCATAAAAAAAAAAAAAAAAAAAACATGTCCCTTGTAGCAACATAGATGCATCTGGAGGCCATTCTCCTAAGTGAATTAACACAGGAACAGAAAACCAAATACCACATGTTCTCACTTATAAGTGGAAACTAAACATTGGGGACTCATGGACATAAAGATAGCAACAACAAGCCCTGGGGACTACTGGAGGAGGGGGGAGAGGTGGGGCAAAGGTTGAAAAACTATTGGGTACTATGCTCACTACCTAGGTGATGAGATCATTCATATCCCAAACCTTAGCATCCCACAATATACCTATGTAACAAACCTGCACGTGTACCCCCTGGATCTAAAACAAAAACTGAAATTTAAAAGAGAAGAACATTCTGCCTCCTATAATGAAGAAACATCTCAACTAACTTATTTTTTGGAAAACAGCAACATTTTTTCAAAGTTTGGGTACATTTTTAAAATTCACTATGGCTCTTTCTTTCAGGTCCATTTCATTGACTACAGAAAGGCATCAGAATTTTTTTCTTTTTCTTTTCTTTTTTTTTTTTTTTTTTTGGACAGAGTCTCGCTGTGACGTCCAGGCTAGAGTGCAGTGGTGCAATCTCAGCTCACTGCAACCTCCACCTCCCAGGTTCAAGCGATTCTCGTGCCTCAGCGTACTGAGTACCTGGGATTATAGGCATGCGCCACCACACCCGGCTAATTACTGTATTTTTAGTAGAGATGGGGTTTCACCATGTTGGCCAGGCTGGTCTTGAACTCCTGGCCTCATGTGATCCACCCACCTCAGCCTCCCAAAGTGCTGGGATTCCAGGTGTGAGCCACTGCACCCAGCCAGGCATTAGAATTTAACTTTATTGCCTTGAATATTTTAATTAATGTTTTATATTTAATCTTAAAGAAGGGGAAATTTTATATCATTGAAGAGACACTTATGCTTACAAGAACTCCTTTTAATAATAAAAGCAGAATTTATTAGTAAAAAAGGGAAAGAAATAGAACATTATCTTCACTTCAGGAGCTTCCT
This sequence comes from Theropithecus gelada, assembly GCF_003255815.1. Lineage (NCBI taxonomy): Eukaryota > Metazoa > Chordata > Mammalia > Primates > Cercopithecidae > Theropithecus > Theropithecus gelada. The sequence goes on from NC_037689.1 coordinate 101,121,884, forward strand.
TTATGACCTTACAAGTCATTATTCCCCCAAAAGTAAACTACACTAACTTCTAACACTAGAGATTTGCCTGTTTATGAACTTTTCATATTTTATATACCTGAAATTATACTTTTTTGTTTCTGCTTTCTTTTGCTTAATATTATCCTTGTGAGATATATCCACGATTTTGCATATGGCAACATTAAAATGAGCATTCTAATTGTGGTAGAGTATTTCATTTTATGAATACTACAAGTTATCTGTTGGATGATATTTGGGTTATGCCCACAGTTTGACTAATATTATAGTACTACTACATACAGATTTGTGGCTGTCTTTAGTGGATATATGTACATGATTCTGTTGAGTATATCAAAGATTGGAATTGCTGGCTCATAGGTATGCATGTAGTTAGCTTTAGTAGATATTGCCAAATGATTTCCCAAAGTGTTTTCACCAATTTACTTTCAGTAATAGTACATAATGGTTCTACTTGCCCTTTATTCTTTTTTTTTCAGTTCATGGGGTTACTGTAGTATCTCATGACAAGTTTAATTTGCATTGTCCTAAAAACTAAAAACGTTAAGCACCTTTTTATACATGCAGTTGTTGTATGGGATTCTTATATTGTAAAGTGCCTGTTTACTTCTTTTGCTCATTTTCTACTTTTCTCCTTGTTTCCAAAAAATCAAATCACTGTATATATAAAATCTTTCACTCTGTATTTCAATATTTTCTTTCTTAAGAGTATGTTTTGAAAGACAGAGTCTTTAATTATAATGTAGCTCAATTTATTATTTTTTTTCCTTTGGGATTAACAGGTTTTTTGTCTAGTGATTAAGAAATATTTGCCACCCCAACTACATAAAAATATTTTCCTACATTGTTATAGGTTATTCTTTTACTTTTGCATTTAGACTGACAATCTACCTGAAATCAATTTTTGTACGTATCTAATTCAGCTAGCATACTTAAAATATCATCCTTCTCCTTTCACTGCACTGTCACCTGTGTCATAAGTGAAAATGACCACATATGGATTGGGTCTATTTCTTGACTCTATTAAGTCCATTGGCCTGTTTTTTTCTATCCTTACACCAATTCTACATTCTCTTAATTACAATAGCTTGTTTTTTTAGATCTCAATTTTTAATTTTTTTTCTTTGAATAGCTTCAGGAGTACAAGTGGTTTTGGTTATAAGGATCAATTGTACAGTGGTGAAGTCTGGACTTTCAGTGTACCCTTCACCCAAAATAGTTTACATTGTACCCAGTAGGTGATTTTTCATCCCTTACTCCCTTCCCTCCCTTACTCCCACCTCCACCTTCTGAGTTTCCAGTGTTCATTATTAATTATAATAGCTTTATATTTTAATCTTAGTTTGTAATAAAATGTTTGAACTTTGTCCTTTTCAACAAAGGTTTTAAAAAACTGACATGCTTTTAAAATATATATATATATGTTTTAAGTCCTTGGGGCATAAAATTTAAATCCAAACAGATCTAATTAAAACATAATCCAGGCCGGGCGCGGTGGCTCAAGCCTGTAATCCCAGCACTTTGGGAGGCCGAGGTGGGTGGATCACGAGGTCAGGAGATCGAGACCATCCTGGCTAACATGGTGAAACCCCATCTCTACTAAAAATACAAAAAACTAGCCGGGCGTGGTGGTGGGCGCCTGTAGTCCCAGCTACTCGGAGGCTGAGGCGGGAGAATGGCGTGAACCCGGGAGGTGGAGCTTGCAGTGAGCCGAGATCCGGCCACTGCACTCCAGCCTGGGCGACAGAGCGAGACTCCGTCTCAAAAAAAAAAAAAAAAAAAAACATAATCCAACATATTTTACGACAAATGAATAGATCATTGCCAATTCTTTACTTGCCAGTTAAATTTTTAAAAACTGTGCATTCAAATATTCACTAAAATACTTTTATTCTCAAATATGAAACTTCAAAAACTATATAAGAGTATATTCACAAATCCAATTTAAACTGCACCTCTCACTGGCCCAACTCCCACCCCTTGACCCCAAGGGGTCTGTTGTCCCTAGAATAGTGCACATTCTCCAGAAGTGCCCCTGTAGGTGAGGTGCACATCAACACATTCACCTTCACACACAGTCTTCTCCAAAAGTACAATCATAGTCCTCATTTTTTGCATCTTGCCTTATAAATTCTCAGGATTTAAAATCATTTGCGTCTTGTTAGTTCTTGTGGTTTTTGTATTTATTTTATTTCTTCTAAAAAAATGGGATACATGTGCAGAACGTGCAGGTTTGTTACATAGATATACGTGTGCCACGGTGGTTTGCTGCACCTATTGACCTGTCCTCTAAGTTCCCTCCCCTTACCCCCACCCCCAACAAGCCCTGGTGTGTGATGTTCCTCTCTCTGTCCATGTGTTCTCAGTGTTCAGCTCCCACTTATGAGTGAGAACATGTGGTGTTTGGTTTCCTGTTCCTGTGTTAGTTTGCTGAGGATGATGGCTTCCAGCTTCATCCATGTTCCTGCAAAGGACATAATCTCATTCCTTTTTATGGCTGCAGGTTTTTGTATTTTTAAATGTTTATTATTCATGTATATACTTATTTAAATTTTCTGTTGAAATCATTGCCAATTGTTTTGTTACCAAGTATGTTTCACAAATCATGGCTACTAACCCAGTGTCTGAGATGTAGTTTACAAATTTTTTCTCCTTTGTTTTAATACAGTCTTTAGTGTTTTTTTTCTTCCTTTGGAAAGTGTTTTAAATTTTATTAATGGGACCTAAACATTATAGAGGTCATATTTAAAAAGAAAAAAACATTAAAAACCACCTGTGGAGCAGATACTGCCAGCGTTGAAGGAGATTAGAGCACTCAGAGTTCTGGAGGCATCAAGACAAAATGAAAATAACAACCGAAAAAAAAACCTTAAGTAATTCCAAAGTTAGCTGCTGATCAGGAGATTAAAAAGTTTTCTCTCTGAATTACATAAATTCTCCTTAAGCTTAGTTTCCTGATTTGAATAATTATCAGAATGACTGGTTAAATGTTGTTAGGGTAAAAGCAGATGAAATACAAAGTGCATTTGCTTACAGTAGTTCAGGGCATGTTACTTTCCTTCTCTCCAGCTTGCCTGTCCCAAGGCCAACACCTGAGCTTCTGCCTGAGCCCACTCACCAAAAATCAAATTTAAAGTGCACCTCTCACTGGCCCAACTCCCACCCCTTGACCCCAAGGGGTCTGTTGTCTGTAGAATAGTGCACACTCAGGTCTACAGGTTTTTGTATTTTTTAAATGTTTATTGTTTATGTATATACTTATTTGAATTTTCTGTTGAAATCATTGCCAATTGTTTTGTTACCAAGTATGTTTCACAAATCAGGGATACTAACCCAATATCTGAGATGTAGTTTACAAATGTTTTCTCCCTTGTTTTTAATACAGCCCTTAGTGGGGTTTTTACACACTAGGTCTACACCCAGGTCTCTTGGCACAAAGCGCAGGATTTCACCTCCTCTGTCTTCCTCATCACCCAGAGGAGTTATGGAGTAAGGACCTGTGGGGCCACAATAGCAGGGGAGTGGAATCTGACCATTTCTCAAGCCCTGGAAGCCCATCTTCTAAAAGGGAGGTGCTCAGGGTCCCCTAGGGAGGGTGAAGGATGGAACCTCATTCCAATCCTGCCACTTACCTGGGGAGGTGACTTAGGCTCTGAAAGCCTGAGGTTGGTCATCTGTGAAATGGGACTGACCATACCATCCTTACAGAGCTGTATGAGGGGTTAATAAGACAACCCTCCCAGAGAATATGACATGAAGTGGGACTTCAATGTCCTTTAAATGTTGGAACACAGCAGTAGGGGCTGGCTGAGCCTCAGGGCTTAGGTAGTCATTATGAAAAATCATTTCTCATTGCTTCTCCAGACGAGAACACAGACATCCAGATAAAAGAAGCGAATCTCTCGGATATGCCTTCAGTTCAAAGTTTTAGAAACAGAATGCTCTCCACATTCTTTAGTGTTTCATAATTCATAAATACTGTTCAATATCATGCCTGTAAGGAGACCCAAATCCACTTCCCCATGGTGGTAAGACAGGCGTGTGTGAACTCACCTGGTGAGCTCCATGACAGATCTCATCAGGGACACAAGGGGCAGTGATTGTCTAATGAGTGCTCCAGCACTGCTTAGTGTGTGTGTGTGTGTGTGTGTGTGTGTGTAGATATATAGATATAGATATGAGTATTCTGAACATATCCTGCAGTCACCTGTGCAGGGTTCTCAGATCATGCATAATTCAGCCACATCACATCAAAATTTCAGCGACTTGCTGCCTTCCTGAGAGACAAAAATCCAGGAATTACTAGCATTTCTGTAACACACAATTGTCCATTCTGTTATTAGGTAATAACTAAATATGTATTGAGCTTGAAAAACATACTAGTTCATTGGAGGTATCTCATTAACTCAAAACTGGAAATAAGAGAGCAAGAAGGGAAATGAATATATGGGCAACTTCATAGGTTAAATCTGAGATGAGACGGCTTCTTCACATCAACTTTTAAACTTGCTCAAAATTTCAAGGAATTGAAGTTTTTAAAAAATCTCTTTGGATCCCTCATCACCCAATCAGTCACAGGATCTCTCTCTCTCTCTCTCTCTCTCTCTCTCTCTCTCTCTCTCTCTCTGTCTATCTCTTCTTTCCCCTCCCCTCTCCCCTATCCCCTCCATTCTTTCTCCTCTCCCCTTTCCTTCCCTCCCCTCTCCTCCCCTCTCCCTCTCCCTGTCCATCCCCCTCTTCCTCTCCCTCCCTCCTACCCTTCCCTCCTTCCTTCCCTTCTTCTCTCTTTTCCCCTTCAAAGTCAAGAACCAAAAAGAGTTTTCCGCATTTTCTGTTAACATTCTTCACTTCCCACTGACTCCTTATCCCACTGCACTATGGTTTCTGTCCCCAGAATTGCAATGAAGATGCTCTCCAAGGTCACATTCCACCTGTTTTCATTATGACCAGTTTTTTTCATCATGAGCAGTTTTTTTGTATAAATGTATTAACATACGAAATATTTCTTTTTTTTTTTTTTTTTTTTTCCTTTTTTTTTAGATGGAGTCTTGCTGTGTCGCCCAGGCTGGAATGCAGTGGCACAATCTCAGCTCACTGCCTTCCTGGGTTCAAGCGATTCTCCTGCCTCAGCCTCCTGAGTAGCTGGGATTACAGGCATGCGCCACCACGCCTGGCTAATTTTTGTATTTTTAGCAGAGACAGGGTTTCACCATGTTGGTCAGGCTGGTCTCAAACTCCTGACCTCCTTATCCGCCCACCTCAACCTCCCAAAATGCTGGGATGCCTGGCCGAAATACTCCTTTTAATGAGCTCCTAAAATATCCTTGCTTGTGCAGTTGCATCTTTCACCTAACAACAGAGATTTCACTGTTTCTCAGACTCCGGAGCATGATGTACTGGACATAAATCCAATTGTCCCACTCCCTAACTGTGTGGTCTCAGGCAAAGTCCTTATTCTCTCTGTCCCTCAGTTTTTCATCTATGAAATGGAGATTAGCCACAGTATCTACTTTGTGAGGGAACTATAAGCACCAAATGACTCAATACCTAAAAATCACTCGGATCATAACATATTTTAGCCATTTTTATTTCTTTTTCTCTATCTTTATGGGCCATTAGTATCTCTGTTATCCCTATGGTGCAGTCTGATATTTACTCACAACCTTTCATGTATATTGTTTGTTAGACAAGCAGGTTACAAAAGTAAATAGGATGAAAGTAAGTAGAATGAAACTTTATCTTTCATGAATAAATATATAAATGCATGTAGTTCTGCTTAAATATATAAATACCTGAATAAGGAAACTTCTAAAAGAATTTATACAGATAAACTCATTACCAGGGCTTGTCTTTGAGTGTTCTGTTTGGGATTAATGTTATTTATTTCCTCTCCTATGCTATCTATTTTTAACTATAATAAATAGCTACTGCTTTTACAATTTTACAAAATAATAAAATGGTGGTGAAACTTAAGCATTCTCAGCCCTAAGCACAGGAAAGACACTGATATTTAGAATGAGGAATGTTCCTGAGACTCAGAAAGGGAGAGAAGATTTTGTGGGAACCTCATCTACATTATAACAGGGTATATTTTCCCCAAATTCCCACTCACACTGATAATTATCAATACTTTAATTTTTGCCTAGTTCACTGGGAAAAATCAAGGTATTATTGTTTGGTTGCATTTTGTTCCCCCAAAAGATACATTGATGTACTAACCCCAGATACCTGTGAATGTGACCTTATTTTAAAAATAGAGTCTTTGACATGCACACATATGTTTACTGCGGCACTATCCACAATAGCAAAGACTTGGAACCAACCCAAATGCCCATCAGTGATAGTCTGGATAAAGAAAATGTGGCACATATACACCATGGAATACTATGCAGCCATAAAAAAGGATGAGTTTGGCCAGGCACGGTGGCTCATGCCTGTAATCCCAGCACTTTGGGAGGCTGAGGTGGGTGGATCACGAGGTCAGGAGATCGAGACTATCCTGGCTAACACAGTGAAACCCCATCTCTACTAAAAAAAATACAAAAAAAAAATTAGCCGGGTGTGGTGGTGGGCGCCTGTAGTCTCAGCTACTTGGGAGGCTGAGGCAGGAGAATGGCATGAACCCAGGAGGCGGAGCTTGCAGTGAGCTGAGATTGCACCACTGCACTCCAGCCTGGGTGACAGAGTGAGACTCCGTCTCAAAAATAAATAAATAAATAAATAAATAAATAAATAAATAAATAAAGGATGAGTTCATGTCATTTGCAGGGACATGGATAAAGCTGGAAACCATCATTCTCAGCAAACTAACACAAGAACAGAAAACCAAACACTGCATGTTCTCATTCATAAGTGGGAGCTGAACAATGGGAACACATGGACACAGGGAGGGGAACATCACACACCAGGGCCTATCGGGGGCGGGGGGGGTGCTAGGGGAGGGATATCATTGGGAGAAATACCTAATGTAGATGATGGGTTGATGGGTGCAGCAAACCACCATGGCACGTGTATATGTAACAAATCTGCATGTTCTGTACATGTACCCAAGAACTTAAAGTATAGTAATAATATAAAAAAAGAGTCTTTGCAGATGTAATCAAGTTAAGATAAGACTATTAGGGTGAGCTCTAATCCAATATGACTTGTGGTCATATAAGATAATGAAAATGCCACTAAAGACAGAGACACACAGGGAGAGCAACATGTGGTGACAGAGGAAGAGACTGGAGTGATGTCCCTGCAAGCAAGCAATATCAAGGATCTATGGCCATCACCAGATACTAGGAACAGGAAAGGAAAGATTCTTCTCATAGACTCAAAAGGAGCAAGGCCCCATCGACACCTGGACTTCAGACTGATATTCCTTGAGTTCCATGTTTTGTAGACAGAAGGTTATTGACATTCTTGGGTGTTTCAAAAGTGTTGCATCCAGAACTGTGAGAGACTAAATTTCTGTTGTTTTAAGCCACAAGTGTTTGGTACTATGTACAGCAGTCATAGGAAACTAATACAAAGCCTTAGTTTTGGTTAGCTTTTCTTTTGTTTGTTTGTTTTTTTGTTTTGTTTTGTTTTGTTTTGCTGTGCCCTGATCAACAGTAAGGCTGGAGATCTAATGAGCAGGAGTAGAACATGCTGGTTAGATAAATTTACTCAGGAACCACAGAGCCTGTGTTCAAATCTCAGCCTCACAACTTGCTAGCCCTGCCCTTGTTGTACCCCAGTTCTCTGATGTTTAAAGTTGGAAACAACTGCTCCTCTTTATAAATGGTGGTGAGGATTAAATGAAGTATGGGTTTAGAATTACAGCAGTGTCAGGAACTGAGAAAAATCACAATAAATATTAACCATTTCTATCATTATTTCATACCCGGATTGACTAGTACTGTTTCTACTGCCATTTTTTATTATAATGTGGATTTTGTTAGTGTGGGTTGACCTTCACAATATATGTCATTAAAAAGCAGTTTACAAAGCTAAAAGTAGGATACTATTTTATTTCTATTCTTAAATATATAGTTACATTTGCATAATATAATTTCTGAAAAAACATTCAAATGTTGACAGTGCTTATCCTTGCATAATAAAATTTTAAGGTTTTTTAAAGATTGTATTCCTTTCAGGTATTTTCCGTTTTTATCCATAAGAAAGGTGTCTTGGTTTTGGAAGCAAGAAAAACAATAAAAACAAAATACCCCTGCCCTTTTCATAGGAAAGTTGCTCAACGTTAGGAATGATAACATGTCTAAGCCAAGACAATTAGGTACTAGGGTGGTCCTAGAATTAAAGTATGAATCTATCTACATGACATCCTCAGTTGGGCAGGTTTAGAGAAATTATAGACACCCGGGGGAAGGGCAAGCACGTCTCTCAGATGAACCTTACATTCAACAGCCAGATGACATTTCTACTTTTCAAGATTTTAGGGAAGGTCATGAGATGAAAGTGGTTTCATAACATGCTTCTTTCTGCAGTAGCACAAATAAAGTCCCTTGAATTGACAGCAGACTCCTCTTTTTACCCACCTAGTTGGCCAAGCAGTGACTGCCACAGGGGAGGGAAAGAGGAGGGACTGCATGAAACCACTAGGGCTCAGCACCACAGCTTCCAGAGGAGAGAATCCTAACACAGCAGGATTCAGGGTAAAAGTAGAGTCACAGTCTCACTCGGCCCTGGGCCCCAGGAGTAATCAACACACGTATGAAGTACCTTGCTCATACAATTAAAAATATTAAGCAGAAAGGAAAATATACACATGCCAATCACATGTAATACCAAATCATATCAAGTTCTAAATGGGATGCATACCTAAACTAACCAAGGGATTTGGATAGTAGATTGGACACATAAAAACCAACTCCTGGAAATCACTAACTTTTTTTCACCAAGATTGCCCAGATTAGTTCCAGATTTACAGACATAGATGTGTAATCACGTGAATAAAAGTGGGAAATTATGCCTGGACAATGGGAAGATATTTCACATTCAAGATACACTGTAAATCCCAGCTACTTGGGAGGCTGAAGTGAGAGGAACAATTGAGCCCAGGAGTTCTAGGTTGTAGTGTGCTGTGATTGTGCCTGTTAATAACCACTGCACTCCAGCCTGAACAACATAAGGAGGCTGAAGAGATCCTGTCTCAAGGGAAAAAAAAAAAAAAAAAAAAAAACCACAAAGATATACTGTAACATTGTTTTGGGCTGGCTGTCACCTGGGAAACTCTTAAGACTTTAAACACATCACATTTTTTTAAATCACTGAAAAGTGATATGTACCAATTCTGTTAGTGCTCTCTATAGCACGTAAACTGGAAAAGTGGGTGTGTCTGGTTTAGTAGCTCTGAAAGACAGTACACATGTAAAGAGGCATATATGGCAGGTCACAGTGTTGAGATATGAATGGGTATTTGTTCTTCTCATGTTTCTTCCTTTCTCCTTTCTGTCAGATAGCCAGACAACTACAGATAAAACACAAAATCACACTATATTTCGTGCAGAAATATATACATATGTAACGAAGAATAAATAATGAAAAGTCTAAATGCTTGTTTCTGATTACTCCTTTGTAAGAAGGAGGCTAATGCAAGCAGAAGAAACTTTGATTTTCTTTCTTTTCTTTTTATTTAAAGACAGGGTCTTACTCTGTCACCCAGGCTGGAGTGTAGTGGTACAATTATGGCTCAGCACAGCCTTGACCTCCCTGGCTCAGGTGATCCTCCCATCTCAGCCTCCCAAGTAACTGGGACTACAGTCCTGCGCCACCATGCTCAACTAATTTTTGTATTTTTTTATAGAGATGTGGTTTCACCATGTTGCCCAGGCTGGTCTCAAACTCCTGGTCTCAAGCAATCCGCCCGTCTCAACCTCCCAGAGTACAAGGATTACAGGTGTGAGCCACTGCACCCAGCCCAGACTTTGAGTGAATTTCCATTGTACATATAATGGTTTATTTCTTTTTTTTTTTTCTCAATCTTCTTGTTTTCTCTTTAATTCTCTTTAAAGGAATGAAAAAAAGTCTGTATGTCCTATTCAAATGCTATACATTGGTCTTAGGGACTGGAACTGAAAATTTTTTTTTTCTATTATTATACTTTAAGTTCTAGGGTACATGTGAACAACATGCAGGTTTGTTACATATATATACATGTGCCATGTTGGTGTGCTGCACCCATTGACTCATCATTTACATTAGGTATATCTCCTAATGCTATCCCTCCCCCCTACCCCCTCCCCACAATAGGACCCAGTGTGTGATGCTCCCCTTCCTGTGTCCAAGTGATCTCATTGTTCAATTCCCATCTGTGAGTGAGAACATGAGGTATTTGGTTTTCTGTTCTTGTGATAGTTTGCTGAGAACGATGGTTTCCAGCTGCATCCATGTCGCTACAAAGGACACGAACTCATCCTTTCTGATGGCTCCATAGTATTCCATGGTGTATATGTGCCACATTTTCTTAATCCAGTCTGTCACTGATGGACATTTGGGTTGATTCCAAGTCTTTGCTATTGTGAATAGTGCCGCAATAAACATACGTGTGCATGTGTCTTTATAGCAGCATGACTTATAATCCTTTGGGTATATCCCCAGTAATGGGATGGCTGGGTCAAATGGTATTTCTAGTTCTAGATCCTTGAGGAATTGCCACACTCTTTTCCACAATGGTTGAACTAGTTTACAGTCCCATCAACAATGTAAAAGTGTTCCTATTTCTCCACATCCTCTCCAGCACCTGTTGTTTCCTGATTTTTTAATGATTGCCATTCTAACTGGTGTGAGATGGTATCTCATTGTGGTTTTGATTTGCATTTCTCTGATGGTGAGTGATGATGAGCATTTTTTCATGTGTCTGTTGGCTGCACAAATGTCTTCTTTTGAAAAGTGTCTATTCATATCCTTTGCCCACATTTTGATGGGGTTGTTTGTTTTTTTCTCGTAAATTTGATTGAGTTCTTTATAGATTCTGGATATTAGCCCTTTGTCAGATGAGTAGATTGTAAAAACTTTCTCCCATTCTGTAGGTTGCCTGTTCACTCTGATGATAGTTTCTTTTGCTGTGCAGAAGCTCTTTAGTTCAATTAGATCCCATTTGTCAATTTTGGCTTTTATTGCCATTGCTTTTGGTGTTTTAGACATGAAGTCCTTGCCCATGCCTATGTCCTGAATGGTATTACCTAGGTTTTCTTCTAGGGTTTTTATGGTTTTAGGTCTAACATTTAAGTCTCTAATCCATCTTGCATTAATTTTCATATAAGGAGTAAGGAAAGGATCCAGTTTCAGCTTTCTACTTATGGCTAGCCAATTTTCCCAGCACCATGTATTAAATAGGAAATCCTTTCCCCATTTCTTGTTTTTGTCAGGTTTGTCAAAGATAGGATGGCTGTAGATGTATGGTATTATTTCTGAGGGCTCTGTTCTGTTCCATTGGTCTATATCTCTGTTTTGGTACCAGTACCATGCTGTTTTGGTTACTGTAGCCTTGTAGTATAGTTTGAAGTCAGGTAGCGTGATGCCTCCAGCTTTGTTCTTTTGGCTTAGGATTGTCTTGGCAATGCGGGGTCTTTTTGGTTTATTTCTTAATGTGAGTATATACAGTATATTCTTTTTGTAAGTTTCTTTATGTCTAAAATATTTCAGAACCATAAATGTTTCTATGACTAGTTCTGATTATAAAAATGATTTGTATCAATTAAGAGGTTGTGAAAAATATAGTTATGTCCAGAAATAAATATATAATTAATCAAGTAATCCTACTACTCATTAACTTAAAAAAGGTATTGTGTTTGTATATTACCCCCATTATTCTCTGTATGCATGCATCATAATGTACATTCATTGCATGTGTATATTACCCCCATTATTCTCTGTATGCATGCATCATAATGTACATTCATTGCATGTGAGTCTAATATATTGAGACATTCAAGATTTGCCAGACAGCATGAATTGAGTTATTAAATGATTCCAAGTTCAAACTAAACTCTGACTCTCAAGTCACCATCCCTAACCATTGGGATATACAATCTTTTTCTCAATAAGTGCTGTGTTCAGCTCAGGGAAAGTATCTTCTAGACAAGGTCAAATCTGGCATTCAGTCCCCAGGTCTCCTGATTTCAGTCTGCTGTACAGAATACTCATCTTTATGCTTTTTTATTCTGTACTGTCTCCTTTCTGGGGTTCAAACAAAGGTTCCTATTCTAGTGTCACAATGGAAGGTAAAAAGGAAGAGAAGAACACATCAAATAAAAAGTAACAAAGTGATTATTTGATCCCAAACTTCCACCATTCTCAGGTATCTCATCCACAAAAAAATGTCACCAAAGGTGTTCTATAACATATAAGTATGTATGTTTCCTTTCCCAATGTTTCAAATTTAAATGATCTCTGTAGGAGGTTCATGTTTAAGTCTTTTGAGGAAGGGAAAACCAAGGGGAGACCAAATATATATTTATTGAAGTATTATGTATCAGATGGTTTCTTTAGTTTTGCTCATTTCTCCTTATAACACTCCTGTGAGGTAAATATCAATATGCTAGTTTTATTGATGAGCAAGGTAAGGTTCACTAAGTGTAACTCACTACCATAGCATCATACAATAGAAAAGAGTGAGTATTCTTCCCTCATCCCAACTTCATCACATTGCATAGCACAGAGATGGCATCTAACTTCCTACATAATATAGATGAGTGTGTGTGGTTCCCTCACATTCCCAAATACTCACTAAAATATAGTGATGCTATCCAGATTATGAAACAACATCCCTGTTAAAGATCAGAAGAGTTAAGATGGGAAGGAAGCAAACACTGGCACTGTCCATGACGTACCAAATACCGTGCCAGCATCTTGACAAAGATCTCCCCTTGAACACGTCATAATGCCATCTTGAGTGTAAGGATCAGGTATATGTGTGTTTGTGGTGAAACATGCAAAACAATACTATGTTTTGTTTAGGGAAGCTTTCATATGGAATAAAAGGATAAAGTCACATTTGCGAATTATAATCATTGCTTTCTGGATGCTGATCATCTATAGCAGAGAAGGAAGGAGATACAATTAGGGAGGAGTAAAGTTTTTCCTAAGCTGGACTGATTTCATAGTTCTCTCTGTTTTCTTATTGAAACATTTCACAAGTAGCAGATGTTTTAGGGGATATAGTTTTTATCATAAATACAGATATTCCCTGTTGATGTTTTGACTTATAATTTTTCAATTTTATGATAGTGTGAAAGTGGTACACATTCAATAGAAACTATACTTCAAGTTTTAAATTTTGATCTTTTCCTGGGCTAGAAAAATGCAGTATTATACTCTCTTGTGATGCTGGTTAGGGAGCAGCAGTGAGCTACAGCTCCCAGTCAGCCATGCAATCATGAGGATAAACAACTGAGACTCTACAGTGTACAGTGTTGCCAGCATTTTTTAATATTGTTTTGTGTTTTCACATCCCATCTTGTCTACAAATGCCCATTTTTGACCTACAATTATTTTCAACTTACAATGAGTTTATCAGGATGTAACTCCCATAGTAAGTCAAGCATGGGGTATGGAATATGTATAATCCATACTCTCACCTTAGCAAATGTTTAATATTGAGCCAAATGCAGAGGTTAAAAATATCAAGAGCCAGCAATCCCATCATAATAAAAATTAACATGGTACTAGATCTTTCTAATGATTTTTTTATACATGGATATATGCACATGTACTGTACATGCATTACAAATGCAATCATAAAGCTATTATAATTACATTACAGTACAGTATCCTGAGTTTTTTGTTGTTATTTTCAGTTTTGCTTTTATCTTAAGTACTAACATGTGGATGAAACATTCTGCGTACATGACAAAGTTAGATATAATCTAACTTTGCTTTTTAATGAACACTTTACAGCTGGCCCAGACCCAATTCCTTAACAATGCATTTGATTAGAAATGCCATACTTGTAGCATCTTAAATGATGTTATATGCCTGGGTCTACTCCAGAGCTTTCTTTAAACTTCTTTAACCTTCATGTCAACCACTCTGTCCAAAACTTATGAAATGATACGCTCAGAGAACATTGTACTACCTGGCAAAGTAATCCCCACTTTTTCATTCAGTCTTTGTATGCGTGACAGGAATAATAATAAAAGACATAAATGGTTACAGGGCACACAGTAGATGAACTGGTTGATATAGATCATGCAACCAGCAAGTAATGGTTCCCAGGGTCAAATCCCAGTCCTTCTCACTAATCACTGTTTCTATACTGAATGTCCTTCTGTGTTAGAACAGAGGCCAGCAGAGGGAAGAGACTCACCCCAAAAAACACAGTCAATTGATGGGTCAAGTAACTGGGGTACAAATCTGATGACTCCTGTCTTCTGTCTAGCTGACTCATTATTATTCTTTGCTCTTCTGTACTATTTCTTCCTCCCATGGCTCAATAAGAACTCCTTCACCCACGTCACACTAGAAAGAAAATAAGAGAGCAGAAAGTACATGGAATCAAAGGAATGATAAGATAAAACCAGCATTCATTTATTGCTACTATATTTCTAAATGCTCTCTGTTTCAAATCTTCTATTTCATAGGGCACAATTATTTTCTCTTGGAACCAACAATCTTTCTTTGGAGAATGTACCCCAAAGATACAATTCGAAAAGACAAAAAGGCAGAAGCACAAGGTCATTCTTGGCAGAACAAACTGTAACAGCAGAAGACGAGAAATAAGACAGACGTCCACCAATAAAAGATTGATTGAATAATCTAAGGTGCATCTACATCCTAGATTTCGATGCCAGTATAAACAAGCAAGGAAGATTCCCTCTCTCTACTGCTATGTAGTTATTTCCAGGATATACCATTAAGTGAACAAAGCAAAGTGCAGAAAAATGTGTAGAGCTGCTGTTGTCCCATACCATAGCCACTGGCCACTCATGGCTATTTAACTAAATTTAAATGGAATTTTAAATTCACTTCCACAGTCACACTTACCACATTTTAGGTGTTTAATAGTCACAGGTATCTAGTGGCTACTATGTTGGACAGTTTAGACATAGAATATTTTCACCTTTGTGAAATTCTATTGGACTCCACCAGTGTAGAATATGCCACCTTATATGTATTAAATAGGAGAAAACTAATAGAAACATTCTATTTGCTTATATTTTAAAAATTGGAAAATTTTAATGAAAATTGATTTAAAAAATCATTACCTATAAAGAGAAGGAAAAACAGCCCAGGATGAAAGCCAATAATGTCTTTTCTCTTAAAAATATAATATATATACACTGGCTCCATGCACTGGAAAGGTGAGAAACATGATAGACCCAGTAGCAATGAGCAACTCTAGTACCCGTATTGAATCCACTTAAAACACATCACACTGAAAGGAACTAGGTTATCTTAGACAAATGGCTGAGTCTAGGTCTGTGTAGCCATTCTACTAGATGAATCTGGACCAAACTATCATACCAGAGTACGTCAAAAAAGGCTCAGAAGCCAAGCTTAAGGGGCTCTCGCTGGACAAAGATGAAGCTATTTGAACATTAAATAAAATAATGACTACTATAGATTAAAACACGTTAAATATAAAAACTTCTACAGCTCATGATGACACTCTAAAAGAAAAATAAAATAAAACAAACAATATCAACTCATTGCTTGCCTTTGGAGAACCCTAGGGAAACAACTCATTGTTTTGAAAAGTGGAAATATTGCAAAAGAATTAGGCACTCATCCAACCCTTTCTATACATACTACCCCTCAGTGTAACCTAATGGTTTATGAAAGGAAGTTTAGTTAATAGAATAATTCCAGCTAATAAAGTAGAAAAAATTATAGAATTAGAATATCATCCTTTTATGACGTTTAATGATACAGAACCAAGCAACAATCCTTAGAGGCTGCAGAAAAATCGAGGTGAAAAAGGGATGGGAAATTTTATAATGGATGGATCAGCTTAACGATACTTGAACATAGTAATTAAAGTAATTAATCTTAACATCACAAGAGGAGAGACACTTAGACACAATGAGCCCCTTGTGTAACACTATAGGAATAAACACCACCACATATGAAGTACTTCTGACCAAAACAAATCTAAATTGAATCAAGCCTCTGAATCTAACACCAATTGTTTTACAATTTTTTAATTATACTTTTAAGTTCTGGGATACATGTGCAGAATGTACAGGTTTGTTACATAGGTATACACGTGCCATGGTGGTTTGCTGCACCCATTAACCTGTCATCTACATTAGGTATTTCTCCTACTGGTAATATAAAAAGAAAAAAATACTTGGAATTTGATTTGGAAAACCTTTCTTCTGTAGCCAGTCCACCTCCATGTGGTTGATGCAGTTGACACTTCTTACCCTACAGAAGATTATTCAGCCTATCAGCCAATCTAGAAAATAAAATCATCAGGATCCATGTTTGGTGGTATAGGAACTATTAAGTTTATATTGGAACATTTTGCAAAACATGTTAAAATTAAGTTAAAATGAATGTGGCTTGAAATTAGGATTGTAAGATTTTGGATTTCAACTCAGTTTCCACAGATAAGTTTGGTTGACCTAAATTTTAAATATGTTAGGAACAAGCCTCTGATGAACATCATTATATTCAAAGTTCTCTGTAGCTTCAGTTGTGAAAACAAATGGATGAATGGGTATATATTTTTAAAACATGTCTTTGGGATAAAAAGGCATTTTGAGTTCTTGGTTTTCAGGATGTTCTTTCTGGTATTCTCCAAATACATGCTTCTATAATATTATAAAGATAATGTCATTAACCTGTTAAAATGGGAATGTATTTGTCTATAGCTACAAGGTGAAAAGTGTTATGAATAATAATTTTAAGATGACAGATATTAAATAGTTCAATTATTATTGATAATAAGATTTTTTTAAAAAAGAAAATATATGTCCATCCAAAAGAATGAACATGAACATTCATAACACCATTATTCATGTCAGAAACTGGAAAATGCACAAATCTCCATAACAGATAAATATAGTGTGAAATATCCAAATAATATAATACTTTACACCAATGAGAATAAGCAATCTATAATACAGACCACAATAAATATTAATTTCACATACATTATGTTGACTGAAAGAAGCGAGACATAAAAGAGCACATGCTGTATGATTCCAAGAATTTCTCTTCTAACCTCCCAATAGAGATTGGGGCAGGAGAGGAATATCAACAACTCATTTCCTTTTATTTCAAGGTACTTAGTGTCTTTTTATGTTATCTGTAGCTTAACCTCAGATAAGTGAAGCAACTTGCTTCTGAGCCCTTGAAAAGCGATTAACTACACGTAAGATGAAAAGCGATTAACTACATATAAGATGAAAAGCGAATACTATATCTGATGGACAGGCAATGTGGTATGAGAGATTTGGGCAAGAATCCTAAATGGATGCTCAGTCTGCACCAAATCACACAGCAGTCACTGAGTCACCATGGTAACCATTCTGGTCAAGGAAAGCTGAGAAAAACAACCACTACCCCGAGCTTGTTCCTAATATGTACCAGGAACTAAATAGGATTGACATGATGCACAGTAATTAACCTCAAGTAGTCCTTACAATAAAAATTCCTGACAGCTTCAGTGACATACAAATGTATACATACTCACATACATACATGCTTGCTCACCCTCTCACCACTCCAAATCCCAGGAATTTATTGAGGTTGATTTACTGGTGGGTAAAGAAGTAAATCTAGCCAGGCATGGTGGCTTGTGCCTATAATCCAGCTACTCAGATGGCTGAGGTAAGAGGATTGCTTGAGGTCAGGAGTGTGAGAGAAGTCTGAACAACATAGCAAAATGTTGCCTCTGAAAAATGTTTTTAAGTTTAGCTGAGCATGGTGGCACACACCTGTAGTGAGTTACTCAGGAGGCTGAGGTGGGAGAATTGCTTGAGCCCGGGAGTTCAAGGCTGCACTGAGCTATGATTGCACCACTGCACTCCAGCCTGAGCCACACATTGCAACAAAATCATTTCTGACCACACATATAAAATTGAAAGCTACTAAACTATGTTCTTTTGGTGTGATTTCTGAAGATGACCTGTAGAATTATCTCTGGAACATTGTCTTCCATAGTTTCAATATATCGCCAATGACTTGTAAAAGCAGATACGGAAATACAGGTAAACACAGATTAAGGATCAAATACATTTTCCATCCTAGAGTAAGCTGTACTTTCAACCAAAAAAATCCCTCACTGATGTTAAACACTTGGTTGCTGATAGTACTGTGAAAATATAGTAATTAGCAATTGTGTTTAACAAATAAATCCATGTATGGCATCATCAAAAGTATGAAATATTTATGAATAATCTGTCCACAGATGTGCAGTGCCTGTACACTGAACACCACACATCATTGCTGAGAGAATTAAAGAAGACCTAAATAAGTGGAGGACATACCATGTTCATGGGTCACAAACAATACTGAGAAGATTCAGTATTGTTAAGATGTCAATTCTTCCAAAACTGATCTATAGATTCAGAGCAATTCAAGTAGAAATCCTATAAAAAAATATTTTAAAGAAACCGACAGGCTGATTCTAACATTCATATGGACACGTAAAAGACCTAGACTACTGTATTAGTCTGTTCCCATATTGCTAAAAACAAACACATGAAACTGGGTCATTTATTTTTTTAAAAAGGGGTTTTCGTGGCTCATAGTTCTGCAGGCTGTATAGGAACCATAGTGGCATCTGCTTCTGGAGAGGTCTCAGGGAGCTTAACTCATGGCGAAAGGTAAAGCAGGAGCAGATGTTTTACATGGCAGGGAAGGTGCTACACACTTTTAAACAACCAGATTTTATGAGAATTCTATTATGAGAACACCACCAAAGGGGGAAATCCACCCCCACGACCCAATCGCCTCCCACCAGGCCTCATAGCCAACATTGGGGATTACAATGTGACATGAAATTTTGGTGGGGACACAGTTCCAAACCGTATCAACTACGAAGTACAACTGTGATAAAGAACAAAATTAGGAGACAAACACTACGTGATTTCAACACTCCTTAGTAATCCAGACAGTGTGTTATTGGCATCAAGATGGATTAGTAGGTAAAAGGAACAGAATAAAGAGTCCAGATATAGACCCACAAGTATATGGACAACTGAGTTTTGACAAAGATGCAATGGTGATTCAGTGGAGAAAGGATCGTCGTTTCAACAAATGGTGCTGGGACAAGTGAATATTGACATGTACAAATATAAACTGTGACCCAGATATCACACTGTATACAAAAGTGTATTCAAAATGGACCTGAGATCTAGATATAAAACTTGAAGCTATAAAACTTCTAGCAGGAAAAAAAAAAAAAAAAAAAACCAGGAGAAAATCTTTGTGACAATGGGTCAGGTGAAGATTTCATAGATGAGACACCAAAACTACAATCTATAAGCAAAGAAATTGAAAAATTGGACTTTCTCAAAGTTAAAAACTTTAGCTTTCCAACTACATGGTTGAAAAAAAATGACAAGTAAGTTGCTGACTGGGATAAAATGTTTGAAAATTATATATCTAATAAGGGACTTGTATCCAGAATATGTTGAAAATCTTAGTAAGAAGAAAACAGGCACACCAGTAAAGAAACAGGCAAAAGATTTGAATAGACATCCCACTAAAGAAGACATACAAATGTCATGTAAGCACATGAAATGATGTTCAACATCACTCACTGTAAGGGAAATGTAAATGAAAACTACAATGAAAAATGGTATAAACACTTGGAAACAGGCAGTTTCTTACAATGTTAATCTTACATCTACCATATGATCCAGCCATTGCACTCCTAAGTGTTTATTAATGAGAAAGAAAGCCTATTTCCATGGAAAGACTTATTCACAAATATTCATAACAGCTTTGTTTACAAGAGATCCAAATTGGAAATAATTCAAATATCCAACAACAGGTGAATGGATAAAAAATTACGATATAGCCATATACTGGAATACTATTCAGTAGGAAAATGAATGAACTATTGATATGTGCAACAAAATGGATACATCTAAAAATAAATTGGTGAATGAAAGAAGCCAAACCAAAAATCAAACACAAACAGAAAATCATTTCTATGATTCCATTTAAATAAATGTCTAGGATGTAAAACTTAATCTATAGTGACAAAGTATTGTGTTTGTCTGAGGGCAGGGCAATAGGAGGGATAGAGAGTCCTAGTAGTACAGAACTGAAAATCTTATGTCCTGGGAAACAATGATAATAATATTTAGGCCTAGCTGGTTATTTTAGGGGACATGGCTGGGTATCATTGTAATACAGCAAATTATATGGAAATTATTATTTTTCAAAATATGGAACTTTTGTATCTGACATTTTGACAGTTTTAATTAATACTTTGTACATTTCTGCCTTCTTAAAAAATTTATTATAGAATGGATAATAATGTGGTTACCACTGAAAAATGCATATTACAATCTCCAGTTGCTTGGAAGACCTTCTGACCTACTGTGTATTTCAACGCCCATCTGAGAGATACATGGGAATCACCGATGATTATTTATACAGGCAGAAAACATGTAAATTTATTTCAAATACATGTTAAACATCAAGTTGCTTCCCCAAATGAATTATTCATTGCTTTGTGACAACGAAAGGTATTTTTAACATTGGCCTCAAGGGCCGCTACAAAGCACATAGCTGCTGATGGAAGGAAATTCCACCTGCTAAACCTCTTCTCCAAAGATGGGATCAAAGGAGTTTCTCTACTTTTAGACTATTTTATAATCCTCACAGAGCTATTCCACAACATGCTTTTGTTAGGATCTATTAACTCACTTGTGCCAGGCATCATATCCCACCAGGGATGGAAGTCTTGGGGGTGTCCTTAGGACTGCTGCCCTTCAAATCTGAAGCAGAAGCTTCAGCAGCCATCAAGACCCAGATCCTCAAAGCCCATCTCCTTCATACACCTGTTATGAGTTCAATAACCTGATGAAGATCTGCACAGGGACAGAGAGAATCCAGCAATCCCTGTGCTTTCTTAGAGTAACAGTGTGCCAGGAACCATGCTAGGCACTGGGTCAGTGACCAGGGACACTGATACAATTGGGTAGTGATCATTACAACCAGAAGATACAATGGGTTTCTCACCAGGGCCTTTTCTTCTCCTTTCCTCATCTATCTCCTAACAACAAATCTGTAAAGGACTAAGAAGAGGCCTGAATTCACACAGGCATTCCTAATCGTGCAGTAACCACAGGGCTATGGGCTTGCACCTGTGTTATCACTGCAGCTTGCAGCAATCCTGTGGGTGAGCATAATTAGCCCCATTTTACAGAGGGGATGCTAGGCTCAGAGAGTCCTTACCTGTCTCATCCTCCCACGTCCCACCTTTACATAGAAAGTAGCTCCAGAACACCAGGAGCAGGACACCCCACTCACTGGGGCCAGAAGGGTCCCAGCTCTCTCCCTCATAAAACAGTGAGAGCAACTTGTTTCAAAGTGGGAGTAAGGGGACTTAGATCTGGGATTCCTTCATCTCCCCACATCCCAAGGCACTTCAGCTCCCACTGTGGGACACTCACACCCTCAACTGAGTTCCAAACACCTGAAGGCGGGACCCTGCTATTCTCTCCAGCCCACAGGGGTTTCTATTAAAAAGTCATCAAGGTCACAGTAATGACTTCTGGTTTCTGTGGCAACCGTGGTGCTCAGGCTTGTCCTCCACATCAGAAATGCTTCTGCACAGCCCTCTGTCCCCTTGCCTTCCTCAAAAACAAAACAAAACAAAACAAAACAAAAAAACTTCACTCTTCCACTCTTCAGGCCACCTCCTGAGAAAGCTTACTAATTAGAGGAACTAGCCTCAGACAAGGGCGATTTGTGGAATTCTGCCCAACTTGGTGAAACAAAGCATCTCCCCATCGGCAGGAATATTGCCTGCTTTAAAAGTGACAGTAGTTGAGTACCATCACTACACAGAGATGCAGGGAGGTATCCTAGGGCTCCTGGTGATGAGCTAACCCTCTGAGGATGATGTGTAAAACTTACACAACATGCTAAGCAGTTAGCTATCTGTGGCAGAAGACTAAGAGACTGTCTATAATCATGTGTGTAAATGATGTAGGAACACCAAGAAATGTCATTTAAGATATCTCAGTTATTTCAAGGTGGCAGGCGTATAATAATGTAATCATTTAGTAGGCAGAAATCTAGTCAACTGAAACATACATTGGCTCATTTTGGGGAATTCTTATCCACCATTCTTTTTTTTTTTTTAGTAATAAAAATTTATTGAAAATTCCTGGGTTGGTGGTTATCTCCTCCTAGCCTTGAGGGAGGGAACAACACTGTAGGGAATCACTGAGAAATCACACACTGTCCCAACAGCCCCAGTTAACACAGGAAGGAGGAAAGTAATTCCCCAGAAAACGGGCTGGTCTTCAGTCTTCCTTAATCCAAGAGGGGTTCAGGGGACCGGTGTGGGGGACCATCGCATGATACTGGGGTGGGGTAGGGCTGTGCTGGACCCCTGGCTGGCTCCTCAAAAACTGGAGAAGCAGATCCACTTCCTCTGGGGGTGGAGTTCTTGGTGACAAGGCTCATTTCTTACCCTTGATGAGGCTGTCACTTCCTCTGGTGAAACTTTCATCCTGTAGGTTCAGCACGAGGTTGTCAGCCGTGAGATAAATATGATTCTGTGATGTGGCGATCGTCTTGGAGATGTTCTGGGCTGCTCAGATCTTACGAAGTTTGATGTAGCCAGGGTTCTTGCTCAGTGCTTCTCCAAGCATCTTGGCAGCCTCGGCCTCACCCTCGGCCTGCACAATTTTCTGCCGCTGTTCCTGCTTCGCTTTTTCTACCAAGAATTGGGCCTGATGGGCCTCCTGCTGGGCCACTTGTTTGGCTTCTACAGCAGCTGTGTACTCTCTGCTACAGCTCAGCTCTGTGATGGCCACATCATCCAGGATAAGGCTGAAGTCCTTGGCCCTCTCTGTCAGCTCCCGGCGGATCAACAGGGATACCCGGGCCCGCTGGGTGATCAGCTGTGAGGCATTGAACTTGGCCACCACACTCTTGAGCATCTCGTTGACAATGGACGGCAACACTCATTCCTCATAGTTCAGCTCTAGGCGCTGGTACATGCTAGGAAGCTCCTGAGCATTGGGTCGAGACAGCACTTGCAGGGAGATATTCACCATCTGTAGGTCTTTGGAGCCTATAGGGAAGGAGATTTTTCGAGATCTGGCCTGAATGTCACAGATAATGGGATACTGGAACCAGGGGATCCTGAAGTGAAGGCCCTCGACCAGGATAGTGTCCTGCTGCACTCCACTGATCCAATTGAAGAAGATGGCTCTGTGCCCACCTTCCACAGTGAACACGGATTCACGGACACAGTAGGCCATGGCGCTGGTCCCCAGCAACAGCTTCAGTGCTGTGCCCATGCCCCGGGGCCCGGCGGACAGCCGTCCCGCCAAGTCCTTCAAGTTCTGGGCCATGTCTGATCTTGAGGCTGGCAGCACTGGAGGTCAGAAGTGGGTGTTGGCCCGCCTCTATCCCGCTCCAGCTTAGGTACTGCTTGTCCACCATTCTTAATATTTTCTTCTATGTGGAGAGACATCGATACCCAAAACACTTCTGGCCTCTTGATACACTCACTCCTCTATCACAGGAATGTCCCATCTAATTGGTGAGTTTGGAAGGAGAAACAGGTTGCACAGCCCAGGTCCTCTCCCTTTAAAACTCTTGGTTGTAACCTTCACTTAACCAAGTATATGTTCTGCTCTGCCCTCAGGGGTGGGGCTTACAATAGGTCCACAGCTCTACTCTCCTGTGTCTCGCTTGCTCCCCAACTATTCCTACAGTCTTGCTTCGCAATGCTTGGATCTTTAAGGGGCCCCCAAAATGCCCTCCAGCTCCAAGTCTGAGTTGTACACCAACTGAGAAATACGACAAAAGAATAAGAAGAACAATACATTGACTTTATTCCTTATAAAGGAGATACTGGAGAATGTGACATAGATTTGCTGGCACATAGGTTTCCTATGAACAAACCCCAGAATTGGACAGACTTATCCAGTGATACATTGGGACCATCACAGAAAACAAGGTCTGCATTGCATATCTATCTGCTGTCTGCTGAAGGAGCCCTGTCTGTGTACCTAAGGAAAGTGACTTCCTTTTTAAGGGCTATCCCTGTAGCAGGAGAAAATCTTTCAGTACACCTTCTTAGAGAAACACTTCTCAAAGTCAATAAATATACCTTGTACTCCTTGTATACTCACCAAGCAACCTGCAGAAGATACAGCTTTCCATATGGCTCAGGGAACAGTTTATATCAACATTCTCTCAATTTCTTAACACAAGTGATTGCATCGGAGGCTTATCCTATAGAGAGAGAGATTGGAATTATGTTCTAAATTGCAAGAATAGGTAGAAAAGCATATTTTATGAAAACCTCCCTTGAAAATCCCATCAAAAAGGAATTAATGGTATGTTCAGAAATATATACCCACACATAAACTAACACATAGACTATAGTCAAAATTATAACAAAGCCCCCCCGAGCCCTCACGATCTGTGATCTGAGAGCAGATTACAGAAAATGAAGAAAAGGTCACCAAAACCATAAGGTTTTAGATAACCACTTGTGCTTAACAAAATGTCCCCAAACAATAGCTATTTATTATCTCTCAGGATTCTATGAATTGACTGGGCTTTGCTGGGTGTTTTCTATTCTATGTGGTGTCTGTCACCTGGGGCTATAGTCATCAGCACGCTACACTTGCCTGGGACATCCAAGAGAGCTCACTCACATGGATGGCGAATGGTGCTGGCATCTGCTGGGAGCTCAGCTGGGGCTGTTGCATGAAGCACCTTGGTTCAACACAGAGTCCTCCGTGAGTAGGACTGTCAGAAAAAACAGAATATACTCAGTCAAATTTGAATTCCAGATAAACAATGAATAATTTTTTAGTGTAAATGTGATGGTGACTTTATGTGTCAACTTGGCTGGGCCACATTGTTCAAGTATCTCAACATTATTCTGCATGTTCCTGCAAGGGTGTTTTTGGATGGGATCAACATTTAAATTGGTGGACTTTGAGAAAAGCAGATTGCCCTCTATGATGTGGGTGGGCTTCATCCCATCAGATGGAGGCCTGAATAGAGCAAAAATCTTACCTCTTCTAAGCAAGAAAAAATTCTACTAGCAGATAGCCTTCAGACTTGAACTGCAACATTGGATATTCTCTAGTCTCCAGTCTGCCAACCGGCTCTGCAGATTTTGGACTTTCATCCTCCATAGTCATGTGAGCCAATTCTTGAAAATTAGTCTCTCTCTCTTACCATATACGTGTGTGTGTGTGTGTGTGTGTGTGTGTGTGTTTGTGTGTGTATACACACATTACATTGGTTCTGTTTTTGTGAATGTGACATGCAATTTTTATTTGAATACAACTGGGCATTTTGTATTTTTATTTGCTAAATCTGGAAACCTTAGGAGAAGAGCCTCTGAATATGTAAGTTTAATGACCATCTGAGATGACCTTCCCAATAAGTCAGGGCAGGTCATGCGACAATGAGCAGATCAGATTTTTTTTTAAAAAAGACAAAAGCTGGTAATACCTACGTTGGTGAAATAAAGGAGAAACAGACTTTCATATACACTATTGGTGCCACATCGAGGTATCCATTTTCTGAGGCCCATATTATTACAGCTGAATGACTTGAATGGCCTTTGTACAGAAGTCCTATTTCTATCAACAAGGGGGTTTCAACTGAGGGTTTAGAAAAGGCTCATCAAGGCGACTCTGATGTGCATGCTGGTTAAGGGGCCCATGCTGTCGCAGGGGCAGGTGAAATTCACATATGAATTTCTGCTCCAAAGAGGAAAGATAACTTCTACTTATGGAGCAGAGTGTTTAGAGGGGCCCAGCTCCAGGTTCTTTATGTTAGTGTCTGGATTCGATCTCAGTATTAGTATCCTTTCTTCTTCACAGATGTCTGTGACTACAAAGCACATGCTCCTAACCACAGAGCTGGATGGAAAAGAGGTTGCTCAGCAGGTCCACTGCCAGAACGTGCCAGTCTAGGCACCTTGAGTTGCTGGTGGCAGATCTTTAGCATCAGGACATATATTGTTAAGGAGTTTAATATCTGTTCTCCTTGTGTTTACCCTCTGTATTAGTCCGTTTTCACACTGCTGTGAAGAACTTCCCTAAGACTAGGTAATTTAAAGGAAAAAGGTTTAATTAACTCACAGTTACACATGGCTGGGCAGATGTGCGGGAGGCCGTAGGAAACTTACAATCATGGAGATATGTTAAGGAGAAGCAAGTACCTTCTTCACAAGGCGGCAAGAAAAGAGAGTGTGTGAAGAGGAAAGTGCCAAACACTTATAAAACCATCAGATCACGTGAGAACTCACTCACTATCATCAGAACAGCATGGGGGGAACCACCCCCATGATCCAATCACCTCCCACCACATTCCTCCCTCAACACCTGGGGATTACAATTCAAGATGAGACTTGGATGGGGACACAAAGCCAAACCATATCACCCTCCCTGCATTTCCAGGAAAAAAAAAAAAAAAAGGCTTGGGCCTGTTTCCTCCTGTCTCAAGGAAGGTTTATAGCAGGGCTGGAAGCAGAAGCTGTCTGAAGCCAGTGTTTGCTTCATCCTGTGTGAAAACTTAAACTTAAGGAAAGGATTGGACTGCTTGTACTTGGCAGGGAGGGGAAGGGTCCTGAGGACACAGAGAAGGGAGAAGAAGAGAGATTTCTCCAACACAGGGATGAGGTCAGAGGTCTACAGGTCCCGACGGGAGTAGGGACCTGAGCATTGCTCCATGTCAATTTGGAAAAGCTCTGTATATGGTTCATCAAGGCTGGGCATTCAGCCATGAGACAGATTCTCCTGTTTGGTTGGAAGGATAGATCGCTCAGGGTTGGGAATAGGGCTGGGGCTGAAGGTAACAAATCAGCTAGGGAAATGGTCAGCTCAGCCCTCAGCAATAGGGACACATGAGCCTGGGAGGCTGTATCTGGAGAATATGTTTCCACAAATGATTATTTTTTTGTCAAAGAGCATGACTATTTTTAGTATATACTGTCTAGTTGAAAGTTAAAATCTCTTTACTAATGAATATCCCAACCAACTACAAGATGAGAGCACCTGTTTCTCTAGATTTGTGCAATAATGGATTTCCCAACTTTATTAATATTTGCTACTTTTATATCCTATCACTATAATGTTAAAATACTTTTCATTTTTTTCCATCGATATCCACATAAATGGCATATTTCACATGTGCATTTCTAAACACAAACATAACAGTCCTACTTTATGCCTCAGAATATGTCCTGGAATAATTCTAGAATTTGATAAGAAAACCTGATAAGTGAGTTTGTATCTATGCTGTGTCCTGTTTAAATTGAAATTGTGGAGTCATAAAAATCCTATACACTGCTGCAGGAGGACAAAACGGTACAGAGTATCTTTGCAAATACACTCGGCAACATGTATGAGAGAAGCAAGCGTGGCCCCATCAACTGCTGTCCTCTCAAGTCTGCACTGCAGAGTCTCTGGCATGTGTGCAAGAATGGTCATGGCAGCATGGCCAAAATATCAAAACAGCCCCAAAGTCACCTTATTAGAGACATCTCAGAAACAACATTTTTAGAAGAAAAAATTCAGTAAGTGTTTGCTGCGGTTTGGATGTTTGTCTCCTCCAAACCTCATGTTGAAATTTGATCCCCAATGTTGGAGGTGGAGCCTAACAGGAGGTGTTTGGGTCTTGGGGGTAGATCCTTCATGAAAGGTAAATCCTTGCTGTGATGAGTGAGTGCTTGCTCTATTAGTTCCCACAAGAGCTGGTTGTTGAAAAGAGCCCAGCACCTCTCATCTCTTTTCCCTCTCCCGCCATATGATCTCTGCACAAGCCAGCTCCCCTTGGCCTTCCATTGTGAGTGGAAGCTTCCTGAGACCCTCATCAGAAGCAGATGCCCAATCTTGAACTTTCCAACCATCAAAATTGTTAGCCACATAACGATTTTATTATGTTTTGTTTTGTTTTTTTTCTTTATAAGGTATGCAGCCTCAGATATTCCTTTATAACAATACTAAACAGACTAAGATAGTGGTATAAAAATATATAGTTTATTCCATTTACCCATCGGGAGAGTGGTGTGAAGAAAGTATGGTGAGTCCCATCTCACAGATGATCAAGCTCTGGCTCACAGAGACTAAGACCCTCTCCAGATAAGTGGCAGAATGGCAATGAGGTTCCATCTCTTGCCCCCCACCCCCAACAATGGAACCAGCAGCTTCCCATTTGGAAGATGATAATTTTACACTTCCCTAGTATTGTGCCCTAAGGGTACTCACTCAACAGCCCTTCACGTTGAGGAAGACGACTGTGGAGATGAAATCTGACCCTTTGGGCCATGAGGCATAGCTGTGGGGTCATATGGATTACCAGGTTTCTGAGGTTAACTGTGGGGTAGAATAAAGAAACATGTGAAACAAGAAAGAACAGGGAAGAGAACGGAAAACAGCAGGCCCTCCAGGGATCACTTCTACCTCTCTCTGTATTTGCTCCCTTCCCCACCCCATTTGTCCCCTGCTCTTTGTGACAGTATGGGATGTAACAGGAATCCAAGCTACTCAGAGAGAGGACCGAAAGATGGGAAGACCTAGACCATGAGAAGGGTGGATCAAGCAGCACAAGTCCTGGAGCCCGTGCCCTGGGTGTTGGCTCACCCACCAGGTGCTCTACCTGCTTCTGTGTGCCTCAGCATCACTGTACCACACAGCAGTGAAGCTCCCACATAACAGAAATATGCACTCTCCAAGAGAGGCAAGCAGGAGAAGTGACTTACCCCTGAGTCAAGAACGTCCCAGAGTTACTGGTTTGGATTTTGTGCCAGGATGCAGAGAGCTCGCCAGTATCCTTGCTCCAGTGTCCTGTCCAGCAGACATAGTATGGGGTTTCCATTAAGCCCCTCTGGAGTGCAAAGGAAACACATTTCTGTCATACACAACAGGGTAGGGGGAAACAGGAGGTAGGAAAAACTATGAAACAGTAAGAAATGGGGTGAGTGATGACTTCATCCCTGTACCCCAAACTCCATTCATGGGGTCCATGACTCAGTTGGATGGAGATGGTAAAACCACTTTCTTCCCTTCCCCCCAGGCCCATCAGGGTGCTCATTCCACCACATAGAAATGAACTGACTCACAGTGAAATTAGAAATGTGTGTTTTCCTTCTTCTCTCCATATGCTCTCTAGGTACATGAAAAATAGTTACTGTACACTGGAGAAACATCACAAACACCATCCTTAACCAAATGATGAAGATTAACATCACCAGTGACATCATGCAGGCATTGTATACTCCCAGATACGATGTGACAAGAAGGACACCGGAACTAGTGGTATTCCTTCTAAAAATCTGTAACCACAGTCAAATCACAAGAGAAGCAACAGACTGAGCCTGTACTTCTCAAGACTGTTAGGGTTATGAAAGTTGTCTGGCAGTTCCTCAGATGAATAAACAGAGAGTTACCATATGACCCAGAAATCCTACTCCTGAGTACATAGCCAAGAAAAATGAAAACCTATGTCTACATAAAAACTTGTACATAAATGTATATAACATCATCACTCATAACAGGCAAAAAGCAGAAATCATCTAAATGACCATCAATAGACAGATGGATAAACAAAATGTGGTATATCCTTAGAATAGAATATTATTCAGCCTTTAAAAAAATGAATGAATTCTGCTACATGCTACAATATGCATGAACCCTAAAAACATCATGCTAAGTGAAAGATGCAAAATACCAAATATTACATGATTCCATTTATATGAATGTCCAGGATGAACAAATCCACAGACACAAAGCATAACTGTGGTTCCAAGAGCTGAGGATAGGTGCAGGTTTAACTGCATTGAAGCACAATGGGAGTTTTGGGGGCAATTGCAATTTCTAAAACTCAATTATGGTGACGGTTGTACAACTCTATACATTTAATAAAAATTGCCAACCTTAAAATGAATTGATTCTA
Source organism: Theropithecus gelada (assembly GCF_003255815.1). Taxonomy (NCBI): domain Eukaryota; kingdom Metazoa; phylum Chordata; class Mammalia; order Primates; family Cercopithecidae; genus Theropithecus; species Theropithecus gelada. The sequence continues at coordinate 101,151,965 of NC_037689.1, forward strand.
TTGTCTATAAATAATATTGCAAGAAATTTGTTTAACAAATATTGGCCAAGGCTTCTATTGTACCACAGGAATGACCAAAATTTTTCATAAAAAGGCCTTGATGCACATGTCTTACATAAACACGAATGTACATAAAGTTGTAGTTGTATCCCAGCCCTGACTCTATGTCCTGTGTTCCTCCAATGACCTTTTCCCCACCCTACATGCTACCTGAAGTCTAATTCAGGTCTGATCATTTTCATGTCTTCCAAATGTTGTGATGGCTTGAGAGTGGGACCACAACAGGGTCCCGGGCCTTCCCTCTGTGACAGGATGCCAGCATTATTACTTTCCTCACCCCTCTCCAAACTTTTTCACGTTGTTGCACTTTGGGGAGCCTAAACGGCACTAACATTCTGGGTGTCAGCATGACAATACTTATCAAAGGGTTACATAGGTGCATACACTAAGCACCAACAATTTCCTTTTTAGAAGTTTAACTTCAGGATGTAGTGAAGGATGTTGATAAAGGTCTGGTTGTAAGGACGGCCATCCTAACAATACCCTCTCTTCACTGCTAGACCTCAATTTAGAAAGGGAGACCAAACAGGATGCAAAGCCATAAAGAGGCAGAAGGAAGCAGAGGCAAGTGTGGTTGTCAGCACACACACACTTACACACATTCACACACACTCCCCCACACTCATGTGCTAATCAGGTTCTATTATCACAATACTAGAATTTTTCTAAGACAGCTTGCTGTGTTCCAAGAGGACGTATTCAGCTCAGTGCAAACAGCCACAGGAACTGTGCCCTTCAGCAGAGCACAGACCTTGAAAACATGCCAGAGTAGATAAAAGGAAATATCAGGACACTCTGAATAACACAGGGTTGTGAAAATTGATTATGTCACATCCATAGGATGGAATTCTAGGAGGCAGTAAAAATAAGTTATAATGAAAACAATGATGAGAGATGATTTCTTGCCTAACCAGTTAGCAATAATCAACATTATTTCCAGTGTGTGAGCAGACACTTACATACCGTATTAGTAGGAATACATATGAGTAATAATGTTATCATGTATTGTGTTAATATAATAACTTTATAGATTTCATAATGAAAGAGTATTTTGAGAATCTCATAAAGAAACTCTTACAAATATATTTGCATATATGTGAGCAAGGATGTTATGTTTGCTACTGTTTATAATAAAACATGGTAAAGGAACTACATTTTTATCTCAAAGTGAAATAAATGTGGTACCATCCATATGATGAAACATCCAGTTGATGGCAAAAATCAAAACTAAAATTATGTTGTAAAGTAATTTAAAATGTTATGGTAGACATGTATTTTCATGGGAAAATTGTCATAATAAAGTCAAAGGCAGGTTACAAAGATCATCAGTAGCCAGGATCCATTTTTGCTCATATCCATCTACAGCTATTTTTTCAGAGGACTCAAAGCATACAAATAAAAATAACCTTTTCCTTGCTCCCACATAAAGCCTTCTCTTCAGCATAGTGAGAGGCTGCACTTTGTTTGGAGGCCATCAATATTCCTTTAGCCTGGAATTGCTCCATTTTCCATCCAGACTTCCAGAAAACTCCATAGAGTGGGCTTGAGCTAAACCGCTCCTTCCCACCTTCCTGCTCAGATGTAAAAGCTGCAGTTCAGGCTCCTGTCACGAGGGGGCACCAACGTACCTCCATCGTCAAACCTCTACAAAGACGTTTACGCAATGAGCAAAAAAATAAAATACCCTCCACTAAAACCCAGTCTATGAACCTATGGACAGAATGATTCTAATTCTTCCAGAAAAAAATTGATAGGTGTAAAAGAACACTGCAAAAACATATACTCCATGGCATCTATACAATGAAACACCATGTATGACAAGCGAGCCTTGGCAGTCCTTAGCAGGCTGGTGTAACGCAAACCAGGGCAGCGGGAGGTGAGTGGAAGAGAATGGGGGCACTGGAATGGGGTCTGGACGGCTGTGTCCATAGCGTCCCGGAGAGGGGATGCCTAAGAGGAGGTCTGGGAAGCCTGTACAGGTGTGGGGTAATGGAGAGTGAACACCCTACACCCTGGGAGGGACCCCTCTACAGTATGGACGCCTCAACCTGCACTAACAAAGGAAGAAATAAATCAATGAATGACATGTGGATTTAGGGTCAACAGCAAATGGACCTGCTTTTAATATACATGTGAATTTTCCAAAGAAAACTTACAGTAAACAAACCATCCCAAGACATTTGACACTCTTTGAAAAATGTACTCTTTTTCATTAGAAAAAGGAAAATAATAATGGAGTTAGATATCACTTCGGGCCAGAGTCAGGATTGCAGCTCTGAGAGTTTCAGACTAGGGGGTTCATCAACTGGGAAGGACAGATGGAGGTTGGGACCTTGACTTCAGTATCACCCAAAGTTTTCTGGAATTATTCACCTAATGGTAGCAATCTCTCTGTGTCTTTCATTTTCCTGTATATCTAAAAGCAAGATTAGTGCTAGACCACCAACCTCTAAATTGAAGGTAAAACTGTACCTGTGAGTGTGTATTTGGAGTAATTTAGCTGGAGGAGAAACAGACACAAACACACACACACACGTAGAAATACAGTCAATTCAATTTTTATCTATTTTGTTTCACCATAAAATCAAATACATTGTTTTCATAAATTAGTGAATACATATATACAATTCTTTTGTTGATCTCTTCATAAAGATTTTTTGTGCTCAAGTTTTTATCAAAATACTCTTCTCTTTAATATAAAGTTTTTAAAAATATGCAAAATTACACTCAAAAATAAGAATTTTATCCTGCATCTCTCACAGACCTGACTCCTGCCCCCTGACCCCAAAGGGTCTGCTGTCCCTAGGATGGCACATATTCTTCAGACATGTCCCTGTGAGATGCACATAAACACGTTCACCCCCCCATACACACACACATTGTCTTCTCCAAAAGTGCAATCACAGTCCTCATCTTGTCATTTCCACTTATTATCATTTATCAGGATTTAAAAATATTTGCATCTTATTAGTTATTGTGGTTTTTGCATATTTAATATGTTTATTGTCCATGTATATACTTATTTGAATTTTCTGTTGAAATCATTGCCAATTGTTTTGTTAATGAGTACATTTCACAAATCACAGACACCAACCCAACATCTGAGATGTAGTTTGAAAATGTTTTCCCCCCTGTTTTAATTCAATTGTTACTGGGTTTTTATCTTTCATTTGGAAAATGTTTTAAATTTCCATAATGGGACTTAATAATTATACATGTCATAACTGAAAAAGAAAAAACATTGCAAAACACTTGGGGAGCACGTACTATCAGCCTGGAGGGAGATTAGAGCATTCAGAGACCTGGAGGCATCAAGAGAAAATGATAAATCTTTAGAGTATTCCAGAGTTAGCTGCTGGTCAGGAGATAACAAAGTTTTCTCCTGGATTCACAAAAACTCCCCTAAAGGCAGCACCCTGATCTGAATAATGGTCATAATAATGGGTACCTCAGATAGCAGTTAAGATTAACGGAGGCCAGGTGAAGTGGTTCATGCCTGTAATCCCGGTGCTTTGGGATGCCATGGAGGGAGGATCTCTTGAGGCCAGGAATTCAAGACAAGCCTGGACAACATAGCAGGACCTTGTCTCTACCAAAAAAAGAAGAAAGAAAAAAGATTAAAGGAGATAAAATATAAAGTGTATTGGCTTACAGTAGTTTAGTGCATATTACTTTCCTTCCCTCCAGCTCTCCTGTCCCAAGGCCAACACCTGAGCTTCTGCCTGAGCCCACTCTCCACCTCAGCCAACTCGTGTGACCCTACACCCAGGTCTCTTGGTACAAAGGACAAGATTTCACCTCCTCTGTCATCTTCATCACCCAGAGGGGCTGTGGAGTGGAGGACCCGTGGGGCCACAATAGCAGGGGAGTGGAATTTGGCCGTTTGTCAAGTCCTGGAAGCCCATCTTCTAGAAGGGAAGCTGCCCAGGGTCCTCTAGGGAGGGTGAAGGATGGAACCTCATTCCAATCCTGCCACTTACCTGGGGAGGTGACTCAGACTCTGTGAGCCTCTGTGAAATGGGACTGACCATACCATCCTTACAGAGCTGTCCTGAGGGGTTAATGAGAAAACCTGTGGAGAATATATAGCATGGAGTGGGACTTCAATGGCCCTTTAAATGCTGAGACACAGAAGTGGGGGCTGGCTGAGCCTCAGGGCTAAGGCAGGCATTGTGAAAAGTCATTTTTCATTGTTTCTCTCCTAATGAGAACACAGACATCCATATAAGGAAAGCAAATCTCTCTCTGATATGCCTCGAGTTCAAAGTTTTAGAGACAGAATGTTCTCTACATTCTTGGGTGTTTTCTAATCTCATAAAAGCTGTTCAACGTCATGCCTCTGAGCAGACCCAAATCCACTTCCCCATACTGGGAAGAAAAAAAAAATGATAGGGGTAAAAAAGAAGACTGTAAAAACATATGCTCCAGGAAATCCATGCCATGAAACACCAGGTAGCTCTAGTGCATCTTGGCAGTCACCAGTCGTCATTGGTCAGTGCAGGGCAGGCAGGAGGTGGCTGAGAGTGGATGGGTCACTGATATAGGACCTGGGCAGCTGTGTTCATAGTGTCCAGGAGAGAGGATGACTGAGAGGGGCTGGGAGAAGGACTAGGAAGCCTGTACAGGGGTGCAGTAATGAAGAGTGAACGCCCTGCTCTCTGGGAGGAACCTATCCACCTTATGGACACCTCAACCTATATCGTGGAGAGAAGAGATAAATGAATGAACATGATGTAGATTTGGAGTCAACAGCAAATGGACCTGCTTTAATATGTGAATTTTCCAAATAGAACTGGTGTCATAGTAAACAAATCACTTCATAACATTTGTTACTCTTAGCAAAATGTACTCCTTTTCTAAAATAAAAGAACAAAAGACATGGAGATAGCTGTGATGCCTCCTGGTAGCCAAAGACAGGATCGCAGCATTGAGAGTCAGACCAGAGGCTCAGCAGGGGAGAGAAAGGGATTGAGGTTGGAAGTTAGCTTCACTATATCAGCCAGAGGTTTTTTTGAATTATTGACCTAATGATAGCAGTCTCCTTGTATTCATCACGTTTTAGGATATATAAAACTCAGATTGGTTACAGTGCCCACCCGAATGAACGATAATGCTACATCTGTGAGTGTGTATATGGGGTGATAGAGCTAGAGGACACACACACACAGTCAATTAGATGTTTTATTTCTTTCACCATATAACACAATGAATTCTTTTTCAAATTAATGAAAATATGTGCATATTACCTTTGACAATCAGTTCAAAAGTTTCTTGTGTGTTCAAATCTTTATCAAAATACTTTATTCCCAAATACTGAATTTCAAACAATATATGAATACATTCATAAATTGAAATTAATCTGCACTCTCACTGGTCCAACTCCCACCCCTTGATTCCAAGGGGTCTGCTGTCCCCAGGATTCTGCATACTCTCTAGATGTGTCCCTGTGAGGTGCACATGAACACGTTCACCCCTCCCCCCAACACACACACACATTGTCTGTTCCAAATGTGCAATCACAGTCCTCATCTTTTGTATCTTGTTGTTTCCACTTATTATAAATTCTCAGGATTTTAAAATATTTGCATCTCATTAGTTCTTGTGGTGTCTCTGTTTTTTAATATTTATTGTTCACATATATACTTATTTGAATTATCTGTTGAAATTGTTGCCAGTTTGTTAACAACTATGTTTCACAAATCACAGACACCAACCCAATATCTGAGATGTAGTTTTAAAAGTGTTTCCTTCCTCGTTTTAATACAATTGTTACTGGGTTTTTATTTTTCATTTGGAAAGCATTTTAAATTTCCATAATGAGACTTAAAAATTATACATGTCATAATTTAAAAAGAAAAAACTTTGGAAAATACCTGAGGAGCCCGTACTGTCAGCCAGGAGGGAGATTAGAGCATTCAGAGACCTGGAGGCATCAAGAGAAAATGATAAAACTTTAGAGTATTCCAGAGTTAGCGGCTGGTCAGGAGATAAAGTTTTCTCCTCGAAAAAACTCCCCTAACGGCAGCACCCTCATCTGAATACTGGGTACCTTGGATAGCAATTAAGATTAAAGGAGGCCAGGTGAGGTGGTACATGACTGTAATCCCAGCACTTTGGAAGGCTGACATGGGAGGATCACTTGAGGTCAGGAATTCAAGGCAAGCCTGGGCAACATAGCGAGACACTGTCTCTACCGAAACAGACAAAAACAAAAAGATTAAAGGAGATGAAATATAGAGTGCATTTGCTTTCAGTAGTTCAGGGCATGTTACTTCCCTTCTGTCCAGCTCACCTGTCCCAAAGCCAACACCTGAGCTTCTGACTGAGCCCACTCACCACTTCAGGAATCAGCCAATTCATGCAGCCCAACAACCAGCTCTCTCGGCACAAGGGGCAGGATATCATCTCTCTGTCTTCTTCATCACCCAGAGGGGCTGTGGAGTGAGGATGCATGGGTCCATAATAGCAGGGCAATGGATTCTGACCATTTCTCAAGTCCCGGAAGCCCATCTTCTAAAAGGGAGGCTGCTCAGGGTCCTCTAGGGAGGGTGAGAGATGGAACCTCATTCCAATCCTGCCACTTCAGGTGATTTAGACTCTGTGAGTCTGAGCCTGATTATCTGTGAAATGGGACTGACCATACCATCCTTACAGAGCTGTCCTGAGGAGTTAATGAGAAAACCTGTGGAGAATATATAGCATGGAGTGGGACTTCAATAGCCCTTTAAATGCTGAGACACAGAAATGGAGGCTGGTTGAGCCTCAAGGCTAAGGCAGGCATTGTGAAAAGTTATTTTTCATTGTTTCTCTCCTAATGAGAACACAGACATCCATATAAGGAAGGCAAATCTCTCTCTGATATGCCTTGAGTTCAAAGTTTTAGAAACAGAACGTTCTCTACATTCTTGGGTGCTTCATAATCTCATAAAAGCTGGCCAACATCAGGCCTTTCAGCAGACCCAGTTCCCAATGCTGGGAACATGGGCATGTTTTTGAACTCACCTGGTGAGCTCAGATATCAATCACACCAGAGAAGCAAGGTGTGGTATTTGCCTAAGGGCTGCTCCTGACTGCTCAGTATATGAATATATTTGTAGAAAAAAATGTGGCCCCATCCACAGTCATCAGTATAGGGGTCCTCAGATCATGCATTATCCAGTCACAGCACGCCAGAATTTCAGCCACCTGCTGCCTCCCTGAGAGGTAAAAGTCCAAGAGTTATGAGCAGTTCTTTCACACAGTTTTCCCACTTTTAATCACTAATAACTAAATCTGTATTTCACTCAAAGCCCATAGTATTCCAATGGAGGTGTCTCATTAACTCCATAATAGAAATGAGATGGTAGTAGGGAAATAAATATATGGACAACTTCAAGGTTACATCTGAGATTAGAGAGCTCCTTTACATTAACTTTTGAATGTACTTAAGTTTAAAGGAATTGAAGATTCTAAAATATCCCTCCTTAACCCCTTATTACCCATTCAGCAATAGGATATTTAATTCATTCTCTCTCTGTCTCTCCCTACCTCCTTCAAATTCAAAGTACCAAAAACAGTTCTCTACAGTCTCTGTTAACATTGTTCACTTTGTTGACTCCTTATCCCCCTACTATGGCTTCTGTCCCTTGATTGCAATGAACAGGCTCTCCAAGATCACAAACCACCTTTTGTCACTAGGTCCAATGTTTGCGTAAATGTGTAACTGTATTAAAACACTTAGTATTACTTTTAATGACCTCCTAAAATACGCTCACTTGTGCAGACTGCTTTCACTTAACAAATTTGTGACAGCTTCTAGGCTCTGGAGCAACATGTACTGGGCACAAATCCAAGCTGACCCACTCCCTAACTGTGTAGTCTTGGGCAAAGTCACTCTCTCTGTCCCTCAGTTTTTCATCTATAAAACAGAGATTAGCCACAATATCTATCTCGTAAGGGAGCTATGAGCAGTGAATGACTCAATACATATAAAAATCACTTGTTACAAGAAATTTTAGTCAATTTAAAATTTCTTTAATGTGTCACTGATATTACTATCCTTACAGCCACATCAATATAAGACATAGACTGGTGTTTATTTACAATTAATGACATTTTAGATATGTTGTTAGTGAGTATACTAGTTTCGTAGGGTTACCACAACAAATTACCACAAAATTTGTGTCTTTAAACAGCATAAATTTATTTTCTTACAGTTTTGGAGACCAGAAGCCTGATATCAAGGTTTTGACAGGGTCACACTCCCCATGAAGGCTTGGGAAGACAATTTTTTTCTTGCCTCTTCCAGCTTCTGGTGACTCATAGCTTTCCCTGGCTTATGGCAGCATAACTCCAATCTCTGCCTCCTTCTTCACATGACCTTCTTTCCTGTGTATGTCAAATCTCCCCATCCTCTCTGTTACAAGGACACCAGTCATTAGATTTAGGGCCCACAGTAAATCCAGAATCATCTCATCTTGAGATCCTAAATTATATTTGCAATGACTCTATTTCCAAATAATATTACATTCACAGGTACTAAGGGCTAAGGCTTGGACATATATTATTGGAGGATATTATCCAACCCACTATATTGACATAGGCAGGTTAAAAAACTAAAATGAGATCTTGTCTTTTTCATATAAATATATAAATACGTCCATACATGCATAAGTGTACAAATTCCTACATGAGAAAACTTCTAAGAAAATAATGCGGATGAAAACATTAGCAGGTCTTATTTTTAGGTGTTATGTTTGAGGAATGGTTATTTTATTTTATGTCCTATGTTTTCACTTTTTTAACTGTAATAAACACCTATTGGTCTTATAAATATGCAAAAGAATAAAATCACTGGGAAACATAACCATTCTCTGCTCCACCTACAGCAAAGCCCCTCGCTTCAGAATAGGAACGTCTTTGAGAAACAGGAAGGGAGACAAGATGCTGGTCAGCCCCTTCCACAGTATTCCAGGACACATTTCCCCAAATTCCAAATCACATTCATTTTTTTCAATATTTTAAATCTCTGCTTAGTCAAATGGGGAAAAATGTAGTATCTTAATTTCATATATTTTGCTTTATTCTGATAAATAATACGGTTGGTGTTCTCATATGAGAGGCAGTGGCATATACTGATTAGATGTAAGGGCTTGGGAGCCACACAGCCTGTGTTCAAATTGAAGTCTCAGCACTTGCTAGCCCTATCCTCACTATGCCTCAGTTCCCTTATGTTTAAAGTCAGACAACAACAGTGCCTCATCATATAATATGGTGAGGATTAAATGATTAAGTATATGTTTAGCACTTGCAACAGTATCAGGCATTGAGGAAATCACAATAAACATTAGCTATTATTATTATTATTATTATTATTATTATTATTATTATACCTGAATAGACCATTACTGCTTCTATGGCCATTTTTGTTATTATGTGGATTTATATTGATTGATATAGATTGACCTTCGAAATATGATGTTTTTCATAAAAAGGCAGTTTATAAAGCTATAAGTAGGATATTATCTGATTTTTGTTTTAAGTATAGTTACATTTGTATAGTAAAACTTCTGGAAAAATGTTTATTTCTCTTAGTCCATTTTCTGATGCTATAACAGAATACCAGAGACTGGATAATTTATAAAGAAAAGAAATTTATTTCTCGCTGTTCTGAAGGCTGGCAAGTCCAACAGCATAGTGCTGGCATCTGGCAAGGGTCATCCCATGACGGAAGTGTGGGAAGCAGAAGTGAGTGCAGAAGACAGAGAAAATCGGGCTGAAGTCATTCTTTTATTAGAAGCTTACTATCACAATAATGGCATTAAATCATTCATGAGGGCAGAGCTATCATAACCTAATCACCTCTTAAAGGCCCCACCTCTCAACACTGTTATAATGTCAATAAAATTTTAATATGAGTTTTGGAAGGGACATTCAAACCATAGCAATATTCAAAAGTTAACAGTTCTTATTCATGAATAATAGAATTTTTAGGGTTTCTAATGATATTTTTCCTTTTGTGCATTTTCCAACAAAAGCATGTTGGGTTTGGAAGTGAGAAAAATAATCCAAAAAAAACAAAATCTCCAGTCCTTCCCACAGGAAAATGGCTTAGCATCAGAATGGGGAACATCCCTGAGCCAAAGGAACTAGGTAATATGGTTGTCACAAAACTAATATATTAATCTATCCACATGATAGCTTCAGGAAAAGCTGAGCAGCATCAGGGAAATTACAGCTCCAACTGAGTGGCTTCAGCGAAATTACAGATGCCCAGGGAAAGGACAAGCATGCCTCTCAAATGAACCTTACATTCTGCTGTCAGGCAATGTCTCTTCTTCCTAGGATTTCAGTGAAGGTCATGAAATGAAAATGAAATGAAATGAAAGTAGTTTCATAACACGCGTGATACAGTTTGAATATCTGTCTCCTCCAAATCTCAAGTTGAAATGTGATCTCCAATGTTGAGGGTGGGGCCTGGCGGGAGGTGTTTAGGTCATGCGGGCAGATCCCTCATGAATGGCTTGGTGCTATCCTTGTGGTAATGAGTAAGTTTTGGCTCCATTCGTTACCATAAGATCTGATTGTTAAAAAGAGCCTGGCACCTCCTCTTTTCTCTATTGTTTCCTCTCTTGCCGTGTGACATGCCACCTCCCCTTGCCTTCTACCATGAGTAAAAGCTTCCAGAAACAGACGCTGGCACCATGTTTCTTGTACAGTCTGCAGAACTCTGAGCCAAATAAACCTCTTTTCATTATGAATTACCTCACCTTAGGTATTATTCCTTTATAGCAATGCAAAATGCATGAACACAATGTCTCTCTCTGTATTCTCCCAAATGCATCCCCTTAAATTGAAAGTAGGCTCCTCTGTTTAGCTACCTAGTTAGCCGAGCAGTGACTTCCACAAGGGATGGAAAGGGGGAGAGACTGCATGAAACCACCCAGGGCTCAGCACCACAGTCTCTGGAGGGGAAGAATCCTGACACAGTGGGTTCGGGGTATAAGTTGAGTCAGAGTCTCACTCAGCCCAGGGCCCAGGAACAACCAATATGTGCACATTAAAACACTCTTAAAGTACCTTCCTTGTGCAATTAAAAATAATAAAAGGAATGGAAAAGATACACATGCCCAGCACTTATAACACAAAATCAGGTCAGGTTCTAAATGGGATGCATCTCTAAACCAACCAAGGGATTTGTGTAGTAGTGTGGACACATGAAAACTAAATTCCAGAAATCACTGCCTTTTCGCACCAAGATTTTCCAGATTAGGTTCCAGATGTACAAGTATAACAATGTAATGAGTAATAGTGTAAATGAAACATGGAAAATTAAGTATGGACAAATGGAAAGCTGTTTCATGTTCATTACTTGGGGCTAGATGGCACCTGGGAAACTCTAAGACTTTGGACACCTTAGATTTAAAAAGTGACAGCAAATATTATCTGAAGGTTCTGTTAGTGCTCCCTACAGCATATAAACTGAGAAAACAAGTATGTGGAGGCTAAAGTTACTCTATCTTGGATGCTAATCTGCCATATTTACTTCTGATTAACCTCAGTTCCAGGAAAGCCTCAAAAAATTTCCAGTTTATCTATTGTTCCTTGTGTAAGAGCACATACTTACCATAATTCTTGCCCTTAGGTCAAAACAATCTTGATGTTATTGTACTTCAATTTTCCTACAGATTTCTTCTGAATCATGTATACCCTTTCCTTATGGTAAGTAAGCCCTGGATTTGGATTTTCCAATAGCTTCTGTTTGTTAGTTCCTATTAAATGTTTCTTTCTAAGAAACTGGATTTATCAGCCTCTTTCTTTGGCCTCTCAGCTTCCTTGGACTTTGGGGGTAGGTTTGCATAGACCTGTCCACCACAGAACACAGTGTGTCTGTTTGAGCAAGTCTGAAAGAAGATACACATAACAAGTAGGCATATATGGCAGGTCCCACTGATGAGATGTGAACATGTATTTGTTCTCATAATTATTTTTTCCTTCTTTTCCATGAAGTAGGCATCTGTAGATAAAATCATGCAACAAAAGAATATCATATTTTACTTTAGGAGGAACTCTAAAGAAAAGTCTCAAAAATTAAAAAAAAAAAAAAACTGACCAAGATGGTGGAGTAGGAGGTATCAGCCTTCATCCCCCAACAAAAACAAATACAAACACCTATTCACAAACCAAAATAGACCAGAAAGGGCTCAATGGTCCAATAAAAATTCTGCAGCAGCACAATGGAGAAAAAAAAGGAGACTACCCACAGAGAAAGGATTTCTGGTGAGAACAGCATACCTGAGACACCAGGAGACAGCTATGAGCAAAGAAGAAAGGTGGCATGTCAGTCATGCACAGGGAACCGTCATGGTACCCAGAGGAGTGCTCCACAGAGGACACCAGTATCCCTTGCCACTGAGGTAACCCGCAGCCATTCCTACTAGGGAAATCCAGAGAGGGAGACACAGCTGCATACCTCTCCTTCTCCACAAGAAGTAGCCACCCTGTTGAGCTGCTTCAGGAAAGGAGCCATCACCTCTTCCAACCCTGAGCATTCCTTAATGTAGAGCCATAACCTCTTTGCGAGTGATCACACTCCAGACCCAGGCTCTGTGGCTACACTGGGCCCACTGATGACTCAGACACCAGAGCCATTGACATAATGAGCTAGTCCACACTCCAGGCTCGAGAACCAAGTCCTCACTATGCATGACCCAACTCAAGGTGCCAGCTCAGATGCCACAGAGAACTAGACCTTCCCCTAACGACAGAGTCTCTCTAACTTTGTGTGCATCTGTGCTCCCATTCTTGGCCCTCTAGCTACTTTACGAGCATTTTCACCTTACATATTGCCATAACACAACATCAGGGGTGCCAGCACCCCAGATATCAGGTACATTACTGCACCAGATACCAGAGCCATAGTCCTTCCATGTATATCTGTGCTTTGTGCCTCAGCAGAATATACATTCTTCTCAAGCACATATTCTGGAGGATAGATCATATGTTAGGCAACAAAAGAAGTCCTAACAAATTCAACATTAAAATAATATCAAGTGTATTTTTTTTACCACAATAGTATAAAACTAGAAATCAATAGTAGAAGGAATTTCAGAAATTTTATAAAAATATGGAAATTAAACAACATTGTCCTAAACAACCAATGAGTCAGTAAATAAATTAAAAGGGAAATTTTAAAATACCTTGAGACAAATAGAAATGGAAATACACCAAAATGGAAACATACCAAAACTCATGAGTTGCGGCAAAATCAGTTCTAAGGGAGAAGTTTATAGTAATTAATGTCTACATCAAAAGAGAAGAAGATTCCAAATAAACCACCTAATGTTATACATCAAGGAACTAGAAAAATAAAAACAAACTAAGCCCAAAGTTAGTAGAGGGAATGAAATAATAAAGACCAGATCAGAAATAACTGAAATAGAGATGAGAAAAACGATAGAAAAATCCACAGTAGAGTGGATTTTATGAAAAGATTTTTTAAAATTCAACAAAACTTTAACAAGACTAACAAAGTAAAAAAGACAGATGACTCAGATAAATAAAATCAGAAGTAGGCCCAGTGTGGTGGCTCATGCCTGTAATCCCAGAACTTAGGGAGGCTAAGGCGGGCATATAGCTTGAGGCCACGAGTTCAAGATCAGCCTGGTCAACATGGCGAAACCCCGTCTCCACAAAAAATATAAAAATTAGCTGGGCGTGATGGTGCATGCCTGTAATCCCTTCAGAGGCTACTTGAGAGGCTGAGGCATGAGAATCACTTGAACCCGGGAGGTGGAGATTGCAGTGAGCCGAGATCACACCATTGCACTTCAGCCTGGGTACAGAGCAAGACTCTGTCTCAAAAAAAAAAAAAAAAAAAAAAAAAAAAAAAATATATATATATATATATATATATATACATATCAGAAATGAAAGAGGAGATATTACAGCTGACATCACAGAAATACAAAGGTTGATAAGAGACTACCTCAAAATAGAAGAACAGTGTGAAGAGAAGTGAACAGCTATATGGCAACAAATTGGGTAACCTAGAAGAAGTGGATAAATTCCTAGATGCATACATCCTACCAAGACTAAACTATGAAAAAAGTAGAAAACATGAAAATATGAACTGACCAACAAGGGGATTGAATCAGTAATAAAAGTATCCCATCAAAGAACAGCCCAGGACCTGATGGTTCACTGCTAATTTTTACCAAACTTTTAAAGAACTAATACCAATTCTTCTCAAACTCTTCCCAAAAATTAAAGAGGAGGGAACACTTCCAAATTCATTTTACAAGGCCAGTACTACCCTAGTAACAAAGCCAGACAAGGACACTACAAGAAAAGAAAATTGCAGGCCAATATTCTTGATGAACATAGATGCAAATATCCTCAACAAAATACTGGCAAACCAAATTAAATAGCACATTAAAAAGATCATTCAACACGATCACTAGGGATTCATACCTGGGATGCAAGGGTGGCTCAATATATCCAAATCTATAAATGACATGAATGGAATGAACAACAAAAACCACATGTTCATCCCAATAGATGAATAAAAGGCATTCAGCAAAATTCAACATCCTTTCAGGATAAAAACTCTCAACAAATTAGGTATATAAGAAATGAGCCTCAACATACACACACAAAACCCATATATGACAAGACCACAGCTAACATTATATTCAATGGTGAAAAGCTGAAAGCTTCCTCTAAGATCAGTAACAAGGTAAGGATGCCCACTCTCACCACTTCTATTCAACTTAACACTGGACGTCCTAGCCAGAAGTTAGGCAAGAGAATGAAATGAAAAGCATCTAAATCAGAAAGGAATAAGTTAAAGTATCTGTTTGCACATGACATGATCTTCTACAAATAAAACCCTAAAGACTCCACCAAAAACTGTTGGAATTGATGAACGAATTTAGTAAAACTGTGGATACAAAATGAACATACAAAAATCAGTTGTGTTTCTACACTCTAACAACAAACTATGTGAAAAAGAAGTCAATCCCATTTACAATAGAATCAGAAAGAATAAAATACTTAGGATTAAATTTAACCAAGGAGGTGAAAGATCTATTTCACATTGGATAAATTTAAGCAAGGAGGTGATGCAATCCCTATCAAAAATCCCATGACATTTTTCATAGGAAAAGAAAATATAATCCTAAAATTTATAAGAAACCACAAAAGACCCTGAATAGCCAAAGCAACCTTGAGAAAGAAGAACAAAGCAGGAAGCATCACATTCCCCTGATTGCAAACTATATTACAAAGATATAGTAATCAAAACAGCATGGTACTGGCATAATACAAACAGTCACATAGACTAAAAGAACAGAGTAGAGCCGAGAAATAAGTTCACACATACAGGGTCAACTGACCTTTGACAAGGGCACCAAGAATACACAATGACAAAAGGAATGTGTCTTCAATAAATAGCATTGGGAAAATTGAATATCCACATGCAAAAAAAAATGAAATTGGACCATTGTTTTACACCATATTCAAAAATTAATTCAAATGCATTAAAGACTTAAACATAAACTCTGAATCCGTGAACCTCCCAGAAGATGACATAGGGAAAACAGAGACATGGGTCCTTGACATGGGTCTTGGCAATTTTTTTTTATATGACTCTAAAAGCATAGCCAACTAAAGCAAAAATAAACAAGTAGAATTACATCAAACTAAAAAATTTCTGCATGGCAAAGGAGACAACAAAATGAAAAGACAACCTATGGGATGAGAGACAATATCTGCAAACCACATAACTGATAAAGAGTTAATACCCAAAACATGAAAGGAACTCACACCATGCAATAGGAAAAAAACCCAAACAACTCAATAAAAAATAGCAAAGGACCTGAATTGGTATTTTCCAAAGAAGATATAAAAATGGCCAACAGGTATAGTGTATGAAAAGGTGCACAATATCACTAATCATAAAGAAATACAAATCAAAATCACAATGAGATATCACCTCACAGCTGAAGGGATGGCTATTATCAAAAAGACAAGAGGTAACAAGTGTTACCAAGTATGTAAAGAAAAGGGAACTTTTGTACACTGTTGCTGGGAAAGTAACTTGGTACAGCCATTATGGAAAACAGTATGGAGATTCTTCAAAAAATTAAAAATTGAACTACCATACAATACAGCAATCCCATTTCAAGGTATATATTCAAAGGAAATGAAATCAGTATCTTGAAGGAGTATCTGCATTCCCATGTTCATTACAGCATTACTCAAAATAGCCAAAATATGGAATAAACCTGACTGTTTATTGGTGAATGAATGAATATTTAAAATGTGGTGTGTGTGTGTGTATATATATATATCAAATATATAATATATAATATAATAATATATATCTATTATTCGGCCATAAACAAGAAGGAAATACTGCCATTTGTAACAACATGAATGAACCTAGAAGACATTAGCAGTGAAATAAGTCAGACACAGAAAGAAAAATATTGCATGATCTCACTCATATGTAAAATCTTAAAAGGTCAAACTCATAGAAGCTGAATAGAGCAGTGGTTGCAGAGGCTAGAAAGTCAGGGAAATGGGAAGGTGTTAATCAAAGGGCATAAATTTTCAGTTTTAAGATGAACAAGTTCTGGGAATCTAGAATAAAGCATGAGTGGTGATAGATATGTTATAATTTGATTGTGATAATCATTACATAATGTATAGGTGTGTCAAATCATCACACTGTACAACTTAAATATATAGAATCTTTGTTAATGAAATATTTTTTAAAAAATAAAGTTTAATAATATTATCACTGCTTGGTGTTACATTTCCAAATATTCTCTCTGGTAATCATGCTATTATGTTTTTGTTTTTGTTTTTGAGACAGAGTCTCACTCTGTCAACTAGGCTGGAGTGTAGTGGCATGATACTGGCTCACTGTAACCCCTGTCTCCCAGGTTCAAGCAATCTTCCCACCTCAGCCTTCCAAGTAGCTTGGATTACAGGAGTGCACCACCATGTCTGGTTAATTGGGTTTTGTTGTTGTTGTTGTTGTTGTATTTTTAGTAGAGATGGAGTTTCATCATGTTGGCCAGGCTGGTCTCGAACTCGTGACCTCAAGTGATCCGCCCACCTCAGCCTCCCAAAGTGCTGGGATTACAGGCATGAGCCACTGTGCTACTATGTTAATGTCAGTAGCATTACAATGACAGAATGAAGGCAAGTGGGAATGGACAGCCAAAATTTGTTTAAGGCCTACTAGATGCTACACATGTGGTAGGTTGTAATTTGTAGACTTTCACTCTTCAGATCATCAGAGCAATGCTCTGAGGTTGGCATCCTTTTTACCTATGGGGAGATAAGCTTATGTCCTTTTTACCTACGAGGAGATAGGCTCAGAGAGCAAAATGCATGCTCCAGGAATTCTAGGAAGGCGTCAAATGGACTGAGGTCAACTTGAGGGGCTTCCACTGGCCAATTCTGGAATAATTTGAGCATCAAATAAATATTGATAATAACAAATGCTATATCTTTGAGCAAACCAGGAATCTATGAATCACAGTAATATAAATAAATAGCTGGGTACGGTGGTTCACACCTGTAATCCCAGCACTTTGGGAAGCAGAGACAGGTGGATCACCTGCGGTCAGGAGTTCGAGACCAGCCTGGCCAACATGGGGAAACTCCATCTCTACTAAACATACAAAAATTCACTGGGCATGGTGGCGGGTGCCTGTAATCCCAGCTACTCAGGAGGCTGAGGCAGGAGAATAATTTGAACCCAGGAGGCGGAGGTTGCAGTGAGCCAATATCGCGCCATTGCACTCCAGCCTGGGCGACAAGAGCGAAACTCTGTCTCAAAAAAAAAAAAAAAAAAAATATATATATATATATATATATATATATACACACACACACATATACACATAGCTCTATCCAACAGTCAAATGTCAATTAATAAATCTAAACAAAGTGACAGAATTATAAAAGCAACCCTGACAACTATCACAGTAGTAAATGATTCAAGCAAGAATCATAAATAGATTTTCATTCTGCACCAAAACCCATAGCAATCACTGAGTCACCATGGTAACCATGCTAGCCAAGGAAAGCTGGGAGGAAAAAACAAAACAAAACAAAAAACCAACCACCTCCTCGATCTTATTCCTAACATGTGCTAAGAACTGAATAGGACTGACATGATGCACAGTAATTAACCTCAATTTTTTCTCACAATAAACATTCCTGGCAGCTTCAGCAATATACACCTTCATACATACCTAGATACCCACATACATACATGCTCTCTCCCTCTTTTTCTCATCGCCCAAGAATCCAAGAATTCATCAAGGTAGATTTGTTTGGAAGTATAAAAAGAAAACTCCACAATTAAAATCTACCCACACACAGAAAGTCAAGAGCTACAAGACTATTTTATTTTAGTAATTCATTTCTCTGGAGATGACCTTTAGAAAAATGTCTTAGTGACATTTTTCTCCCTGGTTTCAGTACATTACCAATGACTTATAAAAGCTGATAGTGGAAATACTGGCAAATGTATGTTGTGATGACTAATTTTATGTGTCAACTTGGCTGGGTCACAGTGCCCAGATATTTGGTCAAACGTTATTTTGGATGTTTCCGTGAGGGTGTTTTTGGATGAAATTTACATTTAAATTGGCAGACTAAGTAAAGCAGATTGCCCTCCCCAGTGTGGGTGGGTCTCATCCAGTCAGCCGGAGTCCTAAATAGAATAAAAAGCTGATATCCTCCAAAGAAGAGGGAATTCTGCCAGCTCACTCTTCAGATTTCATCTGTAATATTGGCTCTTCCTAGTTTATCAGTACACTGCCTTTGGACTTTAACTTCAACTCTTTCCTGAGTCTGAAGCCTGCTGGCCTCCCCCATCAAATTTTGGACTCACCTAGCGTCCAGAATCACAGACGCCGGTTCCTTAAAATAAATATCTTTTTATATATATATATATAATATTTATATAAAGATATATGTATATATAGATATCTTATTGGTTCTGTTTCTCTGTAGAACCTTGACTAATACAGACATTAAGTATTAAGCATCTTTTCTACCCTAGAGTAGCCTGTGCTTTCAATCAAAAAGGTTCCCCAGCAGCTACTGTTAAACACTCAGCTTCTGACGATTCAGTAAAAATATAATACATTGAAATTGCAATTGAAAATACTGCAATTAGGCCAGGCATGGTGGCTCATGCCTGTAATCTCAGCACTTTGGGAGGCCAAGGTGGGAGGATAGTTTGGGACCAGGAGTTTGGGACCAGCCTGGGCAACAAAGCAAGACCCTACCTCTATTTAAAAAATTTTTTTAATTTTTTAATTAGCCAGGCATGGTGGCACGCACTTGTGGTCCCACCTGCTCGGTAGGCTGAGACGGGTGGATCACTTGAGCCCAGAAGCCTGAAGCTATAGTGAGTTGTGATCATATCACTGCACTCTAGCCTAAAAAAAGAAATACTGCCATTTATAATAGCATCAAAAAGTATGAAATACATGAGGATAATCTGTCCACATGTGTGCAAGGCCTGTACATTGAACACCACAAAACATTGCTGAGAGAAGTTAAAGAAGACCTAAATAAATGAAGAGAAATGTCATCATCATGAGTCAGAACCCTCAGTATTGTCAAGATATCTACTCTCCTCAAACTGATGTATAGATTCTATGCAACTCCAATAGAAATGTTAGCATATATTTTTAAGAAGAAATCAATAAACTTATTCCAGAAATCATGTGGAAATGCAAATGACCCTAAACTATGAAAAAAAACTTTGTAAAATAACAAAGTTGGAGGACAAACACTACCTAATTTATGTTTCATTAAAAACTTACATTAACCAAAACAGTGCATTATTGCCTTCAAGGAAGAAATGTATATCAAAGGAACAAAGTATAGAGTCCAGAAATAGACCCACAAATATAAGGACAACTGATTTTTGACAACAATGCAGACAATTCAATGCAGAAAAGATCAACCTTTCAACAACTTGTGCTGGAACAGGTAGATAACAAAAATAAACTTTTATCTATATATCACATCATAAAAAAACTCAAAGTGGATCTTAAAAGAAGATTTAAACTTAAAAGCCAGAACTATAAATTTTCAAGAAGAAAACATAACAGAAAATTGTTGCGATCTTAGCTTAAGTGAAGATTTCTTAGATATGACACAAATAGCAACATCCAAAGCATAAATGAACAAATTTGGAACTATTCATACATACAACAATATGGATAAATCTAAAAATAATTAGGTCAAATATGTAAAATAACATGAAACTTCAGGATCCCCAAATTCATCACGCCAAGGGAAAAGTTAAGCCTGGGAAATGAATTGTGCAACATTACCAACCTTTGTCCCCAGATAGCTGCAATTTCACAACCCTGTGTCATAGCATAATACATAAACCAGATTCCCAGAACAGTAAAAAGCATTATACCTTCCCAGATGACCTTCCTCAAACGTTGCTCACAAGGAGATTCCTTGCTAGCCCCTAAATCTTTCAGGATACATATCCCCCTATAAAACCAACACATGCCAATCGTAACCTTAGGTCTGCAACCAAAGTTTAACTCCTAAAACTGAGTTCTGTTAAATCTTACACTGACAGTGTCAATTACAAGCTTACCTTCCCAGAACAAAGACAAGATCAATCACTCTTCCACCTACTCTGAAATGAATATATAATTGACTCTTTCCTCTCTCTTTTCAAATCTTATATTATGTAAAACTCAGATTTACTGAGTGCTAATTAGCACCTCAGAAGAATGTAACCATTTGCCTCACTGCCTACCTTCCCTCCCTTTTTCCCTCTTGCTCTCTGCCCTTAAATACTGAGTTCCCAAAACCCTCTTTGTAAAGTACAAGTCAGGGATGCTCCTGTGACTTGCAATTTTCCCAGGCATGTCCTCAAACTTTGGCTCAATAAACCTCTAGTGATTGGGACACTTGCCTCAGTCACTTTTTTGGGGGGTTAACAAATGAATTAGGTCAGAAAAAAGAGAATAAGCATCCTATGATTCCATTTACTTAAAAGGTCAAGAAACAAAAACTAATCTATGGTAAGAGGAGACCAGTGATTGTCCGGGAATGGGACAGGTTGGCATGGAGAGGGAAGCTAGAGACAGATAGATGGAGAGGATTACAAAGGGGCATAAGGAAGCTTTTTGAGGTGATGAATATGTTCATTATCTTGACTATAATATTGGATTCACCAGAGCATACATATGTTAAAACTTATTAAACTATATATTTTAAACATGTACAGTATATTGTATGTCAATGTGGCTCAAAGAAAGTATTTGAAATACATTTGTATAATAATGTTTTTGATGCAATTAAATTAATGAGCCGAAAGATTCCCACTACTACACTCTTATTATATTAATGGATCCTTACTATGTCTGATCCAATCGTTCTGCACTACATATAACCATAATAATCACTTGCAATGTTTAAATATTTTTGGAAAAGTGGATGTTCATTTCTTTTTGAAGTACAAAAATAAAAATATTACATTCTAAGAAAATAATGATGATGATACTTAAGAGTAACTGTTTATTTTAGGGAACATGTCTTAGTATCATTATAATAGAGCGAATTCTGGGGTAATTCTTATTTCTGAAACTATTAAGGTATAGCAACTGACATTTTAACTAACACTTGCAAAATCTCTGGCTTAAAAAATTATTATAGGATGGAAAAATACCATGGTCACCAGGAAATAATTTATATAATTTATATTACAATCTCAAAATGCTAGAAAGACCTAACGACTGCATATTTCCATATCCATTTGAGAGATACATAGGAATCACTGATGATTATTTATATAGACAGAAAAATATATGTAAATTTATTGCAAATACATGTTAAACATCAAGGTGCTTCCCCAAATGAACTATTCATTGCTTTGTGACAATGAAAGGCATCTTTAACATGGGCCTCAAAAGCTACCACAAAGCACATAACTGCTGATCGAAGGAAATTCCACCTGCTAAACCTCTTCTCCAATGATGAGATGAAAGGAGTTTCTCTGCTTGTAGGCTATTTTATACACCTCACAGGGCTATTCCACAACATGCTTCTGCCCAGATCTATGAGCTCACTTGAGCCAGGTGTCATATCCCACCAGGGAAGGAAGTGTTGGGGGTCTCCTTAGTACTGCTGCCCTTCAAATCTGGAATAGAAGCTTCAGCAATCATCATGACCCAGATCCTCAAAACCTACCTTCTTCAGACACTTGATATGAGCTCAGTCACCTGATGAAGAGCTGCACAGGGACAGAGAGAATCCAGCAATCACTGTGCTTTCTTAGAGTAACTATGTGCCAGGCATTAAGCTAGGCACTGAGTCAGTGACCAATGACAATGATACAATTGGGTAGTGATCATAACAACCAGAGATACAATGGGTTTCTCACCAGGGCCTTTTTCTTCTCCTTTTCCCATCTATCTCCCAACAACAAATTTGAAAAGGAATAAGAGGCCTGAATTCATACAGACATTCACCCTCCTGCAGTAACCACAGGGCTACCTACCGGCTTGCACCTGTATCACTGAAGGTTCCAGCAATCCTGTGGGTGAGCATTTTTATCCCCATTTCACAGAGGAAGACCGTAGGCTCAGAAAGAGTATTTACCTGTCTCATTTTTTGGCACCTTGCCTTTACTTGGAAAGTAGCTCCGGGACACCCCTGGAGTAGGACACCACATTCATTGGGGCCAAGAGAGTCCTACTTCTCCCTGCCTCATCAGACAGCGAGGGCAACTTGTCCTAAAGCAGGAACAAGGAAACTTGGATATGGGATCTCTTCCTCTCTCCACATCGCAGAGTACCCACAGCCACAGTTGAGTCTAAACACCTGAAGACGAAACCCTGCTCTCCTCACCAGGCCAAGTCAGTCTCCATTAAAAAGTCGTCATGGTTGTCACAGTCGCCAAAATGACATCAGGTTACTATGGTAACCGCGATGCACAGGCTTGTCCTCCACACCGAAAATGCTTCTGCACGACCCTCCCCTTCGAGCCTTCACCTTTCCCTGGAAGTGAAACACCTTCACTCTTCAGGCCACCACCTGAGAAAACTTAATAGTAATAATTAGAGGAACTAGGCTGGGACCCAGGCAATTGGAAGAATTTTGCAGGTTGTGGAAACAAAGCATGACTCTGTTGTCAGGAATTTTATTTGCTTAAAAGTGACAGTAGAGGAGTATGATCAGTACACAGAGACCCAGGGAGCTATCCTAAAGCTCTTGGTGATGAGACAGCCCTCTGAGGGGGAACATGTACAACTCACATATCATGCTAAGCAGTCATCTGTGGCAGAAAACTAAGAGACTGCCTATAATCATGCAACTGAATGACCTAGAGACACCAAAATATGTCATTTAAGGAATCTCAGAGTTATTTCAAGGAATCAGGACAAGAATCTTATACTTACTTAGTAAGCAGAAACTTATTCAATGGAATCATATACAGATGCTCTTCAACGTAGGATGGGGCTATGTCCTGACAATCCTATCTTTAGGTTGAAAATATCATAATTCAAAAATGCATTTAATACATCACTAAACCTATTATAAGGGAAAAATCGTAAGTTGAACCATCATAAGTTAGGGACCATCGATATTGAGTTATCCTGGGGGATTCTTACCCTCCATTTCTGATATTTTCATCCATGTGGTGGGGCATCCATGACAAAAGCAATTCCATCCTCTCTGCACACTCACTCCTTCTCTGTCACAGGAATCAGTTACCTGATTAGCAAGTTGAGAAGGAGAACCATGGGTTGCACAGCCAAGGCCCTTTCCCTTTAAAACTCTTGGTACGAAAGTAATAAGTTCTAATGTTCTATAGCAGAGAAGCGTGACTATAGTTAACAATAATGTATTATATATTTCAACATAGCTAGAAGAAAGGACTTGAAATGTTCCCAACATATAGAAATGATAAATACTCGAGGTGATGGATACCCTAAATATCCTGACTTGATAATTACACATTCTATGCATGTAACAAAATATCACATGTACCCCATAAACATGTACAATATTATGTACTAACTTTTTGAAAATGTGTTCTGCTCTGTCCTCAGGAGTGGGTATTCCAATAGGCTCAAAGCTCTTCTTCCATTTTCTGGGTCTCACTGGCTTCCCAACTGTTTCTATGATCTTGCTCCAAAATGCTTGGGTCTTTAAGTGGCCTCCAAAATAACTCCCACTCCAAGTTTGAGCTCTAAACCAACTAAGAGTTATGGCAAAAGTATAAGGAGAATAGTACATCAACTTTATTCCCTATAAAGGTGAGATTGGATAATGTGTCTTAGATGTGCTGGCATGTGGGCTTCCTATTAATGAACTACAGAATTGGACAGACTTATCCACCCAGCAGGGCTACACTGAGACAGCCACAAACGTCAAGAACTAAAATGCACATTCCATCTGCTATCTGCTGAAGGAGTCCTGTCTTTGTGTGCTCAAGGAAAGTGACTTCCTTGCTAAAGGTTATCTCTATAGCAGGAGAAAATATTCCAGGACACCTTCTTTGAGGAACACTTCTCAAGGTGAATAAATACCTCTCTGTTCTGATTGTATACTCACCAAGCAAACTTCTGAGGATGTGGTTTTCCATGTGGCCTGTAGAGCCATTCATAACAACACTTTCTTACTCCCTTAACAAGCATGATTATAGTGGAGGCTCACCTTATGGAAAAGGATTGGAATTAATCTCTAAATTCCAAGAGTAGAATGAAAATCATACATCAGAAAAATTTATCTTGGAAATCCCTTCAAGGAGGAATTGGTGGAATGTTCAGAAGTTTATACTCACATATTAACCCACAGACAGACTATATCTAAAAATTATAACAAAGTCCTACTAAGGCTTCTAGAATAAGGGAATACCTATATTATCCAATGATAGAAAGAGTACACTCAAATGACATGTTTTGAATATCCATTTCTGCTTAACAAAACACCCCAAAACAATAGCTGCTTTTTATCTCTCAGGATTCTGTGTGTTGACTGAGCTCTGCTGGTTGTTTTTTGCTCCATGTGGTGTCTGTCACCTGGGCTGTGGTCATGGAGGCTACACTTGGCTGGGATATCTGAGAGTGCTAACTCATATGAATGACAACTGGCGCAGGTGTGTGCTGGGAGCTCAGTGGGGGCTGTTGACTGGAGCCCTTTGGTTCTACTTCACAGAGTCCTCCATGTGTATGGTTGCCAGATTGAATTTATTATAAGCCAGTTAAATTTGAATTTTGGATAAACAACAAATAATTTTTAGTCTGATGCAATATTGTTTTGTTTGTCTGAAATTCAAATATAATTGGGTGTCCTGGATGTATGCTTATTTGTTAAATCTGGCAGCTCTAGGGGAGGAGATTGTTAATCTATAAGCTTAACGACCCTTTGGGATGACTCATGCAATGGGGCAGATCTGGAAAAAATGAGCAGATTACATTGGCAATAAAGAAAATACCTGGTGCTGATGGTATGAAGGGGAAACAATCACATACGGTGTTGGTATAAAATGGGCATATCAATTTTCTGAGGCCCATATTATTATGGATTAATAACTTGAATGTCTTTTGATACAGAAGTCCTGTTGCCACCAACAAGTGACATTCAACTGAGGGTTTAGAAAAGGATACCACTGGGATTCTGACCTGCAATCTAGTTAAGGAGTCCTGGCTGAGGGGGCAGTTCAGGAGCCACATGAGTTCCCTGTTCCAGGGAGGAAAGACAGATATTTATGGAGCAGAGTGTTTAGAGGATCCAGCTTCAGGTTCTTCACGTTAGTGTCTGGATTTAATCTCATGACAGCCTTGCTAGTGAGGTGTCAGTATCCTCTCTTCATGGATGTCTGTGACTCCAAAGCATATGCTCCTAACCACAGAGCTAGATGGCAAAGAGGTTTCTCATCAGGCCTCTGCCAGAGCCAGAGATAGAACCTGGCAGCCTGAGTCCCTTTACTGGCTAATTGCATAGCTTTAGCAAATATATCAGGACACGTACTGTTGAGGTGGTTAATCTCTATTCTCCCTGTGTTTATCCTCCTTGCATCAGGGAGTGCCCCTTCCCCTTGCCTCAAGGGAAGTTTATGGCAGAGATGGAAGCAGAAGCTATTCGAAATTCGTGTTTCTTCCATCCTTTATGAAAACTTAAATTTATAGAAATGATTGGGCTGTTTTTCACCTGGTAGGGAAGAGAGGACCTCTGAAGATACAGTGAGAGTAAGGAAGGGAAACTTCTTCCAGACAGGGATGAGGTTAGAGGTCTACAGTCTCCTCCAGGAGTAGGGACCTGAGCACTGCTCCATATCAACACTTGAGGCAGCTCTGTGGATGGTCTATTGTGGCTGAGCATCTGGTCATGATATATTTTCTAGTATGGACCAAGAGGTGGATGGAGGAGGAATAGGGTCCCAAATTTTGTCCTAATCACAATATACCATGCATTCTCAATATATGTGGCATTATGCCCAAGGGGCCAAAAATTAGACTTCGGGGGTAGGGTTTTCATAGATATTACAATAATCTTTGACCCTCCAAAGGACTACAGTACATAAACAGATATACACTACATCTGTGGTATTAAAAATCTCACCTTCTGAAGTTGAGAGGGGGTGATTAGGAAAAAAATGTTTGAAAAGTCTCCTGGAGTTAGGGGGAAGTAATAATGAAAGAACATTGACAAACACTTCACATACGTAACACCCTTTTATGTAGATCATTGGCTACAGGAACTTAGGGACTGATTATTTTATACTTCCTCATGGATACACATTCAGCAACCTCTTTTGGGGGTTGATGGTGGTGGTGGTGGTGATGATGATGATAATATAAATGAAATCCTGCCCTTGGAGCTAAGAGACCAGGATATGGTGATTTTTTGAATTGACTGGTTTTTAAGGCGGTAGACAGAAAGTGCTCAGTCAGAAAAACTGATATTTTCTCTAAGAAAAATGATCTTGATAGTAGAAAATTAATGTTTACAAAAGTAATGTAAATAAGTGGTACTCTAAATTTTATAAATTATAAAATGTATATATATTATTTAATCTTAACACTTATTCAAGTTACCTATTTAATTATATAATTCAGATCAGGGTATAGAAAGGGCAGGTTAAGTACTTCAGGGAAACTGCTTTAAATGCCTGCTCAGTAGTGGAACCTTGAATTATTCTAAAGCTTTTCCCATTGTGTCCTGAAATTGCCAGGGCTCTGAATACTCTATCTAATCTTTGTGGGCACTGGCATTTGATGCTGCCCAGGATACTGCTTAAATTTCTATTAATGACTTATATTGCTTTTAAATTATAATATTATTGACAATTTTTAAACACTGAATGGCAAATTTCTCATTCTTGCTAATTCCTGCCCCAATTTGGGACTCTAAGGAATTCTAAGGAGGAAGTAAATATGAATATATAGCTGAATAGGTTTCAAAAAGCATGAAAAATGTTGGAAAACCACAGCAAAATATAATATTGACTGGTGGGGTTCTAAATAATTTATATATAATAGATATTTATGTATGTTTCAACATAGATATAATATATAAGGAAACTATAGCATAAAGCAGGGATGGTAAGGGGACCTTTTAAGGTGAGGTTTCTATATATTAATTGAAGTGGTAAAACAATAATTCTAAATAGGCTGTAAAAAGTTAAGTAGGTAGATTTTAATTTATAGAGTGACCACAAAAATGTTATGCAAAGAGCTACATTCAAAATCACCATAGAAAAATTGAAATGGTGTACTAAAAAGTGTTCAAATAAACCAAAGGAATCCAAGAAAGAGGAAACAAGGTAATGAAAATCAGAGGGGATATAAAGTAGTAGACCTAAATGGAAACATATCAATAATTACATTAAATGTTAATGGTATAAACACATATTAGATGAGGTTATCAGAATGGATTTTTTAAAAACAACAAAAATAAAAACAGCCCAACTATACACTGTCTACAAGAAACTCACTTCAAATATAAATGATATCGATAGTTTAAAAGTAATAGAATGATTGAAGAAATACCATGCAAACATTGATCAAAAAGAAGCTGGTGCATCTATATTATCAAACAAAGTAGACTTGAAAATAAACAAAATTACTAGGGATAAAAAAGGCCAATTAAGCAAGAATATATAACAATTCTAAGTGCATATATATAGATATGCATACACACACACACACACACACACACAGAGCCTCAAAATACATGAAGCAAAAACTGATGGAACTGAAAGAGAAATAGATAAATTATAATGGGGGGTCTTCAACACTCTTCTCTCAGTAATAGATAGAATTGGTAAACCAAAACTCAGTAAAGTTATAGATGAACTGAACAACACCATCAACCAACTGCATCTAATTAACATTTACTGAACACTCCACCCCAAAACAGCAGAACACACACTCTTTCCAAGTGCACATGAAACACTAAGCAAGACAGACTACATCTTAGATCATAAAACCAACTTTAACAAATTGAAACCGAATAGAATGTGTTATCTCACGATAGTGAATAAAACTAGAAATTAATAACAAAAGACAACAGAAAAGTTGCCAAGAACTTGGAAATTAAACGCATATCTAGTTAATTCATGAGTCAAAGAGGAAGACTCAAGGGAAATAAAAAATACATAGAACAGAATTAAAATGAAAATGCAAAATGAAAACCTACAGCTATCAAAATTGTAGGGTCAGAAAACAAATAGTTCATTGCCAGGGTTGGGGTGTGGAGAACAGGCTGACTGCAAAGGGGCACAAGATGCCCCTTTTTGGAGTGATGCAACTGTTGTACAGCTTGATTGTGGTAATACTTGCACAACTGTATGCACTTTTCAAGACTTGAAGAACTGTACATTAAAGACAGTGAATTTTACTTTAAATAATAGCCTAATGAAAATGATTTTTAAAAGTGTGCTCCTTGTTATGTGAAGAACACAACTAGCACATCAGTGTTATTTTGTGATTGCAATTTGGTATCTTAAAATAAATAAATCAGTGTAGCAGTGGTTACCTTTAGAGAGTAAGATGGGGAATGTTGGTCAGGAAACAGAATTTCACTTTGTCTAGCTGTGGGGACATTTTAAACGACATGTAAAATATTTATAATCTATTACAAATCGGTATCTATGGAAGATATTCTGATAAGCAGTAAGGGTACAGAGGAGAATAAAAGTGATTTTCAATATACACTTAAAACACACTTGTCTCGTTGTTCCATTAAAATTAATTTAGGAATGATAAGTAGTTCCATATGATTTATGACATAAAACCACAAAAATAAATTATGTTCAGTAGGATACAGCTAAAAGTTTAAATAAATGTGATCTATGCTCCTTCTGAATTATAATTCATTAAGGGAAATGGTTATGCTCTGGTGAATAATAATATCTTTTAAACAATATCAGAAGGATCAAGAATTGTGGCTGGATATGATTATAATAGGGAAAATGTAATGGAAGAATATGGGCCTTTTGTCACAAAAAGAAGAATTTCTAGGTGTTTCTGCTTTTAAAAATTCTATACAAGGGGCCAGGTGTGGTGGTTTCAAGCCTGTAATCCCAGCATCTGGGGAGGCTGGGGCGGAAGAATCACTTTAGCCCAGAAGTTCAAGACAAGCCAGGGCAACATAGTGAGACCTTGTCTCTACAAAAAAATAAAAAAGAAATTAGCTGGGCATGGTGGCATGCACTTGTGGTCCCAGCTACACTGGAGGCTGAGGTGGGAGGATTGCTCAAGTGTAGGAGCTGGAGCTATGATCGTCACTGCACTCCAGCCTGGGGGACAGAGTGAGACTCTGTTTCAAAATATATACATATATACATTTTAAAAGACCTATATGAAGGAAGTGGAACCATGTGTCTCAGTGACCTTTGTCGTCTCTTAACATGGTCTAGAGCCAGACCTAAATTCTGTGAGGGACCATCTGTCCTCCAACCCTCTTCACCTCGGGCAATGCGTTCACTGGAGTAGAGGAATTAGGAGAGTCCCACCGGCCAGCTCCATGTCCTGACACATGTCCTCATTACCACTGTCACCAGCCCAATGTTAGGTTTCCACAGTAAATAGGACAGACTTCTGTCACTTCAGCAGCAGAGGCTCCATCCACAGGGTTACTCCTCATGGCTGCTCTGCTTCGTTCGACTCTGAGAGCAGTATTTTTACCCTCAGCGTCCAACACCTTTCAGGCTGCCAAAAGCAAATGGGATCATGTGTGTTTACAACTCTCCAGTGCCTTGCCAAAACTCAGCAGGTAAAATGTGGACTCTGTATTATATAGCCTGCAGAGACCTGTTCACTCTGCCCAGTGTTCCTTACTACCCTCATCTAAGGCCACTCCCCTCTCACACTCACTCTGCTACACTGGCCTTCCCCCAGCCCAAATGGGCCAAGCTACTTCCCACCTCAGGGCCTTTGTACGTGCTGCTCCCACTGCCTGGGAGTCTCTCCCACCCTAGCTTTCTCCTATTCACACTTCAGGCTGCCATTTAAAGGTAATTTCTCACAAGGGATTTCTGTGCCCCCCCTCTCATCTAAATTAGATTCCCAATGTTGTTCTCTGGGATAATGGACTTTGCTTCATGAAGGTCACTTGAGTAAAAGTACTTGACTGAAAGAGAGAAATGCAAATAATGCAAATGGTACAGTGCTTGGAACATAGTAAATCCTCAACGTAGGTACCAGACTCCCACTGACTTGGCTCCCTGATGTTATCCTCTTTGGTAGCTGAGGAGAGGAGAGAGGAAATGACTCACCTGACGTCCCGTCAACAGTGAAGGCTCGGGCACTGAAATTCAGGCAGAGCTCCTGATTCTTGTTCCAGTGTCCCTCCCTGCAGACCCACAGTCACCAAATGCCTAGTGTTTCTGGAGCTCCAAGAAGATCTCAGACTCTTAAATCATGGGAAACCTACATTGAAACTATTGGACCCACAAAGCCACAAAGACCACAGGAAAGGTACAACCATTCAATAGGAAAGTGTGCACTTTTTTCCCACCCGTTTTTATCAGACAACTCATTCTATAACATTCTTTCTCACAGAAATGGCCTTGAATCTGTTACATAAGTACACGAGCATGTTTACTTTTTCTTCTCCTTTTAACATTCCCCGAATGCTAAGACATAGCAATGATCTTGAGGTTAAAAATAAAATCTCTCTTTAAAAAAGATAGAATGGGAAGGAAACAGACAAATGCTGTCTTTCTATATGTTCTAGATATTCTATTTGGTATCAGGATTTCCTTTTACAGATTATAAGACTGAGTTTCAGAGAGGTTAAGTATGGGTTCCAGGGTCACACAGCTTCTAAGAGAAAGAGCTGCTATCTCAATCCCCATGTGCTTGACTAAATGGCCCGTGTTTGTAACCATGCACTCAACCTCCTCTTTAGATGAACAAGGTAGACCAATGAGACCTTCCATACACAATTGGTTGGATTGTGACCTGGCATACATATAGACTTTGCAGAACATTTTGGTCATATCTAGCAGACTGTGCCTATTTGATAACACCTCAAACGGACCCATAGATAGATAGATAGATAGATAGATAGATAGATAGATAGATAGATAGCAGATGTATACAAGGAGATTTGTACAAAATGACCTCTGCACCACTCTTCTTTAAAAACCTTTTTACTATGGAAAATTTCAAATATATACAAAAGTAGAGAAAATAGTCTATTAAACACCCATTTCTCATCACCTAATTCCAAGAATTATCAATTCATAGTCGCATACTCCACATTTTCCCACCTCCACCATTTTGAAGCAAATAACATATTTTCAGCCATAAGTATTTCAGTATGAATTTCTAAAAGATGAGAGCTCTTTTTAACATAAGCACAATACCATTGTCACACCTTGAAAAAATTTTGATAGTAACTCATTAATATCAAATATCAATATCAATTGTTGCAAAAACGCTTTTTGTACAGTTGGTTTGTTCCAATTATGGTCCAAACAAGGTCCCCACATTGCACTTGGTTGATATGTTTCTTAAGTGTTACAGACATTATGTTGAGCAAAAGAAAGTTGAACTCATGGAAATAGAGAGTACAAGGATGGTTATCAGAGGCTGGAGAAGGTAGTGGAAGGATGAAGGGGAAGGAGGGATGGTTAATGGGCACAAAAAGTAGTCAGAATGAATGAGACCTAGTATTTGGTAGCACAACAGGGAGATTATAGTCAATAGTAATTTTATTATACATTTTAAAATAACTAAAAGAGTATAATTGGATTGTTTGTAACACAAGGGATAAATGCTTGAGGGAATGGATACTTCATGTTCTGTGATGTGATTATTTCACATTGCATAACTGTATCAAAACATCTCATGTACCCCATAAATATATACACCTACTAGTAATCCCAGCACTTTGGGAGGCCGAGGCGGGTGGATCACGAGGTCAGGAGATTGAGACCATCCTGGCTAACACAGTGAAACCCTGTCTCTACTAGAAATACAAAAAAAATTAGCTGGGCGTGGTGGTGGGCGCCTGTAGTCCCAGCTACTCAGGAGGTTGAGGCAGGAGAATGGCGTGAACCCGGGAGGCGGAGCTTGCAGTGAGCCGAGATCGCGCCACTGCACTCCAGCCTGGGCGACAAAGCGAGACTCCGTCTCAAAAAAAAAAAAAACAACCTACAAAGAACTCAAACAAATTTACAAGAAAAAAACAAACAACTCCATCAAAAAGTGGGCAAAGGATATGAACAGACATTTCTCAAAAGAAGACATGCATACAGCCAACAGACACATGAAAAAACGCTCATCATCACTGGCCATCAGAGAAATGCAAATCAAAACCACAATGAGATACCATCTCACACCAGTGAGAATGGCAATCATTAAAAAATCAGGAAACAACAGGTGCTGGAGAGGATGTGGAGAAATAGGAACACTTTTACACTGTTGGTGGGATTGCAAACTAGTTCAACCATTATGGAAAACAGTATGGCGATTCCTCAAGGATCTAGAACTAGATGTACCATATGACCCAGCCATCCCATTACTGGGTATATACCCAAAGGATTATAAATCATGCTGCTATAAAGACACATGCACACGTATGTTCATTGCAGCACTATTCACAATAGCAAAGACTTGGAATCAACCCAAATGTCCATCAGTGACAGACCGGATTAAGAAAATGTGGCACATATACACCATGGAATACTATGCAGCCATAAAAAAGGATGAGTTTGTGTCCTTTGTAGGGACATGGATGTAGCTAGAAACCATCATTCTCAGCAAACTATCGCAAGAACAGAAAACCAAACACCGCATGTTCTCACTCATAGGTGGGAACTGAACAATGAGATCACCTGGACTCAGGAAGGGGAACATCACACACCGGGGCCTATTATGGGGAGGGGGAGGAGGGAGGAATTGCACTGGGAGTTATACCTGAAGTAAATGAAGAGTTGATGGGTGCTGACAAGTTGATGGGTGCACCACACCAACATGGCACAAGTATACATATGTAACAAACCTGCACGTTGTGCACAGGTACCCTAGAACTTAAAGTATAATAAAAAAAAATTATTAGTAAAATAAAATGTCTTCAAAGTGTAAAAAAAACACACACACACACACACACACACACACAAAAGAAGCCAAGCACAAAAAAGGGAATACTGCATAATCCCACTGGTATGTTTAAAAACAGGTAAAATTAATATTTGTGCACCATTCTTTTTAACAGCACAAATCTGAAAACAATTGAAATGTCCATCCACAGATTATTCTGGATAAATCATACTACAATCATACAATGGAATACAATATACCAGTAAAAATGAATGGACTAAAGCTACAGCAATTAGAATGCAGATAAATATCAGAAACAATATTTGGTGAAAATTGCAAGTTACAGAATGATACCTAGTTAAACCTGTGTACATATACCTGTAAAATATTTCCTATGAGGCTTTATTAAATTATAGATGTTTAGGATCTACTCTGGACTTAATCTCAACTTGATATTCTATTGGTATATATTACTACTGAATTCTTAATATACTCATGGTATATTATGTACATTGTGTTTTCCTGAATTATTAAATCCAAATATTTTTCCTTTATAAAAATTATGTTCATCTGTTTTTTTTGTATATCAGATGTAATATTCACTGTCTTCATTGAAAATCTGTATAATGACTATCTTTATATACATTGTGTTTAAAACTTTGTGGATTAACTTTATATCCTTTGTGTCACAGAAATAACCAAATTTTCTGTCGATTGCATTATTCTTGTTATAGACACATCAGTTCTTTCACTTCAGAAAATTACCATCAATAAATTAACCACAGCCCCATTTTAAGCTTCTGTCATCCACAAGTAGTTTTTGTTTTATTCTGATGCTTGCCAGAAGACTCTGCAATCAGTCACAGGCTGGAGTTTGTCTCTCCAAGAAAGGAGGACTGTCTCAGAGCCCTGAGGAAATGGATGTCAACACTAAGCAGGGTGATAGATTTGGTCAGTAAAGAAACACTTAGCTCTTATCAGATTCAGAGACTTTATTACTTACATACATATTTTTTTAATGAGCAGCAAATTGTCCCTTGCATTGGGCAAAACAAAAGGGGCCAAATGACTTCAACATGTGTGAGAGGACATCCTGTTCCTAAGAAGTCAGTGCTGTACTACAGCCACAGTATTTTAATTTTTATTTATAATTGACACATGATAATTGTATATATTTATGGGCTACAATGTGATGTTTCGATGCATGTATACATAGTATAATGATCAAATTGGGGTAGTCAGTTACAGTTAGGCAGGAAGAATAAGTTTGGTGTTCTATTACACAGTAGGGTGACTTATAGCAAATAACAATGTATTGTATAGTTCAAGATAACTAACAGAATAGGCTGTGAATGTTGCCACCACAAAAAAAATGATAAATGCAGCTAAAAAGTTTTACAGCCTGCAGCTGTAACCCAAAGGAGTAGCGCAGAACGACTCACACCTCATCAGAATCCAAGAGGCAATAAGAAACTCTCATGATAGTCTCCTGCTAGATACGGAGGCAAGTGAGAAATGGTGTGGTTAACAGCTGCTCAGAGACTTGCCATGCTCTCATGCTCAAGCAAGACCAAAAAGGTATTATTTCAAGATTTAGATGAGCAGGGGTTCAACCTTTGCCTTCATGGCCTATGTGAATACATGCAAAGATGTTAGCGTGCTGGAAAGGAGCTGTATCCCTCCCCCCAAAACTATGCTACGTATTTTAGTCTTTTGACACATGAAAGGTACTAGCTGCTGCTGCTGATTCTCTTTTTTTTTTTTTTTTTTTTTTTTTTTTTTTTTTTTTTTTTGAGATGGGGGTCTCACTCTGTCACCCAGGCTAGAATGCAGTGTTGTGATCACAGCTCACTGAAGCCTCTAATTCCTGGGCTCAAGCAATCCTCCTGCCTCAGGATCCCAAGTAGCTGGAACTGCAGGTGTGCACCAAATGCCAGGCTGAGGTGTTTTTGTTGTTGTTGTTGTTGTTGGTTGGTTGGTTGTTTTTTGCAGAGATGGAGGTCTATTTTGGCCAGGCTGGTCTCTGATTCCTGGCCTCAAGCAATCCTCTTGCCTGAGCCTCCCTAACTGCTGGGATCACAGGCATGAGCCACTGCGCCTGGCTAACTTCTGAAGTCACTGCTTCAACAACTTTAAAACCATACCAATAGACTGAGGATTTCCAGAATTTTTTAAATTGAGAAGCAGATGGATTCATGAGACCGCTAACCCCAAATCCATCAGAACAAGAGTTAATCATATATGATTGAATTATTTGATGAGGGATTCTTGTCGTTTTTTTAATATTGTTGATGTTGTTCTATGTTCTGGACATATAACGCAGCCTTGTCTTTCTTACATATCTCTAACCCATAACAATTGAGTAGACTTGGCATTCATAAACTGAAACAAAACATTTGCAAATTATCTTTTTCTCTCTGATACCCCCACCCTCTGTAGAATTCACAAATTTGAATTAGATACTCTATTTTTCATGGTAATATAGTGATCTATACAGGTTCAACAAGAACTTGTCCTCCTTTTAAACAGGATATATTAATAATTGGCAAATTTGGTTATGCAAATAAGGCCTTGTCTGAAATATCATATTTGAGAATGATGCTCACTTAATCAAGTATAAACCAGCTACAGTTAGAGAATTAAGGTTTAAACTAGAGAGCCCACTGAGGAAAACCGACTTAGTACCTGGCTTTCAGGGTCCCAGCTTTACAGGTGAGAAACGAAGGCCAGGACCTTTGAGATAGTTTGATAATCTCCAGAAGAAAGAATTGGCCCAAATTTTATATAGTGCAGGTGAAATCCAGTGAGAAAAGTTTCTTGAGTTTCCTTTATAGCCTCAGGATGAGCAAATAATAAGAGGCTTTTAAAAATCCAGTGTGAAAAATCCACAGCTAACATAAAATTCAATGGTGAAAGCTTGGAAGTTTTTCCTTTAAGATCAGGAACAAGACACCTGCATTCAAACTAATATTGGAAGTTCTAGACAAAGCAATTACATGAATAAAAAGAATCATTCAAGTTATAAGGAAAGTAAAATTATTTCTGTTCACAGGTGACATTACCTAGTTTGTAGAAAAATTTAAGGATTCCACAAAAGAACTGTTCAAACTAATAAATTCAGCAATGTTGTAGGATACAAAACCAACACATAAAAATCAGTAGCATTTTTATACACTAACAATGAACAACCCAAAAAGGAAATTAAGAAAACAATTCCATTTGCAATAGCATCAAAAAGAATATAATAATTAGGAATAAACTTAACTAAGGAGGCAAAAGACATCTGCACTCAGAACTACAAAATGTCGATGAAAGAAAATTTAAAAGACAGAAATAAATGGAAATGCATTCTGTGTTCATGGATTGAAAGACTTAATATTGTTAAGATGTCAGTACTAATCAAAGTGATCTATAGATTCAATCACTATCAAAATCCCAATGATGCAATGATATTTTTTGCAGGAATAGAAAAATGCATCCTAAAATTCATACGGAATCTCAAGGGATACTGAATAACTAAAACAACCTTGAGAAAGAAGAACAAAGTTGGAGGTCTCACACTACCAGATTTTAAAACTTACCAAAACTCTACAGTAATCAAAATAGTATGGTGCTGGCATTAAGGACAGACAAATAAACTAATGAGATAGAATAGAGCCTAGAAATAAACTCTCACATATATGATAATTGATTTTTGACAAGGTTGCCAAGACCATTCCATGAGGGAAAGGACAGTCTTTTCAATGAATATGTGAGGAAAACTGAATATCCACATGTCAAAGAATGAAGTTAGATACTTCCCTTACACCGTATACAAAAATAAACTCAAAATAGATCAAAGCCCTAAGTGTAAATCTAAAACTATCAAACTTTTAGAAGAAAACATAGGGGGGAACCTTCATGCCACTGGATTTGGCAATGATTTCTTGAATAACAAAAGCACAGGCAACAAAAAATAGATAAATTGGATTTTATCAAAATAAAAACCTTCTGTGCATCAAAGGATACTATCAACATGGTGAAAATGCAGTCCATGCAATGGGAGAAAATATTTGCAAATCATATATCTCATAAGGGACTAATATTTAGAATATATAAAGAACTCCTACAACTCAACAATAAAAAAAATCCAATTAAAAACTCGGCAAAGGACCTGAATGACTATTACTCCAAAGGAGATATACAGATTGCCAATAAGTACACGAAAAGATGCTCAACACCACTAATTAGTAAGGAAATGCAAACCAAACCACACAATGAGATACCACTTCACATCCATTAGGATGGCTACTATATGAGAAAAAACAAAAATAAAAACAGAAAATAACAAGTATTGGCAAGGATGCAGAGAAACTGGAA
Source organism: Theropithecus gelada (assembly GCF_003255815.1). Classification (NCBI taxonomy): domain Eukaryota; kingdom Metazoa; phylum Chordata; class Mammalia; order Primates; family Cercopithecidae; genus Theropithecus; species Theropithecus gelada. Next base: position 101,189,932 of record NC_037689.1, read on the forward strand.
CCCTTGTGCATTGTTGATGGAAATGTAGAATGGTACAGCCACTGTGGAAAATAGCACGGCAATTCCTCAAAAAATTAAACATATAATTAATATATGATCCATTAATTCCACTTTAAGTACATACCCAAAAGAACTGAAAACAGGAGCGTGAATAGATATTGTATGCCAATGGTCAATAACAGCATTATTCACAATAGCCAAAAGATGGAAACAACCCAAGTGTCCACCAAGGGATGAATAAATAAATAAAATGTGATATAGACATACAGTGGAATATTATTTAACCTTAGAAAGGAATAGAATTCTGATACATGCTATAACATCGATGAACCTTGAAGACATTATGCTAAGTGATATAAGTCAGACACAAAAAACAAATATTGTATGAGTCCATTTATATGGGGTACCTAGAATAGTCAAATTCATAGAGACAGAAAGTAGAATGGTGGCTACCAGGGACTGGGGTTGTGGGGGGAATGGGAGGTTGTCGTTTAATGGGTACAGCTTCAGTTTGGGAAGATGAAAAAGTCTGGAGACAGATGGTGATAACGGTTGCACAACAATGTGAATATATTTAATGTCACTAAACTGTACACCAAAAATTATTTATATGGTAAATTTTATGTTATATATATTTTTTAATACAGTAAAAAAGTCCAATGTGATCATCATTATGAAAACTCTTAGCAATGAATACTAAAGAAGGACTATATAGTAAATTAGGATTTCTGCTGTATCTGTGTAAATAAACAAGCCAAATCTAATGAGTTCAGCCTTATTTTGTGGTCAAGAATAACCATACTTTGAAATTAATGTTTATCAAAAATAGAAAAGCTATAGGAAAAAATGTTCTTCAAAGGAAAATTATGTGTTATCTATAGTACACCCTTCTGGGTTGTTTGATTCTGATTCTATAGGAGCAATTTTATAGCTCTGTACGCTTTTAGTTACTTAAAGAAATGGAAATAATTCCAGTCTATAAATATGCAAATGAATTTTGTATGGTGAAAGTATGGAAAAGAATGGCCTTCCTCTCTTGTGGCAAAACCCCTGAGAAAGAGGCTATTTTCAGTTTAAAAATAATGAAGCTTTACAATTTCATGTAGTCATATCTGTTAATATTTATTATATTAAATAGTAAAACAGAAATTTTTAATATATTTATATTAATTCATTTTAAACTTACAATAAAATATCCATTACATCCTGTAAACTTACATTGTAAATTTATATGAAAAATGTGTTTTCTAAAACAAGTCATAAGGAGATGGACTTTTTTATTTGAAAATCTCTTTAATATTTATTCTAATGGAAGTCTGCTGAATTCTTATATATGTTCCTGCAATTAATCTGTTGGATATAATATATAAGGTATCTCTGGAAAATTTCAGCATATATTTGTGAGGGAATGAGAATGAAAAATGTAGATAACATCTTACAGGTCCGATGAATGGCTGACCTACAAAAATAACTAAAAGAACTGACTCATTAGTAAAGTGGTATAATGCAACATTATTAAGTATAACCCACTATTTTATTTTTTAAACAAATTGGACCATAGATACATTAAACTAAAATTGATAATATTTAGTTTGTTGTAACAAAAAAAGAAGATGTTTTAAAATTAGCAGGACATCACACTTCAAGAACTAAAGTAGATTCAACGTCACTGGAACATGGTTCTTACCTTTGGTTTTGAATACAGTGTGCTTGTGGATATCCCCAGACAGCATCGGGCTCGGGTGATCTGGATGTCTCTGGAGGTGATAGTGGAGCACTCAGTGTAGCAACCAGGCAGCCAGCCTTGGTGGTGATGTGCTCAAAGATGTCGATAAGAAAATCATTCATGATGCCCAAGGAATTTAATGTAGTGCTGATATAAGGATGAAATTGCTTCAGAACCCTGTAAACATAGATGTAAATATAGACAGTTACTCAACTGTCTCCGCAGCATCTCTTTTCACATCTTCCCCTTCTGTGTTTTGGAAATGACTTTCTTAAAGCCCTTTATGTTAAAGTAAGATTTAGAAGGATGCTCAGCCATGACAGACATTGTTTTCAGTACCTTGGAATGAAAGAGATACTGGTTGGTGACAGGGTGGTGCCCATGTATAGGCCCTGTATTCAAATGAAGTACTGGGTACACACACAATTTCTAATTAGATGAAATGTAATTCGAGGAAACCCTGCCAATAAACCACACAATGGCAAATATGATTCGATAGTTCTATGTGGTACAGTCCAATGAGAAGGCATGAAATGGTCAGTCTCACTGGAAGCTTCCTGTAGGCTCCACCAAGAGCACTTTGAAGATACCATCTACAGCAGCTAAACTGTAACAATTTCAGCTTCAACTTGTTGAGTGATTCTGATCTCCATAACCCAGGTCCGTGATGCCAGAGGAATGATGCTGGCCATGTTTGGGCTACTTGTCCACTAACCCAGAATCTAATGTCACCTTAGGCTAAGCCACTGTGGCTTGAGCAAGAATCCTCCCACATGGGAGAAGAGCTCGTGGAAAACAAGAGATCTGGCTAACAAACCACTGCCTCTAATTCTGATCAAAAACCTCAGTGACTCGAGGAAAGATGACAAAACTATGGTCTCCAAACAACACACAAAAAACCAGGAATATTTATTAACATGTAAAATATTCATAAGCATTAAACAAGTTAAAAATCACTTTCTTGACAATACTTAAGTCCTAGAAACATACTTTAAACTGTATAATTTGTGGATAAATATCAGTGTTCTTGGCTGAAAAAAGTTACTAAACATCTAACTAACCTCCTTAGGGAAAAGAGAGAAATAATGTAGGAAATATTATTCAATGGAAATAATATCTCTTTCAAATATCTATGATAATACAACTGAAAATATTGATTGAATGCATAAATTTGTGGAAAACATAAATTACAGAAACTAAACCCACTATCCTCCCCACAAAAGAGATTTAAGGACTAAGAAGAATGGAAGAAATCGAGGTCACCAATGAGCTACCATCCCAAAAGGCCAGGCTTCCAAAAGTATTTCATGTCAGACCACTAAGGAACAGGTGTTTTTTTCTCTTAATGGAATAGTGTCAGATTATGAAGGGAAAAAATATCATTTTGATGTAAAGAAAATATGCTAAAAGGAGTTCTGACCAGTGACATTTATAAACAAGAATATAAAATCCTACATAAAATATTAGCAATTATATCTGGCATCATAGTTAATGATGAACACAAAAGGACAAAGCAGGGTTCATCCAAAAATATAAAGACGTTCCAGTAAAATACAAGTATGATTCACCTTATGATGTTAAAGGAAAAAAGGGTAATCTTCAGTTAATCTCAGTACATGATTTAACTTCCTTTGCTAATATAATGAGTTATACAATGTTTGTTTCATGGCAAATACTAGCATTACCATCATTAGAGTCAGGATTCAGAAAAAGTGAGCCCTCTCATCAAGACTGTTATTGATCATGATTTGGTGTATTAGAAAAAATCTTATAAAAGGACTTAAAAAAGGATTTTACTGCAGAGGAGACCTGGAAAAATTACAATAAAATCATCTGCAAGTAAACTGCCCAAAGAGGCACCACATGATTGACTTACACATTTGGAACGACATTTTGGAAAACCAAGGCTCTTTTCAGAGCCATGTGTGGCTTGAAAAGAAAGGCTTTCTCTTTCAGAGAAAGAGCTGTGGACATATTTGTAAAAAAAACATTTCATTAAGTCACTTAATTTATATCATGCTGCTTCAAAATGCCAGTGTCTGTCAGCATGCCATACAAATGTTTTACCAAAATTATTCTAGCATATTGGTCTCATATACATTGTATTATGCAAAAAGGCATTTTTAATATATCATATCCATGAAGACAGTTATAGTGTTTTTGCCATTTTCCTCTTGTAAATTCAGAAAGTAAATAGAAACATTAGTGAAAGAACATTAAAAATGCGTTATAATTTGGCTGAGAGTGCAGGGGTGATTGAGACAGATGAATCTGGTAAGTAGAGAAAAAAACAGGGCTTGATGCTGAAAGGCTAGATGGGGCAATGAGTACATCTGATTATTAACCTGATGGGTGCACGAACAAGGAGATTAAGTGAACAAGAGTGCTCTAATTCTTTGTTAAAAAAAAAAAAAAGACTACGGGAAACAGCTTTAACTGCTGTAAATAATGTACTATAAGCAGGACTCCTGGGGAAACAGTGTTACTGGAATAAAAATATCACAAGCTTTTTTTGAATCCACGTTAATACATAATGAAAACAAACAAAAAGCACAGAAATATATATCAAAAACTTCAAGAAACAATCCAATCCCCTTGCCAAGCTCTCTGGACTCTGAAATTTTTATTCTATTTCATTGAGGTTTATTCAATTCTGTTCTTTCCCAGTCAAAAGTCTTTTTAAAAATCACAAATCTTAATGAGCTGCAATTATGCAAGATTTGGATGATGTGAGCATTCAGTGAGTGCAGCTCATACCCCACTCTCTGCTGGGTCAGCCAATGTAGGACCCGCAGCCCCTGAGCTATTGGCCCAGAGTATGGGGAAGTGACCCTGCTGAACCAATAAGAGCCTTCCTGGGATGTTCAGTCTTGAATGTTGAAGAGGAAACTGGTGTGGCTCTTTGTTTAGGTTTGGTTGCTTTATTGTCTAATCTTTTGCTTCCATTCATGGAGATTTAAGGATATAAATTCAGGGCTAGTAGTCGTGGACATAATTCTTGCCTCATACATCATGTTAGTCCATTTATGCTGCTAAATACCTGAGATTGGGTAATTTATAAGGAACAGAAAGTTATTTCTCACAATTCAGGGGGCACCAGCAAGTTTGGTATCTAGTTGAGGGATCAGGTTCTGCTTCCAAGAAAGCATCTTGTTGCTGCATCCTCATTTGGAGGAAAGTGTAGGGACGAAAGGGGCCTAGGCAGTTCCCTCCAGCCCTTTTATAAAGTCGCTTATCCTGTTCATGAGGGCAGAGCCCTCATAGCCTAATCACCTGCTAGGGCCTCCACCTCTTAATACCATTACATTGGATATTAAGTTTCGACATGAATTTTGGAGTAGACGCAAACATTCAAACCATAGCATATGGCAACTGATTAAGAAAAATAATGTCACACACACACACACACACACACACACACACAAGCTAAATGAATGTTATCTTATTTTTTTCACTTCCAAGCACATATGCCTGAAAATAAAACCCACGACGTCAACTCAGAAGGATGAAATCCCAGCTCCCAGTGCAGCCACCAATATAATGGGTTTGGTCCTTATTCCTGGCCCCTTACTGCCCACCTTCTCTTTGATCCTGGCCTGTTACTACTGGACAAGAGGAGAATAAGGATGGTGTGAGGAGGAGAAAGTTTGAAAAAGTAGCCACTCTTTCCCTTTATTTTGAGGGACTTTAAAAACAAATCTAGGGTCATAGGCAGGTTTTGCCCAGTCCCTGAGGAGGACATTAGGGGAACATGAGAGCACCCAGACTTCTCTTTAGTGGGTCATCAGTCCAGTCCTTGCATGCTGACCTGTGGTCCATCTGAGAGATGTGATAGGCCAGCCCTGCCTCTCACGGCTTCTACCATTACTAAGTAATACCAAAACCCATCCATAATTTAACTACCTCTGCTTCCAAGATCGTCCCACACAGAGGTAAGTGCGAACAACATCAGCCTTTGGAGGTTGAAACTAGGCAGGGACCATATGGCTTTGGGTGGACCTGATACTTGACCAGATATTTTGTCATGCACTATCAGCAATCTTGTTTTAAGAATAAATAATATGCATAGTCATTGCACTTGTTAAAATAATTGTGAATAGTGAATTCTGTCCCTTCTAGTAACTGAGAGTCCTTTCCCAGATGGGATCTTCCCACAGAGCTGAAGGACCTTACCCATGGCCCGGTAGGTTTTGGGTTAGGTCTGACACCAGAACCCAGGACAATCTCCTGAATTTCACTCCAGCGTCTGCTCTATCAGACATGGCATTAGACTGAGTGTTTGAGCCTATCAGAGACTCATAGAAACTGTGCCCCTCTACATTAACCTGCTTGACAAGAAATACGTTAAAATAAAATCTAAATGCTATGTTGATTTGCTTGATCTCCCTCAATATTCACTTGGGTAATTAATTCAAATTAAAATGTGTAAGCACATTTTTCTCTTAACAAACTCCAACAACTGGGGATATCAGCAATCATGCTGAATTCCAGGGGCTGCTTCTGCTTTTCACTGTCTTTGAATTTCTTCTTGTGGCCTCAAACCTGAACCCATTTTCAACTCCATAGGTATGTGGCTTTGTAGACAGGAGGGTGATAGAGGGATTACAATGGAAGTATCAGTGCTATATATGTGTTTTTATCCCATGTTGCTTGAAGCTGTAATTTGTTCATTTTCATTTCTGTGTTGTAATGCATTGTAGGACTATAACACTATTCTTATGTTGATGAACATTTGCATTGCTTTATGTTTTGTACTTAATGATCAATCTTGTTCACATCTTTTGGTGGACATAAAAACTCATTTCTGTTGCATATATACCAGGAGTGCAACTGCTGAGTCAGAGCATACATGAATGTTTAACCTTAGTAAATACTGACAGTTTTTCAAAGTGCTTTTTCAATTCATAGTTCCAGCCAGAATGTATATGTGGGTTCTCGTTGCTCTGTATCCTTACCAACTCTCCACATTATTTGTCTTTCAACTATTATACTCCCATTTCACAGATGGGCTAACCCCTGGGCCTAGAAGAGGTTACTGTTCTAAAGTAAATACTAAGTCTGAATTCTATATTCTTTCCACTATGCCAGGTTATCAACTTTTAGATATGAGTTTCCAGTACTCAGGTATTGGTTGTTCCAAAATTACACAGGATAATACTTTTGTAACTTTAAAATTATATGTATTTTGGCCAGGTGCGGTGGCTCATACCTGTAATCCCAGCATTTTGGAAGGTCGAGGCAGGTGGATCACTTGAAGTCAGGTGTTCAAGACCAGCCTGTCCAACATAGTGAAACCCCATCTGTACTAAAATACAAAAATTAGCCAGGTGTGGCGGCACACGCCTGTGATCCCAGCTACTCAGGAGGCTGAGGCACAAGAATTGCTTGAACCCAGGAGGCAGAGGTTGCAGTGAGCCGAGATGATGCCACCGCACTCCAGCCTGGGCAACAGTGAGACTCTGTCTCAAAAATAAAACATAAAAAATTACATGCATTTTGAGTTACCCCCACAAATGAATAGAATGATACCTGTACCCTGATATGCATCTATGTTAGTAGTCACTCAACATCACATCTCAATGATGACAATTGTTGTGGTGGTTGAGGTTAAATTGTTTCCTTTGGTCTAAGACATGGGCTGACGAACTTTTTCCATAAAGGGCCAGATAGTAAATATTTTAGGCTTTGTGGGCTATTTATGATTTATTTTACTCCTAGTATTATTTCATATTTTATACAGATTATTAAGGTTAGTATTGCTGTATAACAAATTACTCCAAAATTTAACCATTTATATTCAAGAAGTGTTCAGCTGCTAGGTTCTTATTTTGGGACTCTCATGATGTTGAAGTCAAGATGTCAGCTGGAGGCTAGGCACCGTGGCTCACGCCTGTAATCCCAGCATTTTGGGAGGCCAGGGTGAGTAGATCACCTGAGGTCAGGAGTTTGAGACCAGCCTGACCAACATAGCGAAACCCCGTCTCTACTAAAATTAGCCTGGTGTGGTGGCATGCACCTGTAATCCCAGCTACTCAGGAGGCTGAGGCAGGAGAATCATTTGAACCCGGAGGCGGAGGTTGCAGTGAGCTGATATTGTACCACTGCACTCCAGTCTGGGTGACAGAGCGAGACTCTGTCTCATTCAATCAATCAATCAATAAAATATGTCAGCTAGGACAGCAATCATCTTAAAGCTGGACTGGGATGGAAATCCAAGAGGGCTCACTAACAGGGATGGCAGTTATTGCTAGCTTTTGGATTACAACACAGCTGGAGCTGTCAACTAAAGAGCATATATATGGCCTTTCCAGCATGGTGGTTTCAGGGTAGGAAGAATTGTTACATGGCAGCTGCTTCTCCAAGAGTGAATGTTCCAAAAATGCCAGGCAGATAACCTTGTGGGGCTTTTTGACCTAACCTTAAAAGTCACACAAAGTGATTTACACTGTACTATACAGATCAAAGTAGTCACAAGCCTCCCAAATTCAAAAGGAAGAGACAAAGTCCACATCTGTCAATGGGAAGAATGGAAAGGTCACACATCATATGTGGAGTGGGACATAACAACTTTGGAAATTAAATCTCTTCCTCAGGTAAATAAATGGATGCAATATGCATATAGATATTCAATAGATCAATGTTGTTAACAGTAAAAATATGGAACATTTCTAATGCTAATCAATGGGGAATTGATTAAATAAATTTTGGTAACTGTGAAGAGTAGAATATTATGCAACCACTAAAATGTAGACTGACGTGGGAATGTTCTGAAGATATAGTTTTAAGTGAAAGAATCAAGTAGCAGAACAGTATATACAGTACAATTTCATTAAATATACAAATTGTATATGAAATATGCATAGAAAAATTTAATAAAATATAGCATACAACCCCACCCTCTACATTATATATGTTTGATTTTCTGTATTTTTTATAATTAACAACCTAGTAAACATTTAGCTACATATATCAAGAAATCTTAAAATTCTCATAACTTTTGATCCATTAATTCAAGTTTTTAGAATAAATCCAAATAAAATAATCAAGGAAAGGTACTAACATATAAATATTAAAACATGCATAATAGAGAAAAATTATGTGACTTTAGTTCAATCCATTATAGTGAAAATCTGCATATATAATACTTTGAAATAATCAATATTATGACAGATTTTTATCACAGCTTTATTGAGATATAATTCGCGTGCCATATAATTCGCCTATTTAGGGTACATAATCAAATGGTTTTTTAGTATACTCACAGAGTTGTGCAACCATCATCACAAAGAAATCTCATGCCCATTAGCAGTCACTACCATCTTCCCTTCAATTTCCCACCCCCAGCCCTAGGCTACCACTAATTTACCTTCTGTCTCTATGGATATACCAATTCTAAATGTTGCATATTAATGGACTCATACAATATGTAATAATTTGTGACTGGATTATTTCACTTGGCACAAAGTTTTCAAGGTTCATTCACGTTTTAGCATGTATCAGCACTTTGTTCCATTTCTTTTTCCATTTCTTTTGCCAAATAATATTCCATTGTACAGATATACCGTATTTTATATATCTATTCATTGAGTGATAGGTATTTAAGAATATTTCTACTTTCTAACTATAATGAATAATGCTGCCAGGAACATACATATTCAAGTTTTGTGTCAGCATATTGTTCCATTTGCCTTGGGGATATACTTAGGAGTGGAATTGTTGAGTCATATGGTAATGCCATGTTTAACATTTTGAGGAACTGCCCAACTGTTTTCCACAGTAGTGTGCCATTTGATGTTCCCACCTATAGTATGTGATGGTTCAAATTTTTCTACATTTTTTGCAAATACTTGTCATTATATTTCTTGTTTATTATATCCATCCTAGTGGGTATAAAGTAGTATCTCATTATGGCTTTGATTTGCATTTTCCTGATGGCTAATGATGTTGGGCACATTTTCATGTATTTATTGGCCATTCGTATATTTTCTTTGGAGAAATACCTATTCAGATCCTTTGCCCATTTTAAAATTGGGTTTTTAAAATTATTTAGTTGTAAGTATTTCTATATATTATAGATACAAGTCCCTTATCAGATACATTACTCGCAAAAATTTTTCCTAGTCTGTTAGTTGTCTTCTCACTTTCCTGATGATGTCCTTTGAATCATAAAAATTCTGCATTTTGATGAGGTCCCATTTATCTATAGTTCTTTTGTTTCTTGAGCTTTTGTTGTCATATCTGAAGAACCACTGCCTAATCCAAGGTCATAAAGAATTACACCTAAGTTTTCTTCTAAGAATTTGATAGTTTTAGCTCTTACAAATAGGACTCTAATCTATTTTGAAGTAAGTTTTGTAGATGGTGTGAGAAAGAGGCCCAAATTCATTTTTTTGAAGGTAGATATCCATTTGTCTCAGCACCATTTGTTAAAAAAAACTATTCTTTCATAGTTGAATTTTCTTGGCACGACTGTAGGTATGAGGGTTTATTTCTGGACTCTTAATTATGTTCCATTGATCTATATGTCCTTATGCCAGTACCACACTGCCTTGATAGAAATCTGGAAGTGTGAGACCTCCAATGTTTTCCTTCTTTTTAAATATTGTTTTGTATATTCTGGGTTTCCTGAATTTTCATGTCGATTTTGGGACCAGCTTACCAATTTCTGCAAAGAAGCCAGATAAGATTTTGATAGAGATTACATTGATTCTATGGATCAATTTTGGAAATATTAAGTCTTCCAATCTATGAATATAGAATGTTTTTCCATTTATTTAGGTATTCTTTTATTTCTTTCAACAATTTTTTTTAGTTTTTGGTGTACAAGTCTTAGATCTTTTATTGAATTTATTTCTAAGTGTTTTATTATCTTTATGCTATTTTAAGTGGAATTGTTTTCTTACTTTCCTCTTTGAATAGTTCATTGCTAGCATATAAAATACAATTAACTTTTGTATATAAATCATATATTCAGCTGCATCACTGAACTCATTTGTTAGTTCTCACAGTTCTTCAGTGGATTCTTTGGGATGTTCTATATACAAGATCACATCACCTGCAAATAGATAGTTTTACTTCTTTCCTTTCAACCTGGATGCCTTTTATTTCATGTCTCTTGCCTATCCTGAAGATATCTGAATGTATGTCAGAAAATAAAGCTCTTAATTTTCCCTCAAATATTTAACTAATTACACAAATATGGTTTCTATAATAGCCTATTTTTTACTACTGATCAGAAATGTTTCCCTATCACACACTAAAAACTTGTATACTTGGGTGTGTTAGTGGGCTTTCTTGTTTTATTTCTCTTACTGTGCTTATTTCAGTACTATATTGGTTAAAATTGTAGCCTTATAAGTCATTCTTCTTCCTTGAAGTGTGAATTGCCCCACCAGAGATAAATGAAATAGCATGCCAGATAAGACAAGGTAGCTAGCACAGTGCTGCTAACGTAAGTCGCATCTCTAGAGGGCAACATCACATACTTGTGGCTGTCCTTTGTGTCCCACCACACATAGTAGTGTCACTATCAATTGGGATGAACAGTTAATAAAGAATTATTTTTACTGTGTATTAAGTGCCCAATATATAAGGATTAATTATTTTTATAAACCAAACACCCAAAGATAACCAGATTAAGCAGGTATACTAAGAAGATTATGTAACTAAATCTGTAATGATGTACATTTGTGTTGTTCCATTTTTTTAAAATTATAAACTAAGCCAATGGAATCACTACTGTAGTTACAATACAAACAAATAATAAGTGTTCAATAAATAATTGCTATGGGAATCTTTTAACATAAATTTTTTGAGACAGGGTCTGGCTCTTTCACTGAGGCTGGAATGCAGTGGCACAGTCACAGCTCACTGCAGCCTCTATCTCCCAAGAGCAAGCAATCAATTCTCCCACCTCAGCCTCCCAAGTAGCTGGGACTACTGGTGTGTGCCACCACACTGGGCTAAATGTTGTAATTTTTGCAGAAACAGGGTTTTGCCATGTTGCCCAGGCTGGTCTCAAACTCCTGGGCTCAAGCAATCTACCCACCTTGGCTTCCCAAAGTGAACATTTTAAATATAAGACTATTTTAGCACTGTCTTAATTATCTCTGTGGGTACATCAAAAAGCTAGAAAGATATGAAGTTAACAACCTAACATCACAACTAAAAGAGCTAGAGAACCAAGAGCAAACAAACCCTAAAGCTAGCAGAAGACAAGAAATAGCCAAAATGATAGCTGAACTAAAGGAGATAGAGATATGAAAAACCCTTCAAAAAATCAATGAATCCAGGAGCTGGTTTTTGGAAAAAATCAATAAAATAGATAGACTGCTAGCCAGACTAATGAAGAAAAGAGAAAAAATCAAATAAACACAATCAGAAATGATAGGGGGATATCACCACTGACCCCACAGAAATATAAAAACCATCAGAGAATACTATAAACACCTTTATGCACATAAACTGGAAAACCTAAAAGAAATGGATAAATTCCTGGACACGTACAGCCTCCCAAGACTGAAACAGGAAGAAATTGAATTCCTGAATAGGCCAATAACAAGTTCTGAAATTGAGGCAGTAATAAATAGCCTACTAACAACAACAAAAAAGCCCAGGACCAGACAGATTCACAGCTGAATTTTACCAGAGGTACAAAGAACAGCTGGAATAGTTTCTATTGAAACTATTCCCAAAAAATTGAAAAGGAAAGACTCCTCCCTAATTCATATTAAGAGGCCAGCATCATCCTGATACCAAAATCTGGCAGAGATACAACAAAAAAAGAAAACTTCAGATAAATATCCTTGATGAACATTGATGCAAAAATCCTCTATAAAATACTGGCAAATCAAATCCAGCAGCACATCAAAAACTTATCCATCACGATCAAGTTGGCTTCATCCCCGAGATGAAAGGTTGGTTAAACATACACAAATCAATAAATGTGATTAATCATATAAACAGCACTAAAGACAAAAACCACATGATTATCTCAATAGATGTAGAAAAACCCTTTGATAAAATTCAATATCCCTTCATGTTAAAAATTCTCAATAAACTACATATTGAAGGAACATACCTCAAAATAATAACACCCACATATGACAAACCCACAGTCAATATCATACAGAATGGGCAAAAGCTGGAGGCATTTCCCTTGAAAACCAGCACAAGACAAGGATGCTCTCTCTCACCACTCCTATTCAACATAGTATTGGAAGTTCTGACCAGGGCAATCAGGCAAAAGAAAGAAATAAAGGGTATTCAAATAGGAAGAAAGGTAGTCAAATTATCTTTGTTTGCAGATGAAATTCTCCTATATCTAGAAAACACCATTATCTCAGCCCAAAAGCTTCTTAAGCTGATAAGCAACTTCAGCAAAGGCTCAGGATATAAAATCAATGTGCAAATATCACTAGCATTCCTATATACAAACAACATGTGAGCTGAGAGTCAAATGATGAATGAACTTCCATTCACAATTGCTACAAAAAGAATAAAATTCCTAGGAATACAGCTAACAAGGGAAGTGAAGGACCTCTTCAAGGAGAACTAAAAACCACTACTAAAAGAAATCAGAGAGGATTTCAGTGAGGACCCAAACAAATGGAAAACATTTCATTCTCGTGGATAGGAAGAATCAATATCATGAAAATGGTCATACTGCCCAAGGTAATTTATAGATTCAATGCTATTTCCATTAAACTACCATTGACATTCTTCACAGAACTGAAAAAAACTATTTTAAAACTCATATGGAACCAAAAAAGGGCCCAAATAGCCAAGACAATCCTAAGCAAATAAAACAAAGTTGGAGGCATCACACTACTTGATTTCTTTTTTTTTTTTTTTTTTTTTTTTTTTTTTTTTTTTTTTTTTTTTTTTGAGACTGAGTCTGGCTCTGTCGCCCAGGCTGGAGTGCGGTGGCCGGATCTCAGCTCACTGCAAGCTCCGCCTCCCGGGTTCACGCCATTCTCCTGCCTCAGCCTCCCGAGTAGCTGGGACCACAGGCGCCCGCCACTTCGCCCGGCTAGTTTTTGTATTTTTTAGTAGAGACGGGGTTTCACCGTGTTAGCCAGGATGGTCTCGATCTCCTGACCTCGTGATCCGCCCGTCTCGGCCTCCCAAAGTGCTGGGATTACAGGCTTGAGCCACCGCGCCCGGCCACACTACTTGATTTCTAACTATACTACAAGGTTACAGTAAATAAAACAGCATGGTACTGGTACAAGAACGGACACATAGACTAATGGAACATAATAGAGAACTCATAAATAAGACCACACACCTACAACCATCTGATCTTCAATAAATCTGACAAAAACGAGCAATGGGGAAAGGATTCCCTATTTAATAAATAGTGCTGGGAGAAATGGCTAGCCATATGCAGAGAATTGAAACTGGACCCCTTCCTTATACCATATACAAATATTAACTCGAGATGGATTAAAGACTTAAATGTAAAACCCAAAACTACAAAAACCTTAGAAGAAAATCTAGGCAATACCATACAGGACATAGGCACCGACAATTGCAACAAAAGCAAAAATTGACAAATGAGATCTAATTAAACTAACGACCTTCTATGCAGCAAACAAAACTCATCAGAGTGAACAGACAACCTACAGAATGGGATAAAATTTTTGCAATTTATCCATCTGACAAAGGTCTAATATCCAGAGCCTCCAAGAAGCTTAAACAAATTTACGAGAAAAAACAACCCCATTAAAAAGTAACCAAAGGACATGAACAGACACTTCCCAAAAGAAGACATACATGAGGCCAAAAAACATATGAAAAAAGCTCAACATCACTGATAGTTAGAGAAATGCAAATCACAACCACAATGAGATACCATCTCAAGCCAGTCAGAATGGCTATTATTAAAAAGTCAAAAAACAACAGATGCTGGCAAGGTTGTAGAGAAAAAGAAATGCTTTTACACTGTTGGTGGGAGTGTAAATCAGCAACCACTGTGGAAGACTGTGACGATTCCTCAAAGACCTAGAACCAGAAATACCATTTGACTGAGCAATCTCATTACTGGCTATATACCCAAAGGAATATAAATCATTCTGTTACAAGGATACATGCACGCGTATGTTCACTGCAGCACTATTCACAATAGCAAAGATACGGAATCAACTGAAATGCCCATCAATGATAGACTAGATTAAGAAAATGTGGTACATATACACCATGGAATACTATGCAGCCATAAAAAGGAACAAGATCATGTCCTTTTCAGGCACATGGATGGAGCTAGAAGCCACTATTCTCAGCAAACTAATGCAGGAACAGAAAACCAAACACCGTGTGTTCTCACTGGGAGCTGAATGATGAGAACACATGGACACATGTCAGGGAACAACACACACAGGGGCCTGTTGGGGGCAGGGAGGAAGAGCATAAGGAAGAATAGCTAGTGGCTGCCAGGCTTAATACCTAGGTGATGGGATGATCTATACAGCAAACCACCATGGCACATGTTTATCTATGTAACAAACCTTCACATCCTGCACATGTGCCCCTGAGCTTAAAATAAAAGTTGAAGAAAGAAAATTATCATTGTGGGTAACTATTAGAAGTGAAATTACGCCGGGCGCGGTGGCTCAAGCCTGTAATCCCAGCACTTTGGGAGGCCGAGACAGGCGGATCACAAGGTCAGGAGATCGAGACCATCCTGGCTAACACGGTGAAACCCTGTCTCTACTAAAAAATACAAAAAACTAGCTGGGCGAGGTGGCAGGCGCCTGTAGTCCCAGCTACTCGAGAGGCTGAGGCAGGAGAATGGTGTAAACCCGGGAGGCGGAGCTTACAGTGAGCCGAGATCCGGCCACTGCACTCCAGCCTGGGCGACAGAGCCAGACTCCGTCTCAAAAAGAAAAAAAAAAAAAAAGAAAAAGTGAAATTACTGACACAAAAGATCAAATATTAATTTTTTTTTGAGATGAAATCTCACTCTCTCCCCCAGGCTGGAGTGCAATGGCATGATCTCGACTCACTGCAACTTCTGCCTCCCGGGTTCAAGCAATTCTCCTGCCTCAGCCTATGAAATAGCTGGGATTATAGGCACCCGCCACCACGCCCAGCTAGTTTTGGTATTTTTAGTAGAGAGGGGGTTTCACCATTCTGGTCAGGCTGGTTTTGAACTCCTGACCTCAGGTGATCCACCCGCCTCAGCCTCCTAAAGCACTGGGATTACAGGTGTGAGCCACTGTGCCTGGCCAATATTTTTATTTTTAAATAATTTACAAAGTTGATCTTCAGAAAAATTTCACCAATATATTCAATAAGAGCAGGGGAGGGTGCATGTGTCCCCAGTCCTTCAACAAATCTGTTAAAAATTTTCATGTAATCTAATCTATCAGCATTTGTCTCTTTGTTATATAGTCACACTGCATATCGATTGGCCAACGACAACAGACAGCATAGAATACGACAGGCTATAGTATACAGCCTAGGAGTGTAGTAGGCTATACCATATAGGTTTGTATAACCACACTCTACGATGTTCGCACCACCACGAAATTGCCTGATGCATTTCTCAGAACATATCCCCATTATTAAGTGGCACGTGACTATATTTAAAGGCCTTCCACACCAAAAGCTTATGTGGAGATAAACGGAGACTACCCATAAGAGAACAAACAAGTGCTACTTATTCACAGCTTTTTTATAGCAAGGAAGTCAAGCCACCATCATTTGAATCTGGCAGAGATTCAAAGGCAGGCAGGGGAGTGGGAAAGCTTTATAGCGGAAAACAAAAACACAAAGACTTCAAGTATGCTCTGATTGGATGTTGTTGACGTGAGGAAGCTAGAGGCAGGCCAACTAGAGGCAAGCATCCTATGTGATTGAGTATGGGTTCATATTTGGGTTTTTCTTGTTTGTCATCAGGTCAAAAAAATTAAAAAGGCCAGAAAGGCTAGCAAATTGATTAAAGTCCTGAACATTTCTGCAGATGCTATACTTTGGCTTCTCGAGCTGCTTGCAGCAACGGTTGTGGGTCTCAGTTCTATTTTCGTATGTGGTCTGGTCATTGTCTCTGTATATTCAGTTTCTCACTTAAGATAAATTAATCGTTTTTATTTTGCTTCAAATATAACTTTTTTTATTCATTTGAAAATTTATGTTTGTACATGTCAGGAAAAAGGGGCAATTTCATTTATTTTGGAAAATTTTTATTAAGTTTTTTCTAAAGTCGATATTCTATTCTTTATACAGTACTTGAGTTCACATTTATACGATTTTATCGGGTGGGTCTACGTTATTTCTGTGGAATTTAAGAGCAACATTATCAAGACTCCTCCTCTGGACCGCCCAACTCATTAAAAAAAAAAAACAACTTTGCGATTTTCATTAAAATTCCTTCTTTGATTAATTTCTTAACAAGAAGAAAAGGACAAAAGGGTCCAGGGAGGTGAGAGGGTACCTGCTGGAGAGAGGTGGTGGGTAGCTGGAAGCGGCTGGCTAGGAGGCGGGGCGTGGGGCGTGGGGCGGTGGAACTCCTGTGCTGCGGCATTCACGTGATCCGCCCGGGCGCAGATGTGGGCACCGGTCCGAGTGCCCGCCCTCTGTCCCCGCGGCTGGGTCCCGTCTGCTCCAGTTCCTGGGCTCCTAATTCTTGGTCCAGCTTCCTCCAGGTCAGTGTGCGGGCCTTCCACGCTGCCAGCGGAATACTGGAATGGCGGAAGGGGAACGGGTACAGTACCGGGAAAGGCTGGGGGTGGGGTCGGGTCGAATCGAGGGAAGCTGGCCCGAGTGTGGACAGAGATGGTGGTGGGAAAACGGCTAAAGGTGGCTGAGGGGGAGCACGTAGGCAGTGGGCAGAGGGTGAGGAAGGCGAGCACCTCCAAGTATCCATGCTCGCTTTCCAGGCACATCCTCTTTTCTGCCCTCCGTCCATTTTGGAGCCGGAGATGGTGGGCTGGGGACGCCCCAGTAGTGAGACAGTGGAAGTAAACCCCCTCTGCCGTTCCCGCACATAGAGAAAAACGTTGACCGCGAGGCTGGGGAGGAGAGTTGCCTCTGAGGAAGAAGGACACAGAGACCCAAAATTAGTTTGGAAAGCATCCTGGTTTGGTGCCCGAGGCCTGGAAAGAAATGGCGGCTGGGGTGCGGGGGAGGTAGGGGAGGAAAACGTTGGATGAGAAGGGCCTGGACTCAGGAAAGGGAACCGAGTCCCTGTGAGCCCGCTGAGCGCGCAGCCCCTACCCCTGTCTCCTGTGTGTCCGCAGGTCTGCGCGTCTGTTGTTCCCAGCGCTCTGCGAAGCCTGAAAAAGAGGAGCAACCTGTCCAGAATCCCCGCAGGTCCGTGAAAGTAGGGGGCTGCATGGACAGGGGCCCACAAGGGTTGAGAGTGTGGAGAGCCCGGCCAGAGCCGAATTGGGGCCCCCGCCCATCCCCCCACCCACATTAATACACACCTTACCAGGCTGAACCACTGCAGAGAAAGTGACAGGGCCTGCCAGGCAATGGCTGGCTCACGTGTGTGGGAGGAGTGGCAGGCTACGTGGTGGGCAGAAGGCCCTCTTGGAGGCCCCGCCAGCTCAGGGGAACCCTCATCAGGGGTGAGATGCAAGTACTATCCAGACCTGCATTTCATCCCACGCACTCAGTCTCCCATGTCTCCTCTTTGTCTCCTCTTCCCTCCACCCCCATCCCCCAGGGCACGAAAAGGAGGAGAAATCTCGACATGGAAAAACTCTACAATGAAAATGAAGGAATGGCTTCAAACCAAGGAAAGATGAAAAATGAAGAACAGCCACAGGACGAGAGAAAGCCAGAAGTAGCTTGTACTCTGGAAGACAAGAAGTTGGAAAACGAGGGAAAGACAGAAAACAAGGGCAAAACAGGAGATGAGGAAATGTTAAAGGATAAAGGAAAGCCAGAGAGTGAGGGAAAGGCAAAAGAAGAAGGAAAGTCAGAGAGGGAGGGAGAGTCAGAGATGGAGGGAGGATCAGAGAGAGAGGGAAAACCAGGGATAGAGGGAAAGCCAGAGAGTCAAGGAGAGCCAGGGAGTGAAACAAGAGCTGCAGGAAAGCGCCCAGCTGAGGATGATGTACCCAGGAAAGCCAAAAGAAAAACTAATAAGGGGCTGGCTCATTACCTCAAGGAGTATAAAGAGGCCATACACGATATGAATTTCAGCAATGAGGACATGATAAGAGAATTTGACAATATGGCTAAGGTGCAGGATGAGAAGAGAAAAAGCAAACAGAAATTGGGGGCGTTTTTGTGGATGCAAAGAAATTTACAGGACCCCTTCTACCCTAGAGGCCCAAGGGAATTCAGGGGTGGCTGCAGGGCCCCACGAAGGGACATTGAAGACATTCCTTATGTGTAGTGTCCCTGGCAGGCATTTACCAGGCCATGTGCTTTACCCCTACGGTAGTACTTTACTTTAGGCATCCCTCCTGTTACTAGCAGCCTTTTGACCCAACTGCAACGCGGTGTTCTTAGTAGCAAATTTTCATCCGTTACATGGAAAGAATGTTGATGGTGCATTGTAAAATTAAAAAACACAACTTGCAGAACCAAACATATGGCATCAGTACATTTTTGTAAAACTACAAAGATACCTAGTAATTTATGTATAGAAAACAATTCTGAAAGCTGTGTCAACTAAAAGATTAACAGTGGTTATCTGTGCGTGATTTTTTCTGTACTTTTTTGTTCATCTGTCCATTTTTCTCCTAAAAACAGATTTCTTAATCATAAAAATAATAAAAGTTAAAATATTGGAAAACAGTGAATATTTGAATTTCATTCATTTGAATAAGCATTCAAATGAACTGCCCAGTGAACTTATAAAGACAGTGGATATACTTAAAATTCTTGTTGTCAGGACATAAAATGATGGGTAAAAGTTGCATTACTTCTGGGACTGGAAGCTGGAGGAGTCAACTCGATGGTTATTACAGCTCCATTGCTGTAAGGGACAGCCTTGACATCTGTGAAACGGGGATAAAATTAGCCTAGACATGTGGAGAAGATCAAATGAGGTATTGAGTGTGTGAGCTGTGTTAGGCTGGCTCCTACTCTCTCCCCTTGCACTAGCAGAACCAGTACCCAGTCAGACACTTGGGGAGGGCTGAAGGAGGTCTCACCTATGCCCAGAAATAAGTCCAGACAGCTGAGAGATGGGTGCCACTCTTTCTGGGTAATGCCATACTTGAAAGGTAGTATGTCCCTTTCTCATGGATCCTGCACCCTCCTAAGGCAGTAGCTGCTGCTGCTGGGCTGGAGACCATGATGGACTAAGCAACACTATGTCCCAACAGAAAAGTGGAGAATTCCATCTCTACCTACAATAGAGTTATCCTAATTCAGGTTGTTAGTACCCAATTGTCACTTGGGCCTTGATATTTTATAAAGTTTTTACAAAACACTGCTTTCCATGTTTTTTGTTGACTTGTGTGTATTTTTGCATATAGCCGTTTTCCACCGGATTTAGATAGTGGAGATTGAGCCAGGAGAAAAAGCTGAGTGACGAGATGCTGTGCTATTCTCATTTGTTAATCTCTAGTCTGCTGACCCTTTTTTCTTACGAATTGTCTTCCAGGAAATTTCTGTTAAGCTCTGCTTTACTATTTCAACAGACCCATCTACCTATGTGATTTTTCCCCCTGGCTCTTGAGTAGCTTTTTATTTCGTTACAGTATTTTTTTTTTTTTTTTTTTTTTTTTTTTTTTTTTTTTTGAGACGGAGTCTCGTGCTGTGTCACCCAGGCTGGAGTGCAGTGGCGCGATCTCAGCTCACTGCAAGCTCCGCCTCCCAGGTTCAGGCCATTCTCCTGCCTCAGCCTCCGATAGCTGGGACTACAGGCGCCCGCCACCACGCCCGGCTAGTTTTTTTCGTATTTTTAGTAGAGACGGGGTTTCACCATGTTAGCCAGGATGGTCTCGATCTCCTGACCTCGTGATCCGCCCGCCTCGGCCTCCCAAAGTGCTGGGATTACAGGCTTGAGCCACCGCGCCCGGCCACAGTATTTTTTTAAAATAAACTTTTAGGATGGTTTTAGATCTACAGAATTATTACAAAGAGTACAGAGTATCCCATATGCACTGTCCCCTATTATTAACATCTTACATTAGCAGGGTGGATTTGTCACAGTTAACCAATATTGATAGATATATTATTAAGTAAAGTATGTACTTTATTCAGATTTCTCCTAATGTCCTTTTTCTGTTCCAGGATCCCATTCAGGTTACATTTAGTCGTCATGTCTCCATAGGCTCCACTTAGCTGTGAGAGCTTTTCAGACTTTGCCTGTTTTTTGATGACCTTGACACTTTTGAGAAGTATTGGTCAGGTATTTTGTATAATGTCCCAAAACTTGGGTTTGCTTGTCTTGTGATTACACAGGCATTGTGTTTTGGGAAGAAGACCACAGAAGTAAAATGCCATTCTCATCATATAAAGGGGACAT
This sequence comes from Theropithecus gelada, assembly GCF_003255815.1. Lineage (NCBI taxonomy): Eukaryota > Metazoa > Chordata > Mammalia > Primates > Cercopithecidae > Theropithecus > Theropithecus gelada. Next base: position 101,211,093 of record NC_037689.1, read on the forward strand.
ACCGTCAATACATTTACCACTGTTCTTATCCTTGGTAACCTGACTGAAGTAGTGTTTGTCAGGTTTCTCCAAGGTTAAGTTTTATTTTTCACTTTCCATACTGTATTCTTTGGAATAAAGTCACTATTGGCAGCCCACACTTAAGGAGTAGGGCATTATTACCTCCTTGAAGGCAGAGTATTGACAAAAATTATTTGGAGTCCCTCTGCAGAGGATATTTGACTCTTCTTCCCCACCTATTTATATATTCAGTTTATTTGTAACAATGTAGGCTCATGACTATTTTACTTTGGATTAACGCAATACTACTTTACATGTTTTTGCTCAAATTGTTCCAGCTTTGGTCACTGGGAGCTTTCAGTTGGCTCCTGTATTCATTTGACATGCTTCCATTGTTATGTTGTGGAGGGTTTTTTTTTAGTATTTACTTACATTCTGGCACTACAAGATGCTATAGCTTTATCTTTCATATTGCCCAAGTCCTAGAATCAGTCATTTCTCCAAGTAGCCCTGGTATCTTATGTTGGAGAATGGTGTTAGAAAAACAAGACCTGGGTGCTAGACACACTCATTGCTGCTGAAATAAAATTGCTTCTAGGCCCTCTCAGTTGACATAGCAAAAAGATATATGTGTATATAATACCCATACATATATAAAGTATTTATGGAAATATAAATATTTCTGTATATAACCATCTGTATTTATATAAGGCTAAACATGAATTTATACTAGTGTCTCCAACTACAGTCTATTACTGCATGGATCATTCTAGCCTCCCCTTGCTTATTTGTAACCTTCTACTCCAACTGTGAGAAACCTGTCTCCTACCATCTGCCATCCATTTTATTGTTTATTAATTATATAAATATATAGTGGTTTCAAAACTGTAAACCTGTAACCCTGTGGAAAACAACTTTATCAACTGGAGTAGAGTGCCATGTACAGTTCCTTTTGCCTTTAGTCTTATAGACTCCACTCATTTCCAAATTTACCTATGTCAGTACCTTATTCCCCCATCCCTTTCAGTGAGGTTGTTTCACACATTTGTGATACATTAAAATTCTTCTGTCACATTCTGCATTTGGTGACTGCTATTATAAATGGCACTTTTACATTTTGAGTGCTAATTGTTCATTGCTAGTATATAGGAAAGCAACTGACTTTTGTATATTAATCTTGTATGCTGGGACTTTGCACCAGGCATTTGTCAGTTATTTGGCAGCCATGTCAACTGCAGATAAAGACAGTTTATTTCTTCCTTTCCAATCTGTATATGTTTAATTGCCCTTAAAAATTTTTATTTTGTAGAATTGGTACATTTCATCTATATTAACAAATTTGTAGGTGTGGAGTTGTTCATATTAACTTCTTAATGTCCATGGGATCAATAATGATAACTCCACCTTCATTTCTTTTTTAAAATTTTTTTGTAGAGCTATGTTGCCCAGGCTGGTCTCAAACACCTGAGCCAAAGTGATCCTCCAGCCTCAGCCTCCCAAAGTGCTGAGATTAGAGGTGTGAGCCACAACACCTGGCCTCATTTCTGATATTGTTAATTTGTCTTCTTTCTTTGTTCTTGGTTAGCTTGGCAAGTAATCTGTCAATTTTATTTACCCTTTTTAAAGAACCAGCTTTGGTTTAATTGATTTCCTCTGTTGTTTTTCTGTTTTCAGTTTATTTCTTCTCTAATTTTTATTATATCTTTTGTTTGCTCTAGGCTTAAGTTACTCCTCTTTCTCTAGTTTCCTAATGTGAAAGGTTAGATTATGGATTATAGATTTTTCCTTTCTCATATATGCGTTTAAGCTAGAAATTTTCCCCTAAGCACTGCTTTGGGGAATCCCACAAATTTGATATGTTGTATTTCATTTATTTCAAAATATTTTTACATTTCTCTTGAGGATTCTTCTTTGAATTGTGTTATTTAGAAGTATGTTTAATTTCCAGATATTTGAGTTTTCCATCTACCTTTCTGTTATTGATTTCTAGTTTAATTTTATTGAGAGCATACTTGTGATTTCTATCATTTGCTATATCATATTTTCCCACAAATTTGATATGTTATATTTTCATTTAGTTCAAAATATTTTTTCAAAGTAATTAAATGTTTATTAATAACAACTAGGTACAGATGAATCTATACTGAATCATAGCTTCCCTGTGGATTTCTTTTATGATTCTACAAAAAGAACATTTATACACTACAGCAAATTCTCCATTTCTCTCCTTTACATCTTTTTTGCACATTGTAGGTGCCTTTTCACTTCTCCAATTCTAAATTCTCGAAAAACGCCTTTCCTAATCTCCTGCTCTCATGGTTTTAACTCGTTCTATGTTTTTCTCCTCAGTATTAATAAACAGATTGGCAAATTATTTTGCTAAGTCACCCCCTTTCTCTGTTACCCATCTGGTCCTGTTTTCCACCCATAACCATCAATTTTTCATTAGCCCAAAAGAACAAATCTGCCCAGAAAGGACCATCGTTGAAGAATGGGTAAGGGGAAGAAAATAAAGTAGCAAAGTAACAAGTCTCTTTAATGGTGGAGGGTAAGGTAAAAATTTGGCAAAAATCCGTACATTAACCATATCAGTCTGAGCAAGTTGCTATAATAAAATATCATAGCCCGGATGGCATATAAACAACAGCAATGTTTTTTTCCTCACAGTTCTGGAAGTCTGGAAGTCCAATATCAGGTACCAGCATGGTTGGGTTCTTGTGAGGGTCCTCTTTCAAGTTGCAGACTGTGAGCTTCTTGCTGTTTTTTTTTTTTTTTTTTTTTACTACTTTAAGTTCTGGGGTACATGTGCAGAATGTGCAGGTTTGTTACATAGGTATACACATTCTATGGTGGTTTGCTGCACCCATCAACCCGTCATCTATATTAGGTATTTCTCCTAATGCTATCCCTCCCTTACCCCCTTGCCCCGTGACAGGCCCCGGTGTGTGATGCTCCCCTCCCTGTGTCCATATGTTCTCATTGATCAACTCCCACTTATGAGTGAGAACATGTAGTATTTGGTTTTCTGTTCTTGTGTTAGTTTGCTGAGAATGATGGTTTCAGGCATCATCTATGTCCCTGCAAATGACATGAACTCATCCTTTTTTATGGGTGCATAGTATTCCATGGTGTATATGTGTCACATTTTCTTAATCCAGTCTATCATTGATGGGCATTTGGGTTGATTCATTTCTCTTGAGAGCTCTTCTTTGAGCTGTGTTATTTAGAAGTATGTTTGATTTCCAGATATTTGTTTTCCATCTATCTTTCTGTTACTGATTTTTAGTTTAATTTTATTGAGAGCATACTTATGATTTCTCTTATTTTTAGTTTGTCATGGTATCTTTTATGAAACAGAATACGTTCTCTCTTGGTGAATTTTCTATGTGAACTTGAAAAAAAATGGTGTTCTGTTGGGGTGTTCTGTAAATTAGATGAAGTGTCATTTAGCTAAAAGTTGATTAGTATGTCTTTCGGATCAACTATATCCATATTGATTTTCTGCCTGCTTAATCTATCAATTACTGACTGGCAGGAGTTATTGACATCTGCAACTCTAATAATGGATTTTTGTCTATTTCTCCTTTCATTTCTTAGTGTTTGCCTCACATATGTTGACACTCTATTGTTAGGTATATAACTAATTATAATTATTATGTGTTGGAGAATTGTTCCCTTTATTATTATGTAATGCCCCTGTTTATCTCTGATAATTGTCTTTGTTCTGAAGTCAGCTGTCTAAAATTATATAGCTACTTCAGCTTTCTTTTCATTAGTGTAGTATGATATATCTTTCTCCATTGCTTTATGTTTAACCTCTCAGTCTTATGTTTAAAGTGGGCTTCTTGTAGACAACATGTAGTTGGGTTTTTTTTCTTTTTTTTGTGATAGGGTCTTATTCTGTCACCTAGGCTGGAGTGCAGTGGCATGATCATGGCTCACTGCAGCCTTGGCCTCCTGGGCTCGATCGAGCCTCCTACCCCAGGCTCCTGAGTAGCTGCGGCCATAGACACATGCCACCATACCTGGCACATTTTTGTATTTTTTGTAGAGATGGGGTTTCGCCATGTTTCCTAGCCTGGTCTCAAACTTCTGGGCTCAAGTGATCTGCTCACCTTGGCCTTCCAAAGTGCTAGGATTACGGGCGTGAGCCACTGCGCTTGGCCTAGTTGGTTTTTTTTTTTAAATTCACTCTGACAAATTCTGTCTTCAACTGGTGTATTTTGACCCCTCACATTTAGAGTGTTTCTTAATATATTTGGATTAATATCAACCATGTTTGTAACAGTTTTCTATTTGTTGTCCAAGGTTTCTTTTTTTGCCTTCTCTGGTTTTAATTATTTTACATGATTTCATTTTGTCTCCTCTCTTAGTGTATCAGCTATACTTTTTAAAACAACTTTTAGTGATTTCTCTTGAGTTTATTATATATTAACCAATCTAAGTCCACTTTATTTTTTTTTTTTTTTATTTTTTTTTGAGAAGAGTCTCACTCTATCGCCCAGGCTGGAGGGCAATGGTGCAATCTCAGCTCACTGCAACCTCTGCCTCCCGGGTTCAAGTGATTCTCCTGCTTCAGCCTCCCGAGTAGCTGGGACTATAGGTGTGTGCCACCTTGCCCCGCTAATTTTTGTATTTTCACTAGAAGGTTTCGCCGTGTTAGCCAGGATGGTCTCGATCTCCTGACCTCTTGATCCACCTGCCTCAGCTCCCCAAAGTGCTGGGATTACAGACGTGAGCCACCGCGCCCGACCAAGTCCACTTTCAAATAACACTCTTCCGTTTAACTTGTATGTAGTGCACATACCTTAATGCAGAGCATTTGTCATTCATTTCAATTACTCATACACTATAATCACGCAGTATATTGTTGCTATTATTTCTTCAGTTATCTTTTAGATCAATTAAGAATAAGAAAAATAAATATTTTTCTTTACTTTCATTTATTTCATTTCTAATCCTCTTTCATTCTTTATGTAGATCTAAGTTGCCTAAAGAAAATCTTTTAACATTTCTTAAAGGGCAGGCTTGCTGGTGCTGAATTCCATCAGTTTTTGTTTGTCTGAGAAAGTATTTATTTTATTTCTCCTTCACTTTTGAAGGATAATTTTGCTGGATACAGAATTTTAGGCTGGATACAGTGGTGCACAACTGTAATCCCAGCACTGTGGGAGGCCAAGGTGAGTGGATCATTTAGCTCAGCAGTTTGAGACCAGCCTGGGCAAAATGTGGAAACTCTGTCTTTACAAAAATATACAAAAATTAGCCTGGCATGGTAACATGTGCCTGTAGTCCCAGCTGAGACTCAGGAGGCTGAGGTGGGAGGATTGCTTGAGCCCAGGAATTCGAGGCTGCAGAGGGCCATGATTGCACCACTGCACTCTAGCCCGAGCCAGGGTAAGACTCTGTCTCAAAAAAAATAAAAAATAAAAAAATAATATTAGGTTGGTTGTTTTTTCTTTCAACAGTTTAAGTATTTCACTTTACTCTCTTCTTGCTTGCATGGTTTCTGGTGACAATTCCACTGCAGTTCTTATCCTTGTTCTTCCACAGGTAAGGTGTTTTTTTCCCCTCTGGTTTCTTTCATTATTTCCTGCTGGGGATAGGCCCCCAAATCTGGCCATAAACTGGCCCCAAAACTGGCCATAAACAAAATCTCTGCAGTACTGTGACATGTTTGTGATGGCCATAACGCCCACGCTGAAGGTTGTGGGTTTACCGGAATGAGGGCAAGGAACACCTGGCCCACCCAGGGCAGAAAACCGCTTAAAGGCATTCCTAAGCCACAAATAATAGTATGAGTGATCTGTGCCTTAAGGACATGTTCCTGCTGCAGATAACTAGCGAGAGCCCATCCCTTTGTTTCGGCCCATCCCTTTGTTTCCCATAAGGAATACTTTTAGTAAATCTATAATCTATAATCTATAGAACAATGCTTATCACTGGCTTGCTGTCAATAAATATGTGGGTAAATCTCTGTTTGGAGCTCTCAGCTCTGAAGGCTGTGAGACCCCTGATTTCCCACTCCACATGCCATATTTCTGTGTATGTGTCTTTAATTCCTCTAGCGCCGCTGGGCTAGGGTCTCCACGACCAAGCTGGTCTCGGCAATTTCCTCTTTGTTTTTGGTTTTATGCAGTTTGAATATTATATGCCTAGGTGTACTGGTGTTTTCTTTTGGTATTTATTCTGCCCGTTGTCCACTGAACTTCTTGGATGTATTGTTTGGTGTCTATTAATTTTGGAAAGTTATCTGCCATTACTTCAAATATTTCTTCTGCTTCATTCTCTATTCCTTCTTCTGGTATTCCAATTTAGCATATGTTACTTGTCTTGAAATTGTCCCATAGTTCTTGGATATTATGTTCTATTTTTTACTTTTTTTCTATTTGCATTTCAGTTTGAGAGGTTTCTACTGACATATCTTTAGCTCATTTATCTTTTTCCTCAGCTATGTCTAGTCCATTGATGAACCTATCAAAGGCATTCCTTGTTTCTGTTAGTTTACTTTTTAATTTCTAGTATTTTCTTTTGAGTCTTTCTTGGCATTTCCTTCTCTCTAGCTTCATTACCCATCTATTCTGGCATGTTGTCTATTTTTTCCATTAGTGCCCTTAATGTATTGATCATAGTTACTTTATTTATTATTTTTACTTCTTTAGAGATAAGATATTGCTCTGCTGCCCAGGCTGGCATGTGGTGGCATGATCACAGCTCACTGTAGCCTCAAACTCCTGGGCTCAAGCAATCCTTCTGCCTCAGCATCCCAAGTAGCTAGGACTACAGGCAGGCACCACCATGCCCAGCTAATTTTTTTTTTAAGAGACGAAATCTTGCTCTGTTGCCCAGACTGGTCTTGAACTCCTGGCCTCAAGTGATCCTCCCACCTTGGCCTTCTAAAGTGCTAGAATTACAGGCATGAGCCACCACACCCGTTCTGATCATAGTTATTTTAAATTCTTTGTCTTACAATTTCAAAAACTGTATCATATCTGAGTCTGGTTCTAAAGCTTGCTTTGTTTCTTCAGAATGTTTTTTCCCCTTGCCTTTTGCTGTCTTGTAATTTTTTGTTAAAAACCAGACATACTATATCACGTATATAGGAACTGAGGTAAATAAGGTAAATAACCCTCCGGTGTAAGGAGCTATGTTAATCTGGCTAGGAGTTGTGCTTTGATTAATGTTTGCTATTGCTGTAGGTGCTAGAGGCATCAAATTTCTCAGTGTTGTTTTTGTCTCCCCTCTTGACTTTGGGCTTCCCAAACAGAGAGACTCTAGTTTTTGCAGCTCTTTCCATTGTAATTTACTGTTATACTAGAGCCCTGATGGTGTAGTGATAAGACATTGGGGATAGGGAGTATTCTATAATATTCCAACTAAATCTCCATCTTTTAGTGGACCTATGTCTCTGGCCTGTGACCTCCGCAAGTGTTTCTTTTTGTATAGCGTCGATCCTCCCCTTAGATGACACAAGAAGCATAGAGGGTGATGGAGTTAGGTAATCACTGTTACCCCACAGCTCTGAGACAGAGCTCTGGTAAAATCTTTACCCCTAGAGAGTAGATATTTGTTATGAAAAAAGCTCTGAGATGTAGAGAGCAGGGCCCTCCTAAATTACACAGGCCAGTCATTGAGTTTACTGAGAATAGCTGTGAGTCCACAGACTTAGGTTCCAGGACCAGCTGTCTTTTTGTCTTCAGAATGGAGCACAAAGTAGCTGACTCCTGCCCATCACCACACATACAACTCACAGGATATGAGAGATGCAGTCTGGCAGAGTATCTTAAGATCATGGACTATTGGGGTCATGAGTTCCAGTCCCATCCCTACCACTTACTATCAGCTCTTTGATCTTGGAACCATTTTTTGACCATTCCAAATCTCAATTATCCCATATTTACAGTAGATTTGATGACTCTCCTTTCACTTGTAATCCCCACTAGTTATATTGGGCCAAAAAGTATGCCCGTCATAGAGCCTGAGTTCTCTAACACGAAATCAAATTCTCTTAGTACAAAATGCCAGGAGGAATGATGTGAGAAAAGGGCAAAATATTCCCAAATATGGAAATTTTCTAGTTTTCTTTTTGCTATTGATTATTGATCTCTGTATAAGTGTTTTGAGGGTCAGAGAACATGTGTATAACTGCAATCCTTTTGTATTTATTGAGACATCCTTATGACCTAATAGTCAATTTTTGTAAAAATGTTTCATGCCTACATTTACGGGGTTCAGAGTTCTGTGTATGTCCTTTAGAAAAGTTTGTCAAATTGTTCCAAGCATCTTTATCATTTCTGAATTTTTATCTGCTTGCTCTATCAGTTATTGATAACTTAACAATTGAAACTTAACATATTAAGTTTCTCATTATGGTTGTGAATTTGTTTCTCCTGTGGTTCTGCCATTTTAACATTTGATCATGAAAGACAGCACACATATAGAGTCACACGCATACACAAGATGTAGAGCTAAATTATTTATTACAAAATGAAAAACGGGGTAATCACCACTCATGTCAAGAAATAGAATACTGTTAGCAGTCCAGAAATGCCATTGATGTCCCCTCCAGTCATCCCCCTTCCTTCCCACTAGAGCTAATAATAATCCTGAAATTTATGGTAACCATTTCCTTGTTTTTCTTTATATTTTACATCCTAAGCAGTATAGTTTAGGATATTGCCTGTTTTGTGAACTCCATATAAATGGAACTATACAGCATGTATTTTTTACGGCTGGCATATTTTATTCAATACTATGTACAATGAAACTAAATGTTCATGTCCTTCCCCCAAAAAATTACATGTTGAAATCCAAACTTCCAGGGTGATGATATTAGGAGTTGGGGCCACTGGAAGGGATTAGTGCCCTTATTAAAGAGACCCCAGAGAGCTCCCTCACTCTTCTATCATGTGAGGTTACAGTGAAAAACAGCCATCTGTGAGGAAGAGGGCCCCCACCAGACACTGAATCTATCACCTTGATCCTGTACTTCCCAGCCTCCAGAACTATGAGAAATAAATTTGTTTTTTTTTTTTTTTTTTATAAGCCATAGTATTTTGTTATGGCAGCCTGAGCTAAAACATTATATTTATGATATGAATCCATGTTTTTATGTTTAGATGTAATTAATTTATTTGCATTGATGTATAGTACACTGTTATTGAACATATCACAGTTTATGCTATTGTTTTGTTCTTCATATAAATTTAGCTTATTTCCAGCTTTTCAATATTATATATAATGCAGCTATGAAAATTCTTTTTTTTTTTTTTTTTTTTTTTTTTTTTAACGGGTGTTGTTTCTTTCCCTCCCTCCTGTACTTTTTGAAATTTATTTTTTTTTTTTTTTTTTTTTTTTTTTTTTTTTTTTTTTTTTTTGGCTATTGAGTTGAGTTCCTTTTATATTTTGGGTATTACCTCCTTCTCAGATGCATATTTTGCAAATGTTTTTCTAGAAGGGGAATCTGTGGATTGTCTATTATGTCAATTGATCTTTTTGATGTACAGAAGCTTCTCAGTTTGATGCAATCTCCTTTATCTATTTTTTTTTTTATTTGGTTGCCTGTGCTTTTGGGGACATAGTGAAAGAAAAAAGTCATTACTTGGTCTAGTGTCGTAAAGCTTTTTTCCCTATGTTTTCGTCTAGCAGTTTTACTGTTTCAGGTTCTACATTTAAGTTTTTATTCCTGTTTGACTTAATTTTTGTGTATAGAGTAAGATAAGGGTACACTTTTAATCCTCTGCATGTAGACATTCNCCGGGTTTTACGCCATTCTCCTGCCTCAGCCTCCCGAGTAGCTGGGACTACAGGCGCCCGCCACCTCGCCCGGCTAAGTTTTCGTATTTTTTTAGTAGAGACGGGGTTTCACCGTGTCAGCCAGGATGGTCTCGATCTCCTGACCTCGTGATCCGCCCGTCTCGGCCTCCCAAAGTGCTGGGATTACAGGCTTGAGCCACCGCGCCCGGCCGAAAATTCTTATATATAACTCTCAGTGTACATGTACACAACTTTCTGTTGGGTAGTTATCTATGAGGAGAATTCCATGTTTAATTGTAATATATGATGCCAAACTTCCAAATTGGTTGTATCAGTTTACACTTCCATCAGTAGTGATAAGAGTTCTTGGCGCTCTACATCACCACCATTGCTTATTATCTGCCTTTTTCATTTCATTGATAACTAATGAAGCTGAGCACACTTTCAATTTTTTGGACAATTTGGATATCCTGTTTTACGAAGTGGTTGTATTATTCCCATTCTACTATTGGCTTATGTGTCTTTTTCGTACTAATTTGTAGGACTTTAAAAATATATTCTGCATCTGAGCTCTTTGTCAGTGACATGTATTGCAAATAGCTCACCAACTCTGTGGCATGCCTTTTTACTCTCTTTGTGGTGTCATTTGACTAATGGAATGTCTTAATTTCAATGGAATGATAGTTATCAGTTTTTTCCTTTATGATGAGTACTCTTGTGTCCAGTTTAAAAAGTCTGTGCCTACATCATAGTTATAAAGATATTCTATATTATTTTCTAGAAGACAGATGTATAATTGACCACAAATTAGTTTTTGTGTATTGCATTAGGGTTTTTCAGAGAAACAGAACCAATCTATAGCAAATATATATAGCATATATATTACATACACACACACACACACACACACACACAGAGAGAGAGAGAGAGAGAGAGAGAGAGAGAGAGATTACAAGGAATTGGCTCATGTGATTATGAAGGCTGAGAAATCCCAAGATCTGTAGTCAGTAAGTTCGAGACAGGCTCAAGACCCAAGGACAGTTGATTTTTCTGTTCAAGTATGAAGTCAAGAAAAGACCAATGTCCCAGTTCAAACAGTCAGACAGAAGTTCCCTCTTATCAGCCTTTGTATTCTATTCAGGTCTTCAATTGGTTGGATGAGGCCCATCCATGTTAGGAAGGGCAATTTGTTTTATTCTGTCTACCAATTAAAATGTTAATGTCATCCAGAAATACCCCAGGATAACATTTGAACAAATGTCTGGGCATTCTGTGGCCCAGTCAAGTTAACACATAAAATTAACCATCACATGTTTAATGTGAGGTAGGGGTCAAGATTTACATTTTCCATATTATATATTGCAGTACATTCAGTGTCATTTGATAAAAGTTATCCTTTCCTCCAATGCTTAACAATGCACGTTTATTATAAATCAGCAATCCGTAATGCATGGGTCTGTTTCTGGGATCTCTCTTTGATTCCATTGGTCTCTTTGGCTATCCTTGGATTAGTATCACAATAAATTACTATGACTTTATAACATGTGTCAATATTTAGATTTTATAATAAGTTTTGGTGTTTAGTAGACAGAGCAAAGTCCTCCAGATTGGTATTTTTTCAGTGATGTGTAAGTTATTCTTGATTTTTTGTGTTCGTATATAATCTTTAGAATCAGTTTGTCAAGTTCCGTGAAAGGAAGAAGGGAAGGAGAGAATGAAGGAGTTTTGTTTAGGATTGAATTGTAATTATAGGTCAGTTAGGAGAGAACTGACATCTTCCTAACACTGAGTCTTCCAACCCATGACCATGGTATATATTCCATTTATTTATTTGAAGATCTCAGTAACATTCATCATGTATTGGATTTAAAACTTCCATTTTGTAACTGTTTTTTTGCTGACTAAGAAATGCAACTGAACTTTGTATATTGTCATATCCAGACCACTTGATGAACTCATTTATTCATTCCAAAATTTTTATATATGGATTCTTTTAGATTTCCTAAATTACAGTCATGTTTTCTGTGCATGATAGTTTGATTTCTTCCTTTCCAATTCTCTACCGTTTCTTTCTTCTTCCCTTCCTTCCTTCCTTTTGCCTTCCTGTCTTCATCTTTTTTTTTTTTTTTTTTTTCCGCTGGCCTAGGACCTACAGTCAAATTTTAAAAAGATCTGGGGCTTCCTTATCTCAGTTTCAATTTCAAACAGAAAGCTTTCTATACTCACCATTATATTTTATGTTTGCTCTATGTGTTTTATAAACATATTCTAACAAATCAAGGAAGTCTCCTTCTGTCTCTTCCCATTTAATAAGGGCTTCTATTATAAATACTTTTTTCTTCACCTATTAAAATAATCATGATTGTTAGACTTTATTCTTTTAATGTGGTAAATTACATTAATTGACTTTCAAATATACCAATCTTTCATTTCTGGAATACCTTAACTTGTATGTAGTATATTATTATTCTCATATATGGTCAGAATCTTTCTTCTTTAAATTTTTTTCAGTTATGTCAATGAGTTATATTGACCTATATTTTTCTTTTCCCATAATGACCTTGTCGGGTTTTGATATTAAGGTTATACCAAATCTTAAAATGACTTGCAGAGTATTCTCTCTTTTTTAATTCTCTGGAAGACTGTGTTGGATGGATATTATTTTCTTCACTAGTGAAGTTATCTGGGTCTAAAATCTTCTTGGTCAGAAACATTTTGGAAGATTTTAAATATGAATTTTATTTATTTCCTTTTTATTTATTTATATTGAAATCTTCAAGATGAGATTTTATTTATCTGAATACAGTAAGTATTGTGGTTTAATAACCCGTACCTGATAAATCAAATAATTCAAATCATATTGATCTATTTCTGTTGCCTGTTGTTTCTATTTCTTACTCATAACGTATTTTTTTTCATGCCCCTGGTTATCTTTGTGTGTGGATATTGTATTTGAATTGTTGTAATAATTTAAGGCCTAAGATGATAAAAATCTTACTCTAGAGAAGATTTTATTTGCATTGGTCAGGCCTATAAGAGTGCTTCCTGGCCGGGCGCGGTGGCTCACACCTGTAATCCCAGCACTTTGGGAGGCCGAGGTGGGTGGATCACAAGGTCAGGAGTTTGAGACCAGCCTGATCAACATGGTGAAACCCCGTCTCTACTAAAAACACAAAAAAATTAGCTGGGTGTGGTGGCACACACCTGTAATCCCAGCTACTTAGGAGGCTGAAGCATGAGAATCGCTTGAACCCGGGAGGTGGAGGTTGCAGTGAGCTGAGATTTCACCATTGTACTCCAGCCTGGGTGACAGGCGAGACTGTCTCAAAAACAAAAAAGTGCTTCCTGTCTGTTACCACCATAATATTTGTTCAGAGCTTACAGTTCAGTAGTCCACCCAGATGATGCAAAGCCAAGTTACAAGACTTTGTAAGGGCCAGTATATTTTTGGATTACAATTTCCCTGAAGGTATAAACATTTGAGGTTCCCAGCACACTATGGGTGATGGTTTGTCAGGAAACCCTCCACCCCTTTTGATGGGCCTTGGGCTCTGATTTCTGTTACTATAGCACCTTGAATGTGCCATAAGTTCCAAGCAGTTTAGCACAGGCTTATTACTTAACCACAGATGCCTTCAATAAAAATATAGCTCTAAGTCCTAGGCTTACCTCTCTGGATGCTTCTGTTCTCTTATAGTATAACATAGTAATTCCTCACGATTGTATTAACTTTGTAGCCTTTTAGAGATCTGACTTTTTGTAGTTTTTTTCAATGGGTGGGTTGCTCTAAATCATCTAGTTCGCCATTACCAGAAGCAGATATATATATATACACACACACACACATACACATACACACACACACACACACACACACACACACATATATACCTGTTTTCATCAACGGGTATTTGAATAATCATGCAAGAGGATGCAAAGATGAACATGGCACAGTCTCCATCTTTAGGGGCCTTATAGGGGGATACGAAATGGAAAGAGCCAATTACAAAACCTAATGAGTGTTAACAACGGGGAAATAACGGTGCTAAAATAACAGATAAGGGATCTAGACTTGAGGGTTCAGGGATGGCTCTTCTTTCAGAATATGATTGATTTCTTTTTATATCAAAAGTCCATTAAACAGAAGAGGAGTTAATAAGCCCCTACTCCAACCTTTGTGAACCCAGAAAGCAGATTCAGCTATGAGTCAATTGGAAAACAGCTTCTGAGACTGAGATTTTCTGAGCAAATCACCATGTATCAGCATAGGGACCACAGAAGCAGGACAAGATCACATCTGATCTCCCACATCCGACCATCTCCCTGATGAGCTACCACTACTCTTTCCCAGTGCACACGTGCGTGCGCGCACACACACACACACACTGAGAGACATGGAAAAGTACAAGGGTATATGGTACAAAAACCTTTGTTAAGGGCAACATGAAGGGTAGAGACCCTATGTGTAGCTGTAACAGGGGAGGGAAAGATCATTTCCAGCTAGGGTGGCTTCAGAGGCTGAGTGATGAGGGTTGGGCCTGTAAGAATGAGCAGGACCAGGACCTCTAGGGGGAATAAGAAGGCAGTTGGCAGGAAGTAAATGACACATGAGGACAATGAGAGGGAAGAATAAGACATACTTGGGGCACAGTGAGTGAGGGCAGAGAAGTGCATGACTAGGTTGGGAATGTGTGTCCTGGGGCTCAATTCTGATGGATGCTGAATGTCAGGATGAAGAGTGCAGGATTTACTCTGTGGGTGGTAGGTATACTGTCAGCGCCTTCAAGCAGGAGAATGGCAGTTAAAAGCAGGGAAGAGTAAAGTTTAATTTGATGGTAATATGCAAGATTTATCTGAAGGAAGGGGCAGGGCTGGAAGCAGGAAAACTAGAGAAGAGATTATTTTAAGAGTTCAAATGAGAAATGGTGAAGCTCTAAGGTAGTGACAGATTCAGGAGATACAGTGAAGCAGGAAGTAGGGCTTTGTCTGTGGGAGAGGGAGAAATCAGATGTCTGAGACCTTGATTTCAAGTTGGGGCAACCTGACCATTTAATAAAGATAGGCCGGTATAATTAATGTAAGACCAGGAACTATAGTCAAACAGCTGAGTTTTCCCTCCCTACCTCCTTCTAGGTCCCACCCATCATCTGAGGCCCAAGTCAAGGTCCTTTTCCTCCTTGAAGCTTTCTCTGTTTATTTCCAGCAACCCTGGCCATTGCCTTCTCTGAGCTCCTATTGGCCCATTGACAGTGGCCCAAAGTCACTGGCCTAGTGACTTTTCCTTTAGCTCTTTCTCCAAGTGGCCTTATATGAAGAGGCTTTCTGCTACCCAGAGAGCATATCATTCACCAAGGTGAAAGATCTTCCTCCTCTGATACCTAGCCCTTTTCACTTAAAGAACACGGTAAAGTGCTAGATATCAGTAGGTCCCTGAGAAATAATTATTGATTCATCAGTGATCACAGGGAAGGAAGTTGAGTAGAGAAAATGGGAGATAACATAGGGACATATTGAGATAGTAGTCCTCATTCTAAGACCTAGGTTGGTTCTCAAGCCTGGCAGTAACCAGCTTGTGTAACCTTAAACAGTTTACTTAAATCTCTCTGAGCCTTGGGTTTCTCATTCATCTAATGGGGCAAAGACTCTTTACTCACAGGCTGTTGAGAGGGTACTTGGGATACCCCACTGTCCTACATAAAGCAGCTATCCCCGTGTAGGGCATATGACAGGCACTCAGTTAATAGTGAGGTTCCCAAAGGTCTCTAGAGGAAAGTATTGTTTCCTTGTGGTTGGCCTTTGTCTCCCTCATCCTGACATACCCCAGTAGATATATAAGAAATAGTTATGATTGCCTTTTATTGAGTGCCCAAGATGTGAAGATTTTGGTGTGTTACAGAGGTGATGTCAGCACATTAGGAGTGACTTACCCAAGGACACACAGTAGTGATGATTCTGTCTCTGGGGACTCAGAGAGGTCTCCTGACTCCAGTTTTCTGTCCAGACAGAAGAGGCATCCACAGTGCCTTGTGTTTCTGTGTCTCATATACCTGTGCTTCCCAGATGTTTATCTAGAAGTTAAAATAATGGGGCAGAAGAACAACTGATGGTGCAGTATTTTTTTCCATCTCATAATCTATTGATCTGATAACGCTGAAGCTCATATAGTATATATGGTTCCTCTTACTATATTTCCAAATGATGCCTCTGATAGCTATGCAATTTTTTTAATTTTTTAATTTAATTTTTTTTTTTTTGAGATGGAGTCTCACTATGTCACCCAGGCTGGAGTGCAGTGGCGCTATCTCGGTTCACTGCAAGCTCCACCTCCTGAGTTCGCGCCATTCTCCTGCCTCAGCCTCCCGAGAAGCTGGGACTACAGGCGCCTGCCACCATGCTCGGCTAATTTTTTGTATTTTCAGTAGAGACAGGGTTTCACCATATTAGCCAGGATGGTCTCGATCTCCTGACCTCATGATCTGCCCGCCTTGGCCTCCCAAAGTGCTGGGATTACAGGCGTGAGCCACCGCGCCTGGCCAGCTATGCAAATTTTTATTGCAAAATCATGTATTTTATGGGAGGTTGAAGGAACTATTTGTTGAAGGTCTACTATGTGCTAAACACTTTATATAGCCATTTTTATTTATAATTCACAATAATCCTAATACAGAAAATCTTACTCCCATTTTCTAGAAGAGAAAACTAAAGCTCACAGAATTTTAGTAACTTTTCTAGGTTGACACAACTAGTAAGTGGCAAAGCTGGTATTTTAGCTGTTGATCTCCACAGTAAATAGACTGGTTGCTATAGTATACGTTATATGGTGACCATGTGATGTCATGCACATAAAGGAATTCAACACCTATTGATGAGGATGATAATAAACATGAAATAATCTCTCTTGGGTTTAGACATCTGGGTTGTGGTGTTCATACAAATTTAGTTAGAGCAAAAACTCAATGTATTGCACTCAACAAAGCCTAGCCCAGCTTTCGCACTAGGTTGAAATGCCACCTAATCTGTATATTAAAAGCTCATTAAAACCTAAGTGTGTAGAAGAGCATTCTTGCCTTTTCTTCACTAAATTTCTATTTTTGGACCTGTGCCATACTGTTTGGATTATTACGAGCTCTCATACGTTAAACAACTAGAACCCCTTTATCATGACTTTTATTAATTTCTTGCCTATCCTTTTCCATTTGATTTTTTTTAAGAGACTTTTGAAGGAAAATCTACCAAACTTCCAAATGCCGGCAGGGTGGGGGGCAGGAGTGATAAAATTCACAGCTTTACAAGACTGAATCATCATCCCATCCAGGAATCTGGTATCCTAATTGTCTAATTATCCAACAGGCACATTTCTTTTCAATTATTTCAAAATTTAGAATTTACTTTAGATCTTCAATAACTGCTAAAAGTTGATCTGAAAATAATCAGGCTAAAGACCAAGGCCCTTTTTAACCTGGCTTGTGAAGTGGTTTCTGTATAAGAGGCAATTAGTGACCTACCTACTTCAAGTACTGCAATGAAGATGAAACAGAAAAAGGCAGTGGGACAATATGATATATAATATTTTGGAACGTATTAAAGGAGAGCAAGACTTGAGGTAGCAAAACCAGAAAGGGATCTTCCACCATAGACCAGGAGTGGGGAGTTGTTTGCCTAAAAAAAAGTAGCAAGAGTGGAAATGGAAGAAAAGTGGGAAGATCCAGAGATATTTAGAAGAGAAGGTCAAGATTACTTGGTGGCAGGGAGGAAGAGGGAATGAGGGATGATTCCCAGATTTCTTGCTTGGGCAACAGTGTGGGTTCTAGAGCCATCTATTAAGATAAGAGAAACGAAGAGGGGGGAGTTTTGTGTGTGGAAAAGATCAAGGAAGGATGGTAAAATCACTTGGGACATATTGCATTTGAGGTCCTTCAGGGACATTCAGGTGGATATATCTAATCGTTAATTAAAATGGATCTGAATCAAATTTATACTGAAGTTCATGTAGAAAAATAAACATACAAGAATGTTTAGGAAAAAAGGGAATCTACTGAGGGGGCCTAGCTCTACCAGATATATGAAATTATATATGCTCTATAATTCAACTGGTATATGGATAGCAAACAGACCAATGAAATAGAATAGAAAGCCCAGAAAGTTTTCCAAGTACATATGGAAATTTGATATGTAATAAAGGTGGCATCTCAAATCCCTAAAGCAAAGATGGACTTTCTGATGCCAGAACAACTGAGAAACCAATTGGAAAAAGAAAACAAAAGATCCGTGAATACTTTATGCCATACACAAATATAAACTCTAAATGTAAAGAAAACCATACGAATACTAGAAGAAAACATGGGTGAATGCTTCTTGGACCTTATGTAGGAAAAGATTTCTTAACTATGAATCGAAATTTAGAGGCAATAAAAGTTTAATAAATTTGACTATTTTTTTTAATGCATGGCAGAAAAACACCATAAACAAAGCCAAAAAGCAACTGACAAACTGGGGACAAAATTGCAACATATGTAACAGTTAATGTATTAAGAAAACTTGAAAACTGAGGTGAGAAAGACCAACAACCCACTAGAAAAATGTGGAAAAGACATGAACCGACAATTCACAAAGAAAGATATTTAAATTGTCCTTAAATAGAGATAAGGCAATATAAAATGCCATTGATACTACTTCTCAACTATCATATCAGTGAACATTTAAAAGAATGTCATAGGTTATGTTGGGAAAGGTGTTGGGAAACAAAACACTATATTACTGGTGGGAATGCAAAAATAGGTCTGAGATTCTGGGGAGGGAATAGCCTGGAGATGTAGCTCTGGAAGTCATTGGTCTTTACAGGAAATGAATGAGATCGAACAGGGAGACAGAACTTGAGGACTGAGGAGAGAGGAGGCCCAGGACAGAACCCTAGGAACACCGCCACTCAAGGTGGCAGCTCAGCTTCCTGGCAGGCACCACCACCCTGGGCTCTGGAGTCAGGCAGAGACGGTCTTGAAAGCGGGCTCTGAGTTCTGGGGCTGAGCGCTCTCGGCAAAGTCGGGTACCCTCTTTGATCAGCTGTCACACCTGGCGATAATGGGCATCACAGAGAGATACCCTGCGAGGATGCTATGAGATGCGCCAGGTAAAGCACCTGGGGTCAGAAAGCCACCCTCTCCTCTTCTTCTCCGTGACTGCCCTTTGCTACACAAACACACCCCGACCCCGACCGTCCCCAGCCTCCCGGCCCCTCGGGGATGGTTGGTGAGGTGGGTCAGGGAAGGGGGGCCGAGCTCGGGTGACGCGGCGCTCACGTGACCCGCCGGGCGCCTACGTGGGCACCAGCCCCCGCGCCTGCCCGCCCGCCCTGCGGTCCGGTCCTGGCGCCCGCGCAGAACCAGCTGTCTGAGCTGTCCGGGCGGCGGGGGAGCAGCGAGCGGGCTTCTGCGAGCCGGAGGAGGCACAGGCCTGTCCCGGGTCCCGGCAGGTCAGTGTGAAGGTGGGCGCTGCCGGCGGACCTGGGAAGAGGAGGAGGTGGCTGGCAGTAGGAGTAGGGAGGGGGTGGAGAAAGGATCCGGGAGATTGGTGAGGAGGGGGATGCGGAGCGGGCGGGGGTGAGGGCGGGGGAGCCTGGCCCGCCTTCTTGACGACCCCCTGCACTGAGCCCTCCATCCATTTTAGTGCTGGAAATGGGGTATGGGGGAGCAACCCTGCAGTGCAACAGTGAAACGTAGACGTATTCTGGAAATAACCCCCTCTCACAATCTGCTCCCATGGAAACATCTGACCTCCGCAAAAACGGGGTGGCGCTGGGACAGGTTGCCTCCAGGGGAAGGGGACACAGAGACAAACGCAGTTTGGAAAGCATCCTGGTTTGGTGCCCGAGGCCTGGAAAGAAATGGCGGCTGGGGTGCGGGGGATGTAGGGGAGGAAAACGTTGGATGAGCAGGGCCTGGACTTAGGAAAGGGAACCGAGTCCCTGTGAGACTGCTGAGCGCGCAGCCCCTACCCCTGTCTCCTGTCTGTCCACAGGTCTGCGCGTCTGTTCCCAGGACTCTGCGAGGCCTGAAAAGGAGCAGCAACCTGTCCAGAATCCCCGCAGGTCCGTGAAGGTGGTTGGAGGGGAGCTCCATGGACAAGGCCCTATAAGGGTTGAGAGTGTGGAGGGCCCGGCCAGGGCCGAATTGGGGCCCCTGCCCATCCCCCAGTCACATGAACACACACCTTACCAGGCTGAACCAGGGCAGAGAAGGTGGCAGGGCCTGCCAGGCAATGGCTGGCTCACGTGTGTGGGAGGAGTGGCAGGCTACGTGGTGGGCAGAAGGCCCTCTTGCAGGCCCGGCGAGCTTAGGGGAACCCTCACCAGGGGTAAGATGCAAGTACTATCCAGACCTGCATTCCACCCCACGCACTCAGTCTCCCATGTCTCTTAATTGTCTCCTCTTCCCTCCATTCCCATCCCCCAGGACAGGAAAAGGAGGGGAAATCTCGACATGGAAAAACCCTACAATAAAAATGAAGGAAACCTGGAAAACGAGGGAAAGCCAGAAGATGAAGTAGAGCCTGATGATGAAGGAAAGTCAGACGAGGAAGAAAAGCCAGACGTGGAGGGGAAGACAGAATGCGAGGGAAAGAGAGAGGATGAGGGAGAGCCAGGTGATGAGGGACAACTGGAAGATGAGGGGAGCCAGGAAAAGCAGGGCAAGTCCGAAGGTGAGGGCAAGCCACAAGGCGAGGGCAAGCCAGCCTCGCAGGCAAAGCCAGAGAGCCAGCCGCGGGCCGCCGAAAAGCGCCCGGCTGAAGATTATGTGCCCCGGAAAGCAAAAAGAAAAACGGACAGGGGGACAGACGATTCCCCCAAGGACTCTCAGGAGGACTTACAGGAAAGGCATCTGAGCAGTGAGGAGATGATGAGAGAATGTGGAGATGTGTCAAGGGCTCAGGAGGAGCTAAGGAAAAAACAGAAAATGGGCGGTTTTCATTGGATGCAAAGAGATGTACAGGATCCATTTGCCCCAAGGGGACAACGGGGTGTCAGGGGAGTGAGGGGTGGAGGTAGGGGCCAGAGGGGCTTACACGATATCCCATACCTTTAATGCCTTTGGCCTTCCATTCTGACTTCTCTGATGAGAATATTGCTGGCCCTGCTTTCCCTGGTAGGTATTTGCCAGGCCCAATGCTTTAACCTTAAGCTGATACTTTGCTTTAGATGTCAATCTCGTTACCAGCAGCCTTTTGACCCAACTACAGTGCTCTATATTTTAGTAGAGGATTTTCACCCATGTGCATGGAAAAGATGTTCATGGTACATTGTAAAAAAATAAAAAATAAAAATAAAAAAAAGTTTGCAGAACCGCATATACAGTATCAGCCCGTTTTTATAAAAATGTAAATGTTTGCATAATGCATTTGTGCACAAAGAAAACTCTGAAAGCATGTACACTAAAAAGCAGCCAATGGTTATTCCTGAATGGTAGCCAAAAATGAGTTCAATCATCTGCTGGGTAGGTACCTCCATGCCATTCTGCTGTTGTTGTGCCCATCCTCATGTCTTCCCTAGGTGTAACTAGGTGAGTGGGCACTGTTACCCTTTCTCCTGTGTCCTATGGCTCCGCCATAGGATGTGATTCTTTTTCTTTTCTTTGCTGTCATCTCCACCTTTTCTTAAAGGATATGTCCTTTTGTCATAATAATAATTTGAAAAACTAAATGAGAAAACAATACATAAGCAATTGAACTGTTCAGTGAGCCTATGAGGGTAATAAAGACACTTAAAATTTCTGTTGCCAGAACATAAAATGATAAGTAAAATTTATATTACCTCTGAGACTAATAGCTAAAGGTATCAACCTGGCAGTTATAACAAATCCATTGCTGTAAGGGTCAGTCTTGCCATCTGTGAAATGGGAATAATACTTATCTCACAGGACTGCACAGTGGATCAGATGAGGTATTGAACATGTGAGCTGTCCTTACAGTAGCAGGACCCAGCACCCTGTCAGACACTTAAAAGAAGAGCTGAAGGTAGGTTTCACCTGTCCCCAGGAACAAGTCCAAGCAGCTGAGTAGAGGATGCCATCCTTCTCTGGATACTATCATATCATATCTGCTGGGCACTTCTCTTCTGCTATGCCCTGTATATGTACTGTCTGCTGACAGCCGCTGATATAATGGAGTACTCATGGTGACAAAGCCCTTCTGATTCCCTACAGTCCCAAAGGGCCACAGTTCCAATTGCAGGCGGTTCTACTCTAGGGCTTCCTGGGGCCCACTGTATTACACAGTTCTTAGCAAAGTAGCCATTAACATTTTTAGTTCATTTTATATTTGCTTACAGCTTCATTTCTCTTCTTAGGACTTGAGACATTTTGGGTCTACTTGGGACTGTGTCCTGAGTCTAACCTATTGACTAGATAATGAACTGTGTTGAACCAAACATCCTACTCCAGCACCACAGGTGAACCCTATCTAAATTTTTGTACCTTTCTAAGTGTGAGTTTTCTCTAAAAAGCTTGTTGGCTGGCCTACTATACAAAATCAAGGGACTTATCCATACATAATCACAGAGATAACCCTGTGTGAAACATCCCTTCCCATACTAAACCACTTGCAACTGAAAGAGGTACAGTGCTCTTAAAAATATTAAAAACTCTCAGGCATTTTTATTTAGCCCACCAGTATATTCCCTTATCAAAACAGACTTTTAAAAAATTCATCCTGATATCCCTTAGGATATCCCTTGTCACTGTACTTGACATATATATTTAACAATTACTTGACTATGACTGAGCCAGGAGCCCTGAGGTTTTGGCCCAGTTTATCCTTGGGCAAGTAATTTCACTTGTCGAAAATACAACTTGAAATTCAAAACTAAATAATACAGGAGAAGTGATAATTCTAAATTCAGCTCATAAACCATTTTAACAGTGTATAAAAATGATTTTTTTCAAAATATGTTAAACGACTCCCTGGGAAGCTTGTTTAGAATGTAGCATCCTGGTCCCTGGCACAAACCCAGAATTTCTAGGAAAATGGTTCTAGAACCTGCAATTTCCACAAACTGCCCAGGTAATTCTGATGTACACTAAAGTTTAACACTTTGCATGATCTCAATTAATTAAATATAAACCATAAAAAAGTAGGAGGAAGTATAAGGAAATGTTTATCTGAATTCAGTAGGCACAAAGCATATATGTACCAACATCTTTTAAAAAATCAAACTATGTGTTAGATTTGTACATTGACAACTACAAAACATTTATGAGAGAAATGAAGATTTAAATAAATAGAAAGATACATTGTTCATGGATTGGAATGGCTGCAAAGAAACAGTGGCACAGGACTCCCTCAAGGTGGATGCCCTAACCAAGGTTCTGCCTGTTTTTACCCTTTGGGAAGGTCTTGAAATCTAAAGACTACCAGGTCACATTCCCTTCTAAATAGTCCGTATCTGTTTATTCAGGTAGTGAGTGTACCCACTGGGGGCATCCACTGCAGAGGAAACTATCGATAATTGGGAGGAAAAAATGACCATCTCTGTAGATATCATTCAGCCTCCCCATTCCCCTGCCACTGCTATCCCAATGTTTGCTCAATGGGCCCTTGTACAAAACTATGCGAGAGCTCAACAATACTGACTTCCCATACCAACCTGATCTGACTATTCTCATAGCTGAGTATGAAACCTGCCAACAGCAGAGGCCATTGCTGAGACCCTAATACGGTATCATTTCCGGAGGGAAGGTTGATTATATTACTTTGTGCCCTATAAATATATACAATTATAAATTGTCAATTAACAATAATTATTTAAACTATGAGAAATAATACACAAGTACAATGTAGCAAGATACAATATCAATATACAAAATCAATTGCATTTCTTTATAGTAGAAATTAACAATCTGAAATGAACTTAAAATGATTCCATTTACAATGGTATCAAAAAGAAAAACAATCTTGGGAATAAATTTAACAAAACAAACGCCAGACTTGTATATGGAAAAGCACAAAATGTTGTCAAAAGAAATTAAAGACAACATAAATAAATGGAAATAAATTCAATGTTCATTGACTGAAAGACTTAACATTGTTCAGATGGCAATATTCCCTCATTGATCTACAGACTTCAGGCAATCGCTATCAAAATCTCACCTGGCTTCTTTGCAGAAAATGACAAAGTGATCCTAAATTGTAATGACCGAAAACAGACAAAAGAATCTTGAAAAACAGTAACAAATGGAGTTCTTACACTTTCTAACTT
Organism: Theropithecus gelada; assembly: GCF_003255815.1. Lineage (NCBI taxonomy): Eukaryota > Metazoa > Chordata > Mammalia > Primates > Cercopithecidae > Theropithecus > Theropithecus gelada. The sequence goes on from NC_037689.1 coordinate 101,235,094, forward strand.
CAAAACTTACCACAAAGCAATAGTAATCAAGACAGGGTGGTCCTACCATAAGGATAGATATATAAATCAATGGAATAGAACTGAGAATCTAGAAGTAAACTCTCACTTTTATGCTCAATGGATTTTCAACAAGTCTACCAAGACAATTCAAAGGGAAGATAATAGTTTTTAAACTAATTGTGATGAAACAATTTGATATCCACATGCCAAAGAACGAATTTAGAACATTATGTCACACCCTATATCAAAGTGAACTCAACACAGATCATAAATATAAATGAAAGAGCTAAAACTATACAGCTCTTAGAAGAAAACATATGCATAAATATTCATGACCCTGAGTTAGGCAATTTTACTTAGATATGACAACAAAATCATATATGACAATAGATACATTCCATTTCATGAAAATGGAAATGTTTTGTGCTTCAAATGATAACATCGAGAAAATGAAAAGATGATCTACCAGATGGGAGAAAATAACTGCAAATAATACATCTGATAAGGAGCTAATTTCCAGAATATATAAAGAACTCTTACAACTCAACCATTAAAAAAAAGAGAACCCAATTTTAAAATGGGCAAATGATTTGAATAGGTATTTCTCCCAAGAAGATATACAAATGCCCAATAGGCATATGAAAAGAAGCTCAACATTATTAGTCACTAGGGAATGTAAACCAGAACCACAAAGTGATACCACCTCACACACAGTAGGATGGCTAAAACGAAAGAGATAGAAAATAAGTTTTGGTGAGGATGGAGAGAAACGAGTCCTCACACATTGCTGATGGGAATGCACTCGCTTGGCATAACAAATTAGCAATTCTTTAAAATGTTAAACATAATGTGTCATATGACCTAGCAATTCCATTCCTAGGTATATACCCAAGAGAAATGAAAACATACAGTCATGTAAAATGTATACACAAATGTTTATAGCAGTATTGTTCATAATAGCCAAAATATAGAAAAAAAATCCATGAACTGGTGAATAAACAAATATGGTATATTATACAATATATTTGGCAATAAAAAGGAAGTAGTACTGATACATGGTATAGCATGGATGAACCTTGAAAACATTATGCTAAGTGAAAGTAGGCAGTCACAAAATACCACATATTTTATTATTCAATTTATAATAAATGGCCATATCAACAAATCTATAGAGAAAGTAGATTCGTGGTTGCATAGGGCTTGCAGAAGGGCAGGAATGAAAAATGATTGATAATAGGAAGGTTTTCTTTAGGGTTGATGAAAATGTAAAACTGGATAATGGTGATGGTTGCCCACCTCCATAAATATTCTAAAAACCATTGAATTGTGCACTTTACATGGGTGAATTATAAGGCATATGAATTATATCTCGATAAAGCTGTTAAAGAAAAATAATTATCTACAATAAAAATAAGAACAATGTGTTACATGGCTTGTAACATATGTAGAAGTAAAATGTACAATGTGGTGGTTAATACTGAGTGTCAACTTGATTGGATTGAAGGATGCAAAATATTGTTCCTGGGTGTGTCTGTCAGGGTATTGCCAGAGATTAACACATGAGTCACTGAACTGGGAGACGCAGACCCACCCTCAATCTGGGTAGGCACCATCTAATCAGCTGCTAGTGTGACTCGGATAAAAGTAGGCAGAGGAACGTGGAAAGACTAGAATGGCTTAGTCTTCCGGCCTACATTTTTCTCCCTTGCTGGATGCTTCCTGCCCTCAAACATCAGACTCCAAGTTCTTCAGTTTTTGGACTCTTGAACCTTCGACCACAGACTAAAGGCTGCACTGTCGGCTTCCCTACTTTTGAGGTTTTGGGACTCAGACTGGCTCCCTTGCTCTTCAACTTGCAGACGGCCTATTGTGGGACTTCGCCTGGTGATTGTGTGAGTCAATACTCGTTAATAAACTCCCCTTTATATATACATCTATCCTATTAGTTCTGTCCCTCTAGAGAACCCTGACTAATACGTACAACAATAGAAAAAAAGATGGGAGGGGGAATGCACAGTTGTAGGGTTCTTCCATCATCCATGAAATCATTTACAGTTGACCCTTGAACAACACAGGTTTGACCTGTGTTTTTTGATGTGGATTTTTCCAACCAAATTGAGATGGAAAATACTGTACTTGTGGGATGTGAAGCCTGCATATAGAGAGGGCTGACTTTTCACATAGGTGGGTTCTGCAGAGCCAACTCCAGGTCTTGAGTATACATAGATTTGTGTATCCTGGGGAGAGGGGGTCCTGGAACCAATCCCCTGAGTATACTGAGAGATAGCTGTAATATTATTTGAAGGTAGACTGTGATAACCTATGATACATATTACAAATACCAGAGCCACGGCTCAGAGATTTTGCCTGAGGGAAGGGAGGGAAGCAGGATGTAAAATGGAGAGTTCTAAATTTTTTCCCAAAGAAAAATAATCCATTTGCAACAGAATATGGAGAAGTCCAAGCTCAAGGGAGCTCTCAAAAACAGTGGAGGCTGTGGTGCATGGTATATTAAAAATATATAATACAGTAAATATTTTGCCAATGTCCCCAGTTCCTGGCACAGAGCTCCTAAAACCTTTGGGATTTCCTGAATGATAGGAGTGTCTTTTGTTATTCATAATGAGCCCCTTTTGACTATTCCTGAATTTATGCTAATGAGGTGACTTAGGGTAAGACTCCTAGATAGCTTCAGAATGGGGACTGGATACCAGAAAGACCAAATACATGATTAGAGGATGGGAACTTTCTGCCTTGCTCCTGACCTCCAGGGATTGGAGAGGGGATAAAAATTGAGTTCAATTACCAGTGGCCAATTATTACATAAATCATTCCTATTCGATAAAACCTCCATTAAAATCCCTAAATGATGGGGCTCAGGAGCTTCTTGGTTGGGAATACATTGAGGTACTGGTCAGATGGAGCACCTAGAAAGGGCATGGAAGTTCTGTGCCAAATATACCCCATGTCTTACCCTATGCATGTCTTCCATTAGGCTCTTCCTGAGTTGTATCCTCTATAATAAACTGGTAATAGTAAGCAAAGCACTTTTCTAAGTTCTGTGAGTCATTTCAGTAAATTACTGAATTCAAGGAGGGAGTCATGAGAACTGTGAATAAAAAATAGACTCTCAGGATCCCAAACTCACTATGGCAAAAGGGAAGTTAAGCTTGGGAACTGAGTCATCCAAAAACTGCCTTCTTTTGTTCCCAAATAGCTGTAATTTCACATGCTTACTTTATCTTATGTAAAATGTAGATTTACTGAGCATGAAACAAATGCATAATTGACTTTTCCTCTACTCCCTTCTTTTTCCATGTAAAATGTAGATTCACTGAGTGCTAATCAGAGACTCACAAGAATGTAACCACTTGCCTCATTGCCTACCCATCCTCCTTTTTTTTCCTCCCCTCTTGCTTGCTCTTTCTCCTTTAAATATTGAAGTTCCCAAAGCCCTCTTTGGGAAAACCACAGGTCACCAATGCTACTTTCACTTGTGTTTCATTTTCCTAGGTGTGTCCTTAACCTTGGCAAAATAAACCTCTAATCAATTGAGATCTGCCTCAGCCACTTTTTGGTTTACAGAACCCTCAAATTTGTAGTAGCCCAGGCTGAAGTGTGGGTAGGTTGGGCACCCCATTTGCAGCTGCCATCTGAAGTGGAGGGCAGTCTTATACTTAAGAGCCCTTAAACTGTAGGGTCTGCACTAACTCTGAGGAATTAATATCAGAATTAAATTGAATTGTAGGACATCCAGTTGGTGCCAGAGAATCAGAGAATTGATGTGTTAGAAAACACTACACATTTGATGTCAGAAATGGTGCCAGAAAACACTACACATGGTAAAAGGCAATTGAGAGGACATTGGTAGATTCACTGGAGATGCAGACTAAGCTGTAGGCCCACTAGTTTGCTGGAGACAACCTGGGACAGAGAAAGCTGGGAGGAGACCTACTGGGATTAGAACAAATCTGTCTGTGGAATCATTTATGCCCCAGGGCATTGTTGAAAACAATAGGGCAATCAGCAGGCAATTAGTGGAGCTAAATAGCTGGGTATGGTCAGGGAAAGAAACAGTCAAGGAAAGCCCTGCCAAAGGTGACTGTGGGCATAACCAAGGTTGAGTCTTCTGGTGAGCAACATAAGAGGCTTCACATTGTGTGAGCACAGACTTTACTAAAACAATCTAGCTAATCACTAAACAAATAAATATGCAAATATCAGTAAAAAGCTCCAGATGGGGAAGAGGGAAATAGTACCCAGAAGTACTACAATATATTATCCAAAAATGCTCGGTTTCCAACAAAAATTTATGAGATTTGCAGGGAAACAGGAAAGTATAACCCATATACCAGAAAAAGGCAGACACTAGGAGGTCCTTGTAAGAGTGGCCATATGTCAGTTTGAACAAAGACTTCAAAGTAGCTATTATTAATATGTTCACAGAACTACAAGAAACCATGATTAAAGAAGTAAAGATGATGTTGCATCAAATATAAAATACCAATAAAAACATATAAATTATTTTTAAAAAAAATCGAAATTCTGGGATTCAAAAGTACAGTAAAATGAAAAATTCAGTATTACATTTGAACTGCCAAAAGAATCAGTAAACTTGAAGGTAAATTGATAGAGATTATGCAATCTGAATAACCAAGAGAAGAAAAGACTAAATACAAATGTACAGTGCCTCAGAGAAATGTGGAACACCATTAAATATTACATTAGCAAAGGAATTACTCCCAACAAGAAATCCATAGGAACCAACTGAAGAGATCTAAAAATGATATCTAAGAAGGTCAAAAACATATACTCGTTCTCCTCTCTTCTCTCAGCTTCTTTAAAATACACGTTTATATAAAGCAATAATCATAATAATGTATTGTTGAGTTTGTCAGTAGTATAGTTGTAACATACATAACAATAATGACAAAAATGGAGAAGGAAATAGAATGATATAGAAATAACATTTCTATATCTCACTGGAATTAAGTCAGTATAAATCTGAAGCTGATTCTGATAAGCTAATATATATATGGTAAGTCTAGAGCAACCACTAAGGAAATAACTAAAAAGTATAGTTTAAAAATCATTTTAAAAATTAAAATGCTATATTAGAGAATATTCAGTTAATGCAAAAGAAAGTGGTAAAGGAAGATTTGAGGAAGACAGGAGACCTACAGAAAACAAAAAGTAAAATGGCAGGTATAAATCCAACTAAATCAATAATAACATTAAGTCTGAATGGGTTAAACTATCCAATAAAAGGCAGTTGTTAAAATGGAAATTAAAAATCCAAGATCAAACCATTTCCTGTCTATAGCAGACAAACTTCAGATTCAAAGATACAAATGGACTGAAAGTAAAAGGATGAAAAAAGATACATCATTTTGTCTGATATTACTATTGCCAGCTTTCTGGAGTGGCCACAGTAATATTAGACAAAATAGACTTCAAGAAAAAAAAAGTGTTAGCAGAGATAAAGAAGGACATTGTATAATAATAAAAGGGTTAATCCATCGGGCAGATGTAACAATTATAAACATATATGTACCTAACAAAACAGCATCAGAGGGCTGGGTGCAGTGACTCACACCTGTAATTCCAGAACTTTGGGAGGCCGAGGTAGGTGTATCACCTGAGGTCAGGAGTTTGAGACCAGCCTGGCCAACATGGTGAAACTCCATCTCTACTAAAAATACAAAAAATTAGCCGAGTGTGGTGGCACACATCTGTAATCCATGCTACTTGGGAGGCTGAAGCAGGAAGATCACTTGAACCTGGGAAGTAGAGGTTGCAGTGAGCCGAGATCGTGCTTTTACACTCCAGCCTGGGCAATAAGAACGAAACTCTGTCTAAAGAAAAAAAAAAACAAAAACAGAATACCTGAAGCAACTTACAGAAATTAAGAGATAAATAGACCACTCAACAATAATAGTTGGGATAGTTGGGGACTTTCAGCTTTTAATAATGGATAGAAGAACTAGGCAGAAGATCAACAAGGAAATAGAAGACTTGAACAACACTATAAACCAACTAGACCAAATAGACATATATGGAATATTCCACCCAACAAAAGAATATACATTCTTCTCAAATGCACATGGAACATACTGCAGAATAGACCATATGCTAGGCAATAAAACAAACCACAATAAATTTGAAAGATTAGAGATAATTCTAAGTATTTCCCATAGCATAGAATGAAAGTAGAAAACAATAACATAAATAAATTTGGGAAACTCACAAATATGTGGAAATTAAACAACACACTCCTAAATCACCAACAGATCAAAGATAAAATAAAGAGGAAAATTAGAAAATATGTTAAGACTAATGAAAATGAAGATACAAAATACCAAACCTTACAACATGCGTCTAAACCAATGCTTAGAAAGACATTTATAGCTGTAAATGTCTACAGTAAAAAAGAAGGCTGGACACAGTGACATGTGTCAGTAGTCCCAGCTACTTGGGAGGCTGAGGTGAGAGGATAACTTGAGCCCAGGAGTTTGAGACCAGCCTGGGTAACATAACAAGACTCTATCTTCAAGAAGAAAAAGGAAGAAAGATCTCATATCAATAACCTAACCTTCCACCTTCAGACACTGAAAAAGAAGGGCAAACTAAACCTAAAGCAAGCAGAAGGAAGGGAATAATAAAAACTAGAGCGGAAATTAATAAAATAAAGAATAGAAAAATAATAGGAAAAGTCAATAAAAACAAAAGCTGGTTCTCTGTAAGGATCAACAAAATGAACAAACATTTAAGTTGATTAGCCTGGAAAAAAAAAGAGAAGACTCAAACAACTAGAGTCAAAAATGAAAGAGGGTATATTACTATTGACTTTAGAGAAATAAGAGGATTATGGAGGAACACTATGAATAACTGTATGCCAATAAATTACATAATTTAGATTAAATAAATGGATTCCTAGAAAGACACACGCTACCAAAACTGACTCCCGGATAAACAGAAAATCTGAATAGACCTATAACAAATAAAGAGAATGAACTACCAATGAAGAAACATCCAGGCCAAGATGGCTTCATTGGTGAATTCTACCAAACATGTAAAGAAAAATTAATATTCACATTTCACAAACTTTTATAAAAAAGAGAAGAAGAGAGAACATTTCTCCACTCATTCTATAAGACCAGTGTTACTCTGTTACCAAAACTATACAAAGACACCACATGAAAACTACAAGCCAATATCTCTTATGCTGTAGATTTTTTGAGGATGCAAAAATCCTCAAAAAATATTTCAAACAAATCCAGCATCATATAGAAAGAATTATACAATATGACCAAGTGTGGTTTATCCCAGGAATGCAAAGTTGATTTAACATTCAAAAATCAATCAATGTAAAACACCATATGAATAGAATAAAGCACAAAAACCACATGATGATCTCAAAAGATGCCGAAAAAAATGTTCAACAAAATTCAACACCATTTCATGATAAAAACACATAACAAACGAGGAATACAAGCAAAATTCCTTAACCTGACAAAGGGTATATATGAAAAAGACACAGTTAATAACATACTTAATGATGAAAGACTGGATGCTTTCCCCTTAAGATCAGGAACAAGACAAGAATGTCTGTTCTCTCCACTTCTATTCAACATTGCACTAGAGGTTCCAGCCACGGAGGTTAGACCAAAAAAAAGAAAGAAAAGACATCCAGATTGGAAAGGAAGAAGTAAAACAACCTCTGTCTTAGTCCATTCAGGCTGCTATAACAAAATACCATAAACTGGGTAGCTTATAAACAACAGAATTTTATTTCTCACAGCTGTGGAAGCTGGAAGTTCAAGATCATGGTGCCAGCAGATTTGGTGCCTGATTAGGGCTGAATCTCTGGTTCATAGATAGCACCTTCTAGCTGTGTACTCACATGGTAGAAGGGGCAAATAAGTTCCCTCAGGCCTCCTTATAAGAGTACTAATCCCTTATAATGTTCTGCCCTCACAGAGCACTTCATCAGACTTGTAATCTACCAGAAATGAACAATCCAAATAATAACAAGTATTGGTGAGGATGAGGAGAAATGTAAACTCTCATATGCTGCTGGTGGAAATGTAAAATGACAGTTCCTCAAAATGTTAAACATGGAGTAACCATATGACCCAGCAATTCCAGACCTAGTTACATACCCAAGAGAAAAAAACCCCACAAATATATGTCCACACAAAAACTTACATGAATGTTTATAGCAGCATTATTCATAATAGCCAAAAGGTGAAAAGAATCTAAATGTATATCAACTGATGAATGCATAAACAAAATGTGGTATATTTAGATGATGGAAAACTATTTGGTCATTAAAAATGAAGTTCTGATATATGCTACAATATGGATGGGCCTTGAAAACATTATGCTAAGTGAAAGAAGCTAATCACAAAAGACCATATATTGCATGATTCCATTTATATGAAATACAGAGAATATGCAATTCCATAGAGACAAGGAGTAGATTAATGGTTGGCTAGGGTTGGGGAGGATGGAGGGTGGAGAGTCTTAACCAAAGGGTATAAACTTTCTTTATGGGGTGATGAAAATGTTCTAAAATTGATTGTAGTGACGGTTACACATATCTCTTAATATACTAAAAGCCACTGAACTGTACACTTTCAATGGGTGAACTCTATGTCATGTGAACAACAACTAAATAAAGCTGTTTTTTTTTAAAAAAAAAAAAAGAATGAAAAGGGGTCATTATTACAGATTCTCTAAGCATTTAAGGACAGCATGGTAGTATTATGAATAACTTTATGCCAATAAATGCAATAATGTAGATAAAATGGCCAAATTTCTTGAAAGATACAAATTACCAAGCTCACTCAAAAAATAAATAGAAAACCTGAACAGAAGAGTGGTGTTTAACCACCTGGTCTCTGGAAGAAATTAAAAACCCTGATTCATAGAGTATCTGACTTCTAAAGTGTAAACTATGGCCAATTTTAATCAATCAATGTATCATCACTGAATGTAGATTTGATAAGAGATAGTGACAATCAGCTCTCAATAGCTGGTACAGGCCAGTTCCAGTATACCACTGTTTATATCTATAAAATAAAATTAATGTTATTAAAAACTTTCCTAGAAAACTCCAGGCCCAGATGTCTTCACTAGTGAATTCTATCAAACATTCAAGGCCGAAATAACACAAATGTTAAGCAAACTCTCAGAAAATAAAGGAAAAGGCCTCCTCTCTATATAATGAGGCCAGAATTACCCTGATGCCAATACAAAAACATTACAAGAAAACTATAGACATTACGTTTATAGATGCAAAAATTCTTAACAAAATTTCGGGAATTTGAATCCAGCAGTAAATAAAAAGTATATATATATATATTTATCATGACCAAGTGAGGTTTATCACAAAAATGCAAAGTTGGTCAAGTACTTGGAAGTCAATTTAATTAAACATATTAACATAATAAGGAGAAAAATATGACCACCTCAATAGATACAGAAACAGCATTTGATAAAAGTCAATAAAATCTCTTAGGAAACAATTAGAAAGGAAATTCCTTAACCTGAAATAGGGTATCTATTTAAAAAAAATCACAGCTGACATCACACTTAATAGTGAAAGAATGATTTCCTCTTATGATAGGGGATCATGCAAGGATATCAGTTCTCACCACTGTTATTCAACTATGTACTGGAAATCCTAGTTAGTGCAATAAGGCAAGGAGAAAAGGTATGTCGAGGCCGGGCACGGTGGCTCACACCTGTAATACCAACACTTTGGGAGGACAACACCGAAGGATCACCTGAGGTCAGGAGTTCGAGACTAGCCTGGTCAACATGGTGAAACCCCATCTCTACTAAAAATACAAAAAATAGTTGGGTGTCGTGGTGCATGCCTGTAATCCCAGCTACTTGGGAGGCTGAGGCAGGAGAATCACTTGAGCCCAGGAGGCAGAGGTTGCAGTGAGCTGAGATCGTGCCATTGCACTCTAGCCTGGGCAACAAGAGCGAAACTCTATTTCAAAAAAAAAAAAAAAAAGAAGAAGAAGAAAAAGAAAAGAAAAGAAATGTAGATAAGAAAGGAAGAAGTAAAAATGTCTTTATTCACAGAAAAATCATGATCATGTACATAGAATGCCTTAAGAATCTACAAAAAGTTACTGGAATTACTAAGTGAATTTAGCATGATCTAAAGATAAAAGATCAATATACAAAAATCAAGTATATATTTTATATACTAGAAATAAACAATTAGAAGACAAAAAATTTAAAGTACCACTTGCAAAGGCATCAAAAAGCATGAAATAATTAGAAATAAAGTTTATTAAATATGTGATGACTTTTATATTGAAAGTTATAATACATCACTGACAGTAATTATGGAAGACCTAAATAAATGAAGTATAATACCATGTTCACTTATCAGAAGACTCATTATTGTGAAAGTGGCAATTCTCCCCAGATTGATCCATTTATTCAGTATAATTCCAGTTAAGATCACAGCCAAGAAAAGCCTAAGACAGCATACCAACTAAAAGTAATATAGTATTCTAGATGGCATCCTGGAACAGAAAAAAAGGATATCAGGTAAAAATGAAGAAAATGGGAATAAAGTATGGGCTTTAGTTAATGATAATGTCCCAATATTGGTTTGTTAATTATAACAAATGCACCATAATAATGTAAGATGTTAAAAATAGAGGAAACAGGGTTTGGAATATATAGACACTGTATTATTTTCTAGATTTTTTGGTAAATCTAAAACTATTCTAAAAAAAGAATTATATTTAAAAAATAAAAAAAAAACATGACGTTAAAAAAAAAAGCTTTATATTTTATTACCTCCAATGGTACTTTTATTTCTTGCTTTTTGAATAAACGCCTTGCATTGTCATTTTACACTGGGCCCTGCAAATTATGGAGCCAGCCCTGCCTCTGTCCCAACCTCCTACCCAGACCTCAGGCTGAGGTTGTTTTGGGTGCTTGTAAAAGTCCCTGAAAGGCCAAGGCTAAGCTGCGGCTCTGTTGCAGCCCAGCAGGAAATGCCAAAATAGAATGAGTTCTGTGCTCTGAGCTTGTCTGGATACCGGGAAATGCAGCAGCAGCCACAGTCTGCAGGTGGTCCCCACTCAGGGCAAATGGTGTTCCTAAGCAAAGGCCCTCCCACCTCAGCATGGTGGGCAGGATGGAATCATAGCTTCCTAGAGCTGGAAGGGACCTCATTCATGGTTCTACCACAGCCCTCACCCCCACCATTTAGGGAGAAAAAAATGATACAAATAGAGGCAAGGAAAGGGGTAGGAGGCTGCCACATCTCCAGAGCCTCCAGGGAGTGAATGACAGCATAAGTCTTGCCCAGACCCAAGCCTGGTACTGTCTCCCTTCAGCCCAGGTCTGGACCCACCTTCCCTGTCCCTGTGCATTTCCAACAGCCTGAGTTGCTACTTGGCCTTTCCTCAGAGCCCCTTCCTTGTTTCTCTGAGCATATACAGGGTGTGTGTGTGTGTGTGTATGTATGTATGTGTGTGTGTCTTTAGGTCCCAATTAGGATGAGGCCGCAAGCAGAAACAGAAAACAGGAGGTTTCTGTCATTGCTTTTCCTGCTTGGGTATTTCCCCTGGGGCAGGGGTAGGGGAGGAGCCCATGAGAGCCACAGGCTGGACAGGGCCTGCTGCAGTAAACAGCTGCAAGTCTGAGAGCAGGTACTGCTATTAGTGCCATTAGGAAAGAATGCAGAGGCAGCAGCCACAGAGGGAGCCTCCGGGCGGAGAGGGCAGAACTCCTCAAGTCCAGGCAGACAGGCCCTGCAAAGTGAAACCAAGGGGACTCGCAAAGAAGAAGGGCTCTGTTCCTGCCACAGAAGTGCAGCCTCCCCAGCAACAGGAATCCCTGGAGGAGAAACCCACCCTGGGCTTTCTCAGATCCCCCAGAGAAAGGCCACACCCCCTGGATACTGTTGTCATGGCAGCAGCTGCCCAGTGCTGTGTGTAAATGTGGGTGTAGCCCACTGCCCAGGAGCAGTTTTCATAGTGATTAAAGGTACAATCTCTCATGCCACACTGCCTATGTTTTGTTTTTTTGTTTTGTTTTGTTTTCAGATGGAATCTCTTATCAGCCAGGCTGGAATACAGTGGCACAATCACGGCTCACTGAAGCCTTGAGTTCCCAGGCCTCTAACCTCAGCCTCCCAAAGAACTGGGACCACCTGGGACCACAGGGGTGCACCACCATGCCTGGCTAATTTTTGTATTGTTTCTAGAGATAGGGTCTCACTATGTTACCCAGGCTGGTCTTGAATTCCTGGGCTGAAGCTATTCTTCCACCTTGGCCTCCCAAAGTGTTGGGATTATAGGTGTGAGCCATTGCACCTAGCCTTAGGTTTTAAATCCCATCTCAGCTAGTTACTATCATCTGTGTTTCCATGGGAACAATTTGTCACCTCCCAGAGCTCAGTTATCACACTTTTGAAATGGGTTTCAAAACACTTAAACTCTCATTAGTAATAATGGACCGAGCAATACACCCTCATAGGACCTAAATCAAGGGTATCAAATCAAATCCATCAGAAGGACAGCCCCACCCCAACCCTACACAAACAAGTAGCAGACCACATTTCTTTGTAACAAATGATTGTCATTTGGTGGCAGAACCACCTTTACCTCATTCCCTCTTGAGAGTCCTTTCTCTTAAGGGAACCCAAGATCAGCTACTGCTGGGCAGACTTAGAGCTCACATGGAGACTCGGTCTTCATTCCTCCTTTCCTGCTTCTATTTCCTCACACCTCCTTATCTGCCCTGCATAGTTACTAAGTTCTCATCAAAGTTTAATTTACACCAGTTCAGGAGCTTTCAAGGACTATAGTGTCTTCTATTAGCAGTACTAGAAAGCAAGCAATCTGAGAAGCCACATGAGAGATGAGAGGAAGGGAACTAGCTTGGCAGGGCATACTCCCGGCTTCCACATGCAATAAGGAAACGAAATTTTTTTCACTTGGAGTCAGAACTCTCTGCTGAGATACCTATAGATCTTTCCTGAGTTTGCTGACCTTATCATCCTATTTAGTACTAGTGGCATGTTTTAAATTAATGATTTGCAGCTAATACACAGAATGATAGAATCTGGATTCAAAGATTAAGGGAGTGAATCTAACGAGACAAAATTTAACCCAGAAAAAATCAGAAGCTTCTATACTTCAGTTAAAACTAAAAAGATTTACAGAAGTGGATTAACAGCTTGAAGTATGAAATAAGGGAGGGGTCTAGTTGACTGCAACTTAAACTGGATTCAATTGTGTAATATGGCATTCATAAAATCTACTATAATTTTAGGATGCATCTATAGATGTATAGCACCTATTCTAAAATGAAGGAGGTGATAAGATCACTCCATTCTGCACTAGGCAGAATATTCAGTGTTTTCAGAGACATTTACACATTCAGGAACGTGTAGAATAATGAATGACTTTGAAAAAATATGACACATCAGAAATGGCTGAAATAACTGGGGAGGTTAAACTCCCCAAAAAAACTCTTGGTGAGAACATAATTCTTTAAGGATTATGTGAGATATCTTATTGAAAATACTTAGTGCAATGCCTGGCATAAAGTGCACAATTAATCTTAATATTAAAAGGATGTTAATTAGTAGTATTGTTAGCACTATGTCATACTATTATTATTACTATTATTATGGTTAATGCTTATAGAGTGCTTTCTATGTGCTAGGCTCTATTCCAGGTCCTTTACATAGGTTGACTCATTGACTCAGTTATTCCTCTTACCAATTCTATGAGATAGGTACTATTATTGTCTCCAATGTTATACATGAGGAAGCTGAGGCACAGAAAGATTGAATAGATTGCCTAGTGTGTCTCACAGAATGGAAGGGGAAAGAACCAGAATAGAAGCTGTGGCAATTTTAAGCCGTCAAGGATGAAAGGTACTTTTATTATTTTATACCTGTTCTGTACCACTCCAAAGGGCAGAGCCAGGACCAATGTGTGTAAACTACTGGGAGGCAGATTTTAACTCAACAGAAGCAAAAGTCAATTAATTAATTAATTTTAAAACTCTGAATGATTAGAACTTTGAGATTTCAATGAGATATCTTATAAGGTAGTGAGTTCTCCATCACAGGATGTAAGAAGAATGAGGATAGAAATGAATGAAATGGGACTTCTCTAGGAAAGAAACTATGCAAATGAGAAACCAACCCTTGACGAAAAAATAAGAAGGCAGAGTGAAACTTGGTTTTAAAGACGCATGCCACAGAGAAGTTGGAAAGTAAAACAGTTATAAAGAAGATATGAAGGTAAACTAATATTTGTCTAACTGCCATCTCAACACAAAATTAATTAGATGTTGGAGAAAAGCAACAGTTCTTAAAAGGGGAAATTTCACATGAATTTCTGTTCAGAAACTTACTAAACAGCCTGGCTTTAAAGCAAAATCCCAGGATCCTCACAGATCAGATGGCCATCTACCCTGGAAGTGTAAAACACAGAGGGAAGGGAAGTAGTATGCTCTGTGGAGGAAAGAGCATCTGCGTAAGAAAGTAGCATCCAGGCTGATGTGAGTAGGTGAGAGGCAGGCATAAGGTTAAAGATCATAAAATACCATTAGATAAAAAAAAATACATAATGCAGTGACAATTGACAATGCTAGCATGATTGTAGTCCTGCTACTCAGTATGTGGTCAACAGAATTATTGCATAGTTTAATACGGAATGCCCTCCCTGCTGCATCTATCTTTTGGGGTCCAGCAGTCCCAGAACTCAAATATTTGTCAATTTAGTGAATTAATATAAACTTCCTCAACCAGAAGCACCAAGAGGTGGCTGGTTAAGGATTGAGAGTCCCAGTAAAATCTATTTATTCTATTATAAATAACTACTGATCTATATATATATATGTGCACATGTAAATATAAGTTATTTAATATATAATATATTCAGTGTGTATACATGCATATATATGTGTGTATACACACACGGACAAATGCGTATTTGATTTACAAAAATTAAAGTATTCATTCTTTTTAGATCTACAAACTTTACAAACTTAACTCTTTCTAGAGGTCTAGAACTGAATGATTACCAATTTAGGTCTGGGGGCTCAAAAAAACAAAATGTGATGTCAAGAAAAAGTGAAAGATTGTCTCCCATGAAAGTGACAAGAGATGAAAACATGCTGAAAGAGCCTAAATGGACATGATGGAGATATGGATGTGGATTAAAACTGAGAGTGTTGGGATATAAGGATATAATACTGATTTATGAAGGTGAATAGTCAAATGTCAGTGCAGAATCTGAACTGCAGGGGAAATAAGGGGCCTTGGTGGCTAAGGAAGTGAGGAGGAGAGAAAGAGGTGGTACCAGGGGAAGTAGCACAGAGGAAGAGGCAATACTACCCGAGACTAGATGCGGACCGTCTCTGGCAACCAGGAAAAGGCAAATACAAAGAGCGGTGAGTGACAATGCCTGGTGTGTCTGGGGTCAGGGAACACTAGCAGGCACTAGCAGGTGGCTGCGGCAAGGCCGCGGGTCAAAGTGGTAACTGGGGATCTGAGTTCGGCAGTGACGCGCGTCCCTCACGTGACCAGGAGCCTATGTCTGCCCAAGTCCCTCTCGTCCCGGTCTTTTTTTGCCTGTCCACCATCTCCCTATTACCTTTGGTCGAGAGGGAAAGCAGAAGGAAGTAAGTTCCCTCTACCCTCTTAAATCGGTGTGAGTGTCGGCGCTGCCTAGTAACCCGGGGAATGGGGTTGACAGAATCGGGATGGCGGAGTCCAGGCCTTTCCCTACGCTCCAGCCCCGCCTCCCGCGCCCATATTTCTGTGCAAAATATGGTGGTCTTGGGGGCGGGGTGGGAAGGCGAGTGCTTCCCCCGTCCCCCGGGAGGGAGGTACAGACACTTGGAAATAGTTTCTAAGAATGCTTCGCTTCCACTTCCCATCTGAAAAGAAATGGCAAGCTTTGCGGGGTGGGGAGGTGCGGGCACGGAGGACGAAGCTTGAAGCAGGGTCTGAGACTACAGGAGAACCCGAGGGGTGGGGGGCGTGCAGGCAGTGGCTGGTGCCCAGAAAGTGGGGGATGGGGGGTGTCAGTCAGTCCGTCCCTCCTCCCCACTCCCCGCCCCCTACCCTCTCTTGCGTCTGTGTGCAGGTCTGCTGGTCACAGCGGGGCACCTCGAGGAGAGGACGACTAGAAGCACACGGCCCGGAAAGGTCCAGGTCAGGGAAGGGGTACGCAGTGGACCGGGACTGGGGCGCGAGGGTGGACGCCGAAAGGCATGGAGTCTGCAGGCCGCACTGTCCCGCCAGTCACTGCGGGCGAGGCCTGTAGCAAAGCCTGCTGGGAAAATGGTGGGCTTTCGGGAAGGAGGGGGCGACCGGGAAGCGGCGGAGTCGGGAGAGCCGGAGAGCCTCTGGGAAAGCGCAAGGTTGAGGGCCTGGGCCCCGAATCAGGAAAAGGCAGGTATTGGAACCCACGGTTTGGGTGTTAGTCCAGTCACTTAGTATTCTGACTCTATTCTGCCTTTCTTGTCTCCTAAGAATAACTGTGCTTGAAGAAGAAAATTCCCAACATGGACAAACCACGCAAAGAAAATGAAGAAGAGCCGCAGAGCGCGCCCAAGACCGATGAGGAGAGGCCTCCGGTGGAGCACTCTCCCGAAAAGCAGTCCCTCGAGGAGCAGTCTTCGGAGGAGCAGTCCTCGGAGGAGGAGTTCTTTCCCGAGGAGCTCCTGCCTGAGCTCCTGCCTGAGATGCTTCTCTCGGAGGAGCGCCCTCCGCAGGAGGGCCTTTCCAGGAAGGACCTGTTTGAGGGGCGCCCTCCCATGGAGCAGCCTCCTTGTGGAGTAGGAAAACATAAGCTTGAAGAAGGAAGCTTTAAAGAAAGGTTGGCTCGTTCTCGCCCGCAATTTAGAGGGGACATACATGGCAGAAATTTAAGCAATGAGGAGATGATACAGGCAGCAGATGAGCTAGAAGAGATGAAAAGAGTAAGAAACAAACTGATGATAATGCATTGGAAGGCAAAACGGAGCCGTCCTTATCCTATTTAATGTGTTCGCCCTTTAATTCTGTTTTGCCTGCTAATAGTATTGCCATTGCCACCTGGACTTTCTGTGCGTTTTCTTAATGCCTTTTCCCATATTCTGAATTTTAACTTTTTGTGAGGATTTATTTTAGATGTTTAGCTTGTAACTCTCTTAAAGTTGGGGTTTCCCCCCTAAAATTTACAAGTTTCCCTCTTTCAATCATAAGTCCTATACATTTGCATGAAAGATGTACATTATATATTGTGAAACGAAAACAGCAATTTTCAAATGGTATATATTGTATCCCATTTTTGTAAAAAATGTATATTTATATATTAATATGCAAAGAAAAAACAAAGTATATACTTCAAAGGTATAACAGTGGTTGTGTGGTAAGATAATAGGTGATTTTTAAAAATTTTGCTTTATCTGAATTTCTCATTTTTTCAAGACAAACATTTTACTTGTGTTGCAAAAATATATAATGAAAAAATCACCCAATTTTGAAAAAAACTGTCAATCAGCTTATAAAGACAATGTGGCACTTAATAAATACTTGTCAGAACTTAAAAAAAAAGTGAATCCTATGTTTTTTTCTGAATCTCTTAGGCACAAATATAAGCCAGATATTGATTATATTTAATAGTCATTTTGTTCTCATTTAAATAGGAATAATACTTGCTTTACAGTGCTGCTGTGGGACCGGATGAGAAAAAGATTGTGTGAGCTGTGTTTGGGGTCTTTATTCCACCTGCACAGGCAGGACCCCAACCCCTATAGATTCCCTGCAGACATAGGCAGGTTACCCAAAGGAGATCTCACTTGTGTTCACAAACAATTCCGGTGAGATTCCAAGTGAGTGCCACATTCTATTCATGTCCTGCTGTACTCTCAGATTCTTACAGTATCTGCTAGGCACCGCTGCTCCTTCTCCTGGGTCCTGATCCTTCCACTGGCTCTCATCCCTGCTGACATGCTGGAGTGCTTAAGGTACAAAGCCTCACTGATTGCTCTGGAGTCCCTGTTGGGCCCAAGCTGAATTGTATCTCCTGCAGATATATGAATGCCCTTTTTCCAGCTTTGATATTGCACTTAGCTAGGAGGCTACCATCCCAATGCTGCTTAGACCTCAATGTCTTTAAAAAATGCTTAGTAAAATAGTTCTTCCTTTTTTTTTTTTTTTTTTTTTTCCATTTAGAACCTTCCTCTTCTCCATTGGACTCAAACATGAGTCCACCTTTTCTCCACCTGACTCAAACATGATTCCACTAGGTCCTGGGCTAGGAGACAAAATTAATGAGCCAGACACCATGCTATGTACTCAGAACTGGAACTTCCCTCCCAAACATCCAAGGATAACTATCATTTTAATTGTCTAACTGGCCTTAGGGTGAGTTCTCTCTCAGGGGCTTCTGGCAAGCTTGCCTTGCCAATTCAGCTGACTTGCTCAAGTTGTATAAATTGAAGATGAAGATAATGCTTAGGCTCAAACTAGGACATTCCCCTTCTACACTGCTCCATATCAGCAAGACACATGCAAAACTACTTTCTACAACATTAAAGTACTATATATGTATATGTATATAAACATAGATATGATTTCTCTATTAAGCTACCTTTATAAATCCTAAGATTTTGTTTTATTGATCCTGTTAGTGCTAGAAATACAGAGAGTGGTTAATAATGATTAAAAATTATGACCCAGTCATGAACTCTGAGATTCCCTTTGATTGACTATATAAGCTTTACTGTGTTGACTTCTCTAGAGCTATGATTTGCAGTTCCAAAAGGAACATGGTGAAGGAGGGATTGTTAACTGAAATTCAACATTAAAATTATTTAAATATTTTATATATCAGTGTTTCTCTTACAAAAAATGCAGAAACCTATTTTCTACACCAGACCCAGTAAATCTGCTTTTTTATAAATTAGCACACTAAAAGTTGGATAGTCGCTGGCATATATGGTATACTTCTGATTTTACTGATAATAAACTATGATGTAAATGGAAGAAAATATAAATAATTGTGTCAGAATTAAAAGGGCGAAAGACGCATCCAAGCATATTTTTAAGTAAGCAACTAACGATAGTCTTACCAATTTTATAACATAAAATTTAGATTTCTTACAGCAAAGCAAGACCTTACACAAAATTAAAACCTAAGAGACAACTTAATAGAAATGTATTTCCATGACTAATGTTATATAATGCCTTACATTCCATACTTTCAATATGAGTAAAATGCATCAGAAGTAAATTCAAAGTTCTCCTTTAGTAATAATCTCAAAAAAACGGTTGAGCCAGCCCTGTACCCTTGGCTTTCTTTTGTTTTTATATTTTTACCATACAATGCCATTGGGGGAGTTCTTCATGTCCCCAGAACACTCTTCAAGGCCAATGGCAGCCTGATGGGTAATAGTCAAACTGGAATTCTGGCTGGAGTGAGATCAGGTTCCAGGCTCACTGGAATTAGTTTTATAAGAAAGGATAAATCCATCCCCCTAACGCTAAGAGTGGTGGTGCTTAGGCAGGAGGTGGAAGGGCTCACTCAGGCCACATTCCCCTCTGGGGTGGGTCTGACTGTTGTTTCTCTGCTCCAGCCTACAGCAGGCACAGGGCCCTCTTAGGCTAATGGTCAAGCTGCCCTGCACAGGCATACCTGGAGGAGGAGAACTGACTGCCCCATTGCAGGTCAGAGCACTTTGCCTCTCCCTCCCTTTCCCTTTCTCTTTTGGGGAACATTTTGCAGGGGAGGAGATAAAGCCCCAAAGCATCCTGGCAGGAAACATTCATTGGGATAGTCTTTGAGCAAACAGATGTCTGAACAGATCTGACCAGGTAACTTGGGGTTGAAGCAGAAGAGGCTGACCCGTCTCTCAGAGTCCAGTGAAGTAGCCCCAAGAAGACTGGGGCAAAAATGGGGTTAGACAGCACACAAAACCTCACCCATCCCTCTCCCACCCACCTTGCTCAGGTTCCCAGAAGGGCCTTGATGTGTCCTGGCCTGTTTGGTTGGTTCTGCAAAGACTTTAGCTATGTGTCTGCCTGGTGCAGTGCATCTGATGTTTGAGTTAGTACAGACCCTGAAGTACTGGAGACCCCAGATAAAGAGAATTTGCAAAGACATGTGATCCTACAAGTCAGGAGAAAAGGGGTGTCACCTCCTATCTGAAAACCTCCATGCACTGCAGGCCCAGCTCACGACTTGGGAGCCAGGACAGTCAAGCTGTGAATTGGTGTGAAGATGCTTTTTAAGGCATTAGTGGTGGAGGGTCAGCAGCATCCAGAGCCCCTGGGCCTCTGCTATGATTTGAATGTGTTTCCCACAATTCATATGCTGGAAATTTAATCCTCAGTGAAACACGGATGTGGGATATGGGGCTTAATGGGAGGTTTTTAGGTCATGAGGGCTGTACCCTCATTAATGGATTAATGCCATCATAAAAAGGGCTTGCAGGAATGGGTTCTCTCCCATTCTTCTGCCACATGAAAACACAGAGTTCCTCTTTCTTGCCCTCTGCCTTCCTGCATGTAAGAATGCAATAGGAAGGCCCATCCCAGATGCCAGTGTCTTGATCTTGGACTTCCCAGCCTCCAAAACTGTAAGATAATAAGTTTCTATTCTTTATCAATTATCCTAGAGCTGGTCACGGTTGCTCATGCCTGTAATCCCAACACTTTAGGAGGCCAAGGCAGGAGGATCGCTTGAGCCCAGGATTTCAATACCAGCCTAAGCAACATAGTAAGATGCCGTCTCTACAAAAAGCAGAAAAAAAAAATAGCTGGGCATGGTGGTGTGTGCCTATAGTCCCAGTCACTTGGGAGGCTGAAGTGGGAGGATTGCTTGAGCCCAGGAAGTCGAGGCTGCAGTGAGCCATGATGGTGCCACTGCACTCCAGCCTCAGCAATGGAGACCCTGTCTCAAAACAAAAAAAAAATCCAGTCTCAGGTATTCTGTTATAACAGCAGAAAATGGACTAAGACAGCCTCTCGCCACCTTCCTGCCCACACAGAGGGCTGGTATCTCTATCACATGTCCAAGCAGCAACTTGCCTGGCCAACTCCAGAGCAGAAAGCATTGAGGGTCCAGGATCATGGAGAGAGAGTCCTCTACTAACCAGGGTCCCCCTGCTTTTAGGAAACAATGCATATGACTGGGAACTCCCTGGAGTGGTGAAGCAGCATAGAAAGGATCAGGCTCAGGGTCCCTAGAAAAGGACCAGAGACAACTCCTTCCCCCATTGGGAAATACTAATCTAAACAAATAATTATTTTACAAATGAGGGATAATATTTCACAGATAAATAGGAGGCAGATCCTGTCTTCTAGCTCAGATTTGTTTGCGTCAAATTCTATGTTCTTCCCACTCTACCACACGACCACCAATTTAGATGGTAGCTTTTTAGGGCTGAGGGAATCATTGATTTAGACTTACTGAGTATGATATTCTTGTTGGTTTGTGGATTTGGGTGAGTTTTCGCATTTTTATCTCACTCCAGGTAGAAATATCTAGCAGGCAGTTAGATATGTGTTTGAAGTTTAGAAAAGAGATTAGAATGGAAATATCAATTTTGGTTTACGATACCAGGAACATAGCAAGTGGCCCAGGAGTATTTGTTGAATTAAATGAATGAATGAAGAATGCAACTGTATGCTCTTCTATCCTTTTCCATGAATACGTATTTTTCAAACAGAAGTGGGATTCTACTGAACACACTGGTTCATATCTTGTGTGTAAAAAAAATAAACTTTTTCTTTAAACTTTCTTTTTACCAAGACAATACCTGTTTCAGGAGAATGTTTACAAATAGAAGTAAGTGCCACCCGGTGACCAGAGTCAGAATTGTGGGTCGAACATGGCTAACAAAGGAGAGCAGGGAGGAGAGAAACTGATAGGAGAGCTGGTGGAGAGGCTTGATATTTGGGAAGGGAATGTCTCAACCCCGACTCACACTGGACCCACACAAGTATCAGGCTCTTCTTGGGGATTGAGGTGACCCAAGAAGCAACATATAGTTAGGTGGTTTTTCCTTGTCTCAAGTCAAGATAAGCGTGTGCATGTATGTGTGTTTTAACTGAATTGTCTTATACTATTTTCACTTTTTCTCTGATTGTAGAAGTTACATGTTTCTACTAGAAAATATATGGAAATGCAGAAAAGTGTAAGAAGAAGATGCCTATACTTCCTCTACCCAGAGAAGAGAATTATTAATATTGAGGAGCATGTACTTACATTGTGTGTATATCTCCTTTTTTGTATTCGATCCATTTACTTTGTTATAAAGTATACATGTATATTATATTATATAAAAAATACATTTAAATGCCTTTATGTATTCATTTTTATACATGTAATTATATCTTACAGAGCATATATTTTCTTTTTTTTTTTTTTTCCACTCTGTCACCCAGGCTGGAGTGCAGTGGCACGATCTCAGCTCACTGCGACCTCCACCTCCTGGGTGCAAGTGATTCTCCTGCCTCAGCCTGAGTAGCTGGGACTACAGACGCGTACCACCATGCGTCTTTTTTTTTTTTTTTTTTTTTTTGTATTTTTAGTAGAGATGGGGTGTCACTGTGTTAGCCAGGATGGTCTTGATCTCCTGACCTCGTGATCCACCCACCTCAGCCTCCCAAAGTGCTGGAATTACAGGCGTGAGCCACCGCGCCTGGCCTATTTTCTTTATTCTCTTACTTTTATTTACATATGTGCCATGACATTCATCTGTATGAGTATTCCATCAACCACACTCCTTGATGGTGATGTCAATGATGAAAATAAAATTGTGCTCTTTGGTCTCAGAGACCTATGTCTGAGGGCCACATGTACGGACCAGCTCCCCAAAAAGCATAAGGCGAGGGAAAGATCACTGGCTTTGTTTGGAGTTGAGGAAAGAAATTTAAAATGGTCAAGCACCTGCTTTGGGGCAGACACTTCATACTTGGAGTTTCCTTTAATCCTTTTAACACTTTTAGGAAGGTATTGCTTATTATAGATGAGAAAACTGAAGCCCAGAAAAATTAAGGTGGCTTACACAGGGTCACACAGCCAGTCAGTGGAGAAACCTGTATTCGAATTCAAATTTGTCTGACTCTTAAGTCAGACCATTATGCTTTGTTTGCTCCTAAAATTTCACACTTTCTTTCTCATTGCCGAGTCTAGTGGCATTCGTCTTTTAGATGTCAGAAAATTTGTGAACACTCTGCTACTCTCATGCCCCACTGTTACAGGGTTTGAATTTTATGCTACAAGCATGCTTCTACAATCAGAAAAATTAATAAAGAATTATCTCTTTCGGCCGGGCGCGGTGGCTCAAGCCTGTAATCCCAGCACCTTGGGAGACCGAGACGGGCGGATCACGAGGTCAGGAAATCGAGACCATCCTGGCTAACACGGTGAAACCCCGTCTCTACTAAAAAATACAAAAAACTAGCTGGGCAAAGTGGCGGGCGCCTGTAGTCCCAGCTACACGAGAGGCTGAGGCAGGAGAATGGCGTGAACCTGGGAGGCGGAGCTTGCAGTGAGCTGAGATCCGGCCACTGCACTCCAGCCCGGGCGACAGAGCAAGACTCCATCTCAAAAAAAAAAAAAAAAAAAAAAAAAAGAATTATCTCTTTCAAAATATTTAAAGTAAAAAATGTATCTCAAAGAATATTAAATGGCACATGAGAAACTGTAATGAAATATTTAAACATATAGATTTAGACATAATATCTTTTAAAAGTAAAAAACTGCTCACCCAAGAGAAAATGGGCAAAGTACATGGAGCAGTAACTCACATAAGAAACCATATATAGGCCGCGCGCGGTGGCTCAAGCCTGTTATCCCAGCACTTTGGGAGGCCGAGACGGGTGGATCATGAGGTCAGGAGATCGAGACCATCCTGGCTAACACGATGAAACCCTGTCTCTACTAAAAAAATACAAAAAAACTAACCGGGCGAGGTGGCCGGTGCCTGTAGTCCCAGCTACTTAGGAGGCTGAGGCAGGAGAATGGCGTGAACCCGGGAGGCGGAGCTTGCAGTGAGTTGAGATCCGGCCACTGCACTCCAGCCTGGGTGACAGAGCGAGACTCTGTCTCAAAAAAAAAAAAAAAAAAAAAAAATATATATATATATATACACACACACACACACACACTTATGTACTATATGTTATAAAAAACATATTAATAGATGCCATATATACATATATAATATACTTACACATATATAAATATAAATACATATATATTCATAGGCTTGAAATGACATTACATAAATGGCATCCTATCCTACTTTCATTCAGCAAAATGTTCTTTTTTTCATTCAATAGTATATCCTGGAAATCTATCCATATTATTACCTATAGATCTAGTTCATATGTAGCTGCTGCACCCATTGCAGACTCTGAACATACTGCAATGTATTCCCTAATTATAGAGATTTATGTTTCCAGTGCTTTACTATTACAAACACGCTGCAATGGCCTTTCTTGTTCATGCCTCCTTGTATATCTCTGCATTTCTTAGGATTGGTGACTAGAAGTGGAATTGTTGGGTCATAAGGTGCATTTAGGGGGCACTGCCAAACTGGCTTTTGTAATGGACATTTGTCATCTGAATTCTTGTGAGACTTTGACTGGTCTGGTCTAGTAAAGCCTTTGAGGCTAGGCCTCCATGCCCTTGCTGATGCTGCTACTTCAGTCTAGACTGCCCTTCCATTCTCTATTCAGCAAAATTCTATTAAATCATTAAAACTCAACTAAAGTACCACGTACTCTCAGATGAGTTAGGTGTTCTTGCCTGAAGTATCTGGTGACTTAGACTTCATTATTATGTACTAAAACCATGTTTAAGCACATATATCCTTTATAAGTTAATGAACTGCTCAAGGACATTTGTGGCTTACTCATCAGCATATACAGGACAAAGGACAGAACACCCATTCAATATATGCTTGTTGAACCAAATATCCAGGACTGACTCATCTCCTCTGTTCCTACCTCTGTCACCCACACCTCAGACTGAGGTTGTTTTTGGCCCTTTAAAGAGTACCTGAAGTTGGCCAGGCACGGTGGCTCAAGCCTGTAATCCCAGCTCTTTGGGAGGCCGAGACGGGCGGATCACGAGGTCAGAAGATCGAGACCATCCTGGCTAACACGGTGAAACCCCGTCTCTACTAAAAAATACAAAAAACTAGCCGGGCGAGGTGGCAGGCGCCTGTAGTCCCAGCTACTCGAGAGGCTGAGGCAGGAGAATGGTGTAAACCCAGGAGGCGGAGCTTGCAGTGAGCTGAGATTGAGCCACTGCACTCCAGACTGGGTGACAGAGCGAGACTCCGTCTCAAAAAAAAAAAAAAAAAAGAGTACCTGAAGTGAAGAGTAAGCTATGACTGTGTTAGAGCACAGCATGGAAGGCCAAAATAGAATGAGTTCTGTGCTCTGAGCTTGTCTGGATTCCGGGAAATGCAGCAGCAGCCACAGTCTGCAGGTGGTCCCCACTCAGGCCAAAAGGTGTTCCTCCCTCCTCAGCATGGTGGGCAGGATGGAATCATAGCTTCCTAGAGCTGGAAGGGACCTCATTCATGGTTTTACCACAGCCCTCGCCCCCACCATTTAGGGAGAAAAAATGATACAAATAGAGGCAAGGAGAGGGGTAGGAGGCTGACACATCTCCAGAGCCTCCAGGGAGTGAATGACAGCATAAGTCTTGCCCAGACCCAAGCCTGGTACTGTCTCCCTTCAGCCCAGGTCTGGACCCACCTTCCCTGTCCCTGTGCATTTCCAACAGCCTGAGTTGCTACCTGGCCTTTCCTCAGAGCCCCTTCCTTGTTTCTCTGAGCATATACAGGGTGTGTGTGTGTGTGTGTGTGTGTGTGTGTGTGTGTGTGTGTGCGTGTCTTTAGGCCCCAATTAGGATGAGGCCACAAGCAGAAAACAGGAGGTTTCTGTCATTGCTTTTCCTGCTTGGGTATTTCCCCTGGGGCAGGGGAGGAGCCCATGAGAGCCACAGGCTGGACAGGGCCTGCGGCAGTCAAGAGCTGCAAGTCTGAGAGCAGGTACTGCCATTAGTGCCATTAGGAAAGAATGCAGAGGCAGCAGCCACAGAGGGAGCCTCCGGGCTGGAGAGGGCAGAACTCCTCAAGTCCAGGCAGACAGGCCCTGCAAAGTGAAACCAAGGGGACTCGCAAAGAAGAAGGGCTCTGTTCCTGCCACAGAAGTGCAGCCTCCCCAGCAACAGGAATCCCTGGAGGAGAAACCCATCCTGGGCTTTCTCAGATCCCCCAGAGAAAGGCCACACCCCCTGGATACTGTTGTCATGGCAGCAGCTGCCCAGTGCTAACTCCCTTCTCCCTTTCCTGCATGGCTGTCCTGCCTGCCTTCTGATACTTTCAGCTCCTGCTTCCTGAAAAGATCTGTGCTGCCCACCCTGGCTGTATGCAACCGTGGCTGGAGCTCACTTTCCCAGGAGCAGCTTTCAACAGGGGCCGAACCTTGAAATACATTCTGAATAACTTTAGAAGGTGCAACATTGAGAGCAAGGCCCTCCCGAATTATACAGGCTCATTATAGAGTATAATAAGAACAGCTGAGAATCCATAGATGTGGGTTCCAAAGCCAACCATTTTTGTGGCCTTTTTTCTTGCTAGATGAATTTAGCAGTTTATTTCATCTCTCTTTCTCTTTTCTCATCTATAAATGAGTTCAACAGTAGATTTATAGAATTGTATCCTTATAGCACTTATAAACATATATTTGTAAATTTTCAAAATCCATTCTGAATTCAGGGATGTGCAAAAATGACAATTTGACTTCGTTCAAACAGGTGTTAGGTTGGTTATTACTAAGGCGGCAAATATGTGGCTGGGTGTGGTGGCTCACACCTGTAATCTCAGCACTTTGGGAGGCCGAGGCAGGTGGATCGCTTGAGCTCACGAGTTTGAGACCAGCCTGGGTAACATGGCGAAACCCTATCTCTACTAAAAATACAAAAATTAGCCGGGCGTGGTGGTGTGCGCCTGTAGTCCCAGCTACTCAGGAGGCTGAGGTGGGAGGATGGCTTGAGCAAGGGAGGCGGAGGTTGCAGTGAGTCAAAATCACACCACTGCACTCCAGCCTGGGCAGTAGAGACAGACCTTGTCTCAAAAATAAATAAATAAATAAAAATAAGTGGCAAATATGCAATGCAAAGAATATATAAGAGATGATGGTGCAAGTGATTGAATGCAGCAATTCATTGTGTATCTTGTATGTCATTATGGTCTTAACATTCTTTCTGTGACAGGACTGGGAATGTCTCTCCTCTGTGTTTTTTCTTCAGGGGAGACATTTTTTAATGCATGTCAACTTAGGAGCCTTTTGTGGACAAGGCTGGCTATGATCTTCTTCAGTAGGAAGGACATTTTTCTACCTATGCTCAGTTTGGCAGAAGAAAAGTCCTCATGTATTTATCCAAAGAACAAATGAAAAGAAATTGAGGAACTTATAGCATAAGAGGATGTGTAAGGAAGGATAGGAGAAGAGGTCAAAGATATTCAAAGTGAAGGAGATCTGTATGTACCATATCAAGTGATGAAACCAGACACAAACTACAAACAAATGGGTCCATAATGTTCTGCAAGCATCCCTTTTTCACTAGCCTGAGCTGTACTAGCTGGTTTTCTCCAGAAACATGATGATGTAAAGCCTGTGCTGTCGTAGGGCTGGCTACTAATGGTTCTTAGAAATTGTGGTCTATTTTCATGCTCCTGAAATATCCCAAGGAGCAAAGCCTTTATGTGATATAGACCTTTATGCTACCAGGCCTAGCAGAATTACTCATTCTAGGAGAATGGCACAGCAAGGGCACAGAAGTAAGTGTAAAGTATGTTTGAGTCACAATGATGACGGGAGTCTCTTTCAGCTGAAGCAGAGGAAAATTGAAAGACAAAGCTTAGAATCTGTGATTCAGGCTGGATTCTGAAGAGCCCTAAATGCCAGGGCCTTTGAGAACAGGAGAATGACAAGGCAAAATCAGAAAATAAAGCAGACTAATTTGGTCATTTACTTGTTCTTTGATTTTTTTGTTGTTGTTGAGACAGGGTGTTATTCTGTCACCCAGACTGGAGTGCAGTGGTATGATCATGGTTCACTGCAGCCTTGACCTCTCAGGCTCAATCATCCTCTTGAGTACCTGGAACTACAAGCACGTGCCACCATGCCCAGCTAATTTTTGTATTTTTTGTAGAGATGGAATTTCACCATGTAGCCCAGGCTGATCTCAAATTCCTGGACTCAAGTGATCTGCTGGCCTTGGCTTCCCAAAGTGCTGGGATTACAGACCACAGATGTGAGCCACCACACCCAGTCTGTTCTTTGAATTTTTCTCTAATAACTCCAGTCCACACTAGACATTATCTTCTCCAAATTCCTATTTACCTGGTAACAATCCCTACCTCACACACTGGTGAGGGGGCATAAAGGTTAGCCAGCCAGCCCACATAAAGCAGCTGTCCCCATGTGCGGCACACGGCAGATACTCAGGAATGGTGAGATTCCCAGAGGTTTCTAGAGAACAAGTACTCTTACCTTGCAGTTGGCCTTTGTGTCTCTCCTAACCTGCCATACTTCAGTAGATATATGAGAAATCATTACGATTGCCTTTTGTTGAGGGCACAAGATGTGAATATCTATCATCTCCAATTTAGGTAAATGCTAAA
This sequence comes from Theropithecus gelada, assembly GCF_003255815.1. Taxonomy (NCBI): domain Eukaryota; kingdom Metazoa; phylum Chordata; class Mammalia; order Primates; family Cercopithecidae; genus Theropithecus; species Theropithecus gelada. The sequence continues at coordinate 101,263,801 of NC_037689.1, forward strand.
AATCTTAGCAGCAAAAATAATGTCAGGAAATTAATCATGTAACTTCTGTTAGAATTGTAAGCAGTAACTAATCCATGGTTAGGAGCTCATTAGCAGAATATGTTTGCATGAGAGAAGTGAAAAAGTGAATGGGTAGAGGCGATACAGAGGTGAATTCACCTTGAAGCTAATGGCACTTAAGTTTCAAGTCCCCTTGAATTATATGGGCATCATCTAAGGCCTCTAAGAAAGGTTGTGGTAGTCAAAATTTTAAGATGATCCCCTATGACCTTGACAGTTGTATAATTCCCTGTTCTTGTTTAAAGATGAAACCTATGAGTATGACGAGATGTCACTCCTATGATTATGTTACATTATTTGGCAAAAGAGATTTTGCAGATGCAATCAAAATCTCAAATCATTGAGTTAAATCTAAAGGGCAATTACTAAATGGGTCGGCTCTAATCATGTTAGTCCTTAAAGGGACTAGTTTTTCCTTAAGTCAGAGAGATTTGAAGCATAAAAGAGATTCAGTGTGAGGTAGATTTTCCATTCCTGGCTTTGAAGATAAAGAGGCCGTGTGTCAAGGAATGTGAGTGATATCTGGAGGCTGAGAGTGGCACCTGGCAGATAGCCAGGAGGAACATAGGAACTCAGTTCTACAGCTACAAAAACAACAACAACAACAAAAAACAACAAAAAAAACAAACAAAAAAAACCCTAAATTCTGCCACAACTATGTAAGTTTGGAAAAGGACCCCAAGCTCCAGATGAGACTGCAGCCTGAATGACACCTTTTCAATTTCAGTCTCACAAGACCCTCAGCTGAGAACCCAGTCACATCATGCCTAGACTTCTAACTTACCCAACTGTGAACCAAATACATGGGTTATTTTAAGCCACTGAGTTTGTGGTATTTTGTTACATGGAAATAGAAAACTAATGTAGAAGACATATGTTTCATATTTTTATTAGGTTAGTAAAAGCAAGAATATTGATCAAAATTTGTCAACCTCAAATAATGAGATTTTTAAAATATGATTAAGTGTAGAGTTTATTTGAACCCAAAGCTTTAGGATGGCCACACTGGAGCATAGATTTAAGGTGTCCTGAATATACACTTCAATTAACAGGAATGACAAGAAGATTTTTAAGGAAAAAAGAAGAGGCAGTTTGCAGAGAGCAAAGCAGTACAGGGCTCAGCTAGCATCTGCACACAGAGGTAGCATTTGGACCAGTGCTAGCCAGAGGGTAATCATCTATCCTAGCAGTCAGAACTGAAGTTTTGGCAAGCCTCACCACCTTGGGCTAAAGTCTTCTAAGGTCCTAGGTAAATTTGAAAGGCAGTCTAGGACACAAGGATTACAATTTCTAGACAAGTCTTAATGCTGCACTGGGCTTACAGCCAGTGGACCAGGGCAACATAAGCCCTAAGGAGATACCAGCCGGAGCAGCTAAGGGAGTATTTGCACCACCCCTCCCCTACCTCAGGTAGCTCAGCTTGCAGCAAGTGACTCCTTCTTTTCTGTTTGAGTAAAAGAGAATGAAAAGTAAAGAAGACTTTGTTTTCCACATTGGATACCAGCTCAGTCACAATAGGATGGGGCACTGGACAGAGTCATGAGGTACCTATTTCATGCCCTAGCTCCCAAATGACATTTCTAGACATATCCTTGGCCATAAAAGAAACTGCTGCCTTGAAGGGAAGGGCCCAGTCCTGGCAGAATCCATCACCTGCTGACTAAAGAGCCCTTGAGCCCTTAATAACCAACAGCGATACCCAGGTTGTATGCTGTGGGTCTCGAGTGAGACTCAGATGTGCTGGTCTCAAATGAGATTCAGCACATTCCAAGCTGTGGTGGCTACCATGAAAGACTCCTTCTGCTTCAGAAAAGCAGAGGGAAATGTAAACAGGACTTTGCTTTGCACCTTAGATACAAACTCGGCCACAATGGGATAGAGCACAAAGCAGGCTCTTGGGGTCCCTAAGTCCAGGCCTAGGCTCTTGGGACAGCATTTATGGACCTGCCCTGGGCCAGAGTGGAGTGTACTGCCCTGAAGGGTGAGTCATAGACCTGGCAGCATTCACCAGAAGCTAAATGAAGAGTCCTTGAACTTTAAGTGAACATTGGTGGTGGTCTAGCAGAATTTCCCATGGGCTGGTGGTGCTGGTGGCCACTGGGAGAGAGTCCTTTAGCTGCAGAAAGGGGAGAGAAGAGTGGTATGGACTTTGTCTTGTGGTTTGAAGGCAGGCTTACCCACAGTAGAGTAGAACACCAGGTAAATTCCTAAGGTTTTTTACTCTAATCCCTGGCTCCCAGACATCATCTCTGGACCTGCTTGGGGCCTGGGGGGAACTCGTCACCCTGAAGGGAAGGACACAAACTTGGCTGGACTCTCCACCTGTTGATTGTAGATCCCTAAGGCCTTGAGTAAACATAGGCTGTAGCCAGGTAGTGATCACAATAGGCCTTCAGTGAGACCCAGTGCTTCAGGTCTGACCCAGCACAGTCCCAGTGGTGGTAGTTACGGGGGAGCATGTATCACCCCACCCCCAGCTCTAGGTGGATCAGCACAAAGAGAAAGACTCTGTTTGTTTGGGGCAAAGTAAGGGAAAAGAACAAGAGCCTCGGCATAGTAATCCAGAGAATTCTTCCAGATCTTATCCAAGATCACCAAGGTAATACCTGTAAAAGTCTGCAAAAGCCACAACATTATTGGGCTTGGGGCCCAAGTCCCTTCAAATACCTGGAAAGCCTTCCCAAGAAAGACAGGTACAAACAAGCCCAGACTGTGAAGACTACAGCAAAAACCTATCTCTATGATTCCCAGACATCACCAAACAACCACAAGCACCAAGACCATCCAGGAAAAAATGACCTCGCCCAACTAAATACGGCACCAAGGACCAATCCTGGAGAAACAGAGATATGTGACCTCTCAGAAAGAGAATTCAAAATAGCTGTATTCAGGAAACTCAAAAAATTCAAGATAACACAGAGAAAGAATTCAGAATTCTATCACATACATTTAACAAAGACACTAAAATAATTTAAAAGAATAAAGCAGACATTATAGAGTTTAAAATGCAATTAACATATTGAAGAATGCATCAGAGTATTTAATAGCAGAATTGATCAAGCAGAAGAAAGAATTAGTGAGCTTTAGTACAGGCTATTTGAAAATACACAGAGAAACAAAAGAAAAAAGAATTTAAAAGAATGAAGAATGCCTTCAAGATCTAGAAAATAGAAATTTGCCCTCAAAATGGCAAATCTAAGAGTTATTGGCCCTAAAGAGGAGGTAGAGAAAGAGATAGGGGTAGAAAGCTTATTCAAAGGGATAATAACAGAGAACATCCCAAACCTAGAGAAAGATATTAACATTCAAGTACAAGAAGGCTGTAGAACACCAATCAGATTTAACCTAAAGATGACGACTTCAAGGCATTTGATAATCAAACTCCCAAATGTCAAGGATAAAGAAAGGATTTTAAAAGTAGCAAGAGAAAAGAAACAAATAACATCCAGTGGAGCTTCTATACATCTGGCACCAGACTTTTCAGTGGAAACCTTACAGGCCAGGAGAGATGCATAACATACTTAAAGTGCTGAAGGAAAAACCTTTTTACTCTAGGATAGTATATTCGGCAAAAATATCCTTCAAGCATGAAGGAGAAATAAAGACTTTCCCAGACAATCCAAAGCTGAGGGATGTCACCAACACCAGACCTGTTCTACAAGAAATGCTAAAGGGAGTTCTTCAATCTGAAAGAAAGGGATGTTAACAAGCAATAAAAAATAATCTGGGTTGGGTGCAGTGGCTCACACCTGTAATCCCAGCACTTTGGAAGGCCAAGGCAGGAGAATTGTTTGAGCCCAGGAACTCGAGAACAGCTTGTGCAACATAGCAAGACCCCATCTCTACAAAAAAATTTAAAATTAGGCAGGTATATGGGCACATGCCTATAGTTTTAGTTAGTTGGGAGGCTGAACCAGGAGGATCACTTGAGCCCAGAAGGGCATGGCTGCAGTGAGCCATGATCAAACCATACTCCAGCCTGGGCGACAGAGGAAGACCTTGTCTTGAAAAAAAATAATAAAGGAAAAGAAAAGCAGTAATCCGAAGGTACAAAACTCACTGGTAATAGTAAGCACAGAGAAAGACATGGAATATTGTAACACTGTAATTGTGGTGTATAACCTACTCTTCTCTTAAGTACAAAGACTAAATGATGAGCCAGTCAAAAATAATAATTAAAACAACTTTAAAAGGCATAGACAATACAATAAGACATAAAGATAGAGAACAAAAAGATAAAAAGCAGGGAGATGAAGGAAGTTAAAGTGTAGAGTTTTTATTATTTTCCTTTTAGTTTATTTGTTTCTTTGTTTATGCAATTGGTGTTAAGTTTCCATTAGTTTAAAATAATGGGTTATAAGATAGTATTGGCAAGTTTCATAGTAATCTCGAATCAAAAAAACTTACAATGGATACACAAAAAATAAAAAGCAAGAAATTAAACTATACCACCAGAGAAAATTACCTTCATTAAAACAAAGACAGGAAGGAAGGAAATAAGGAATAGAAGATGACAAAACAAGCAGAAAACAAATAACAAAATGGCAGGAGTAAATCGTTACTTATCAATAATAGCATTGAATGTAAATGGCTGAATGAATAAAAAATCAAGACCCAATGACCTGTTGCCTAGAAGAAACACACGTCACCTATAAAGATACACATAGACTGAAAATAAAGAGATGTAAAAAGATATTTCATGCCAATGGAAACCAATAAACAGGAAGAGTAGTTATATCAGACAAAATAGATTAAGACAAAAACAATAAGAGACAAAGAATGCCATTATATAATGATAAGGCAAACTCCCAAAGGCCCTCTATAATGATAAAGGAGTCAATTCAGCAAAAAGATATAACAAGTGTAAATATATATGCACCCAACACAGGAATACCCAGATATATAAGGCAAATATTATTAGAGCTAAAGACAGATATATTCTTCAATACAATAATAGTTGGAGAATACAAATCCCACTTTCAGCATTGGACAGATCATCCAGACAGAAAATCAACAAAGAAACATCAGACTTAATCTGCAGTATAGAACAAATGAATCTAACAGATATTTACAGAAAATTTCATGCAACAACTGTAGACTACACTTTCCTTTTCTCATTGCATGGATCATTCTCCAGGATAGGCCATGCCATATGTTAGGTCACAAAATAAGCCATAAAATATTCAAAAAAATTGAAATAACATCAAGCATCTTCTCTGAACACAATAGAATAAAACTAGAAATAAATAACAATACGAATTTTAGAAACCATACAAACATGGAAATTAAACAATAGGCTCCTGATGACCAGAAGAAATTAATAAGGAAATTGAAAAATGTCTTGAAATAAATGAATATGGAAACACAACATACCATAACCTATGGGATTCAGTAAAAGCAGAAAGAAATTTATATCTCTAAGTTCCCACATCAAAAAAGAAGAAAAACTTCAAATAAACAACCTAATGATGCATCTTAAAGAATTAGAAAAGCAAGAGCAAAGCAAACCCAAAATTAGTAGAAGAAATAATAAACATCAGAGCAGAAATAAATGAAATTGAAATGAAGAATCTACAAATGATCCATCAAAAAGTTGGGTTTTTTTTTTTGAAAAGATAAAACTGACATACCTTTAGCCCAAATAAGAAAAAAAGAAAGAAAATTCAAATGAATAAAATCAAAGATGAAAAAGGAAACATTATAACTGATACCACAGAAATTCAAGGGATCATTAGTGGCTACTGTGAGCAATTATATGACAATAAATTGGAAAATCCAGAGGAAATGGATAAATTCCCAGGAACATAAAACTTACCAAGAATGTACAAGGAAGAAATCCAAAACCTGAACAGACCAATAACAAACAATGAGATTGAAGCCATAATAAAAATTTTCCCAGTAAACAAAAGCCCAGGACTTCATAGTTTCACTGCTGAATTCCTACCAAACATTTAAAGAAGAACTAACATCAATTCTACTTAAACTATTTCAAAAAACAGAGGAGGGGGCAGTACTCACAAATTCATTTCACAAGGCCAGCATTACCCTGATACCAAAACCAGACAAACACAGATTAAAAAAAAAAAAAAAAGGTAGGGGCCAATATCTGTGATGAATATTGATGCAAAAATCCTCAACAAAACACCAGCAAAATGAATTCGACAACAGATTAAAAAATGATTCATCATGATCAAGTGAGATTTATCTCAGAGATGCAAGCATGGTGCAACATATGTGAATTAATCAATGTGATGCATCATATCAACAGTATGAAGGATAAAAACCATATGATCATTTCAGTTGGTGCTGAAAAAGCATTTGATGTAATCAACATCCCTTCTTGATAAAAACCTTCAAAAAACTGAGTATAGAAGAAACATACCTCCATATAATTAAAGCCATATACAACAGACCCAGACCCACAGCCAGTATCATACTGAATAGGAAAAACTGGAAAGCCTTCCCTCTAAGATCTGGAATAAGGAAAGGATGCCCATTTTCACCACTGTTATTCAGCATAGTACTGTAAGTTTTAACTAGAGCAATCAGAAAAGATAAAGAAATTAGCGGCATCCAAATTGGGAAGGAAGAAGTCAAATTATCCTTGCTTGCAGATATGATCTTATGTTTGGAAAAACCTAAAGACACAACAAAAAACTATAAAAACTGATAAATAAATAAACTTGTAGGATACAAAATAAACACACAAAAATCAGAAGCATTTCTGTATGCCAACAGTGAACAATCTGAAAAAGAAATAAAAGAGTAATCTAATTTATAGCACCCACAAATAAAATTAAATACATAGGAATAAACTTAACCAAAGAAATGAAAGATCTCTAAAATGAAAACTATAAAACACTGGTGAAAGAAATTAAAGAGGACACTAAAAAATGGAAAGACATTCCATGTACATGTATTGGAGGAATCAATCTTGTTAAAATGTCTACAATACTCAAATCAATCTACAGATTCCATGTAACCCCTATCAAAATACCAATGACATTCTTCACAGAAATGGAAAGAATAATCCTAAAATTTAGATGGAACCACAAAAGACCCAGAATAGTCAAAGCTATCCTGAGCAAAAATAAATAAATAAATAAAACTGGAGGAATCACATTACCTGACTTCAAATTATACTACAGAGCTATAGTAACCAAAATAGCATGGTACTGGCATAAAAGCAAACACGTAGACCAATGGAACAGAATAGAGATCCCAGAAACAAATCCATACACATATAGTGAACTCATTTTTGACAAAGGTGAAGAGAATATACATTGGGGAAAAAACAGTCTCTTCAATAAATGGTGCTGGGAAAATTGGATATCCATATGTAGAAGAATGAAACTAGACCCCTACCTCTTGCCATATATAAAAATCAAATCAAAATGAATTGAAGACTTAATTCTAAGACTTCAAGCTATGAAACTACTACAAGAACACACTGGGGAAATTCTCCAGGATATTGGCCTGGACAAATGTTTCCTGAATAATACCCCATAATCACAAGCAAGCAAAGCAAAAATGGACAAACGGGATCACATCAAGATGAAAAATCTTCTGCACAGCAAAGGAAACAATCAACAAAGTGAAGAGACAGCCCACAGAATAGGAGAAAATATTTTGCAAACTACCCATGACATGATAAGGCATCAATAACCAGAATATATAAGTAGCTCAAACAACTCTATAGGAAAAAATCTAATAATGTGATTAAAAATAAGCAAAAGCTTAACAGACATTTCTCAAAAAAAGACATAGAAATGGCAAACAGGCATATGAAAAAGTGCTCAACATCAGAGAAATGTAAATTAAAACTACAATATCATCTCATCCTGGTTAAAATGGCTTTTATTCAAAATATAGGCAATAACAAATGCTGATGAGGATGTGGAGAAAAGGGCACACTCGTACACCATTGGTGGGAATGTAAATTTAATACAACCACTATGAGGAACAGTTTGGAGTTTCCTCAAAAAACTAAAAATTGAGCTACCATGCAATCTAGCAATCCCATTGTTGGGTATCTACCCAAAAGAAAGGAAATCCATGTATCAAAGAGATATCTGCACTCCCATGTTTGTTATGGTATTGTTCACAATAGCCAAGATTTGAAAGCAACCTAAGTGTCCATCAGTAGCTGAATGGATAAAGAAAATGTAGTACATATACACAATGGAGTACTATTCAGCCACAAAACAGAATGAGATCCTGTCATTTGCTACAACATGGATGGCACTGGATGTCATTTTGTTAAGTGAAATTAGCCAAGCATGGAAAGACAAACTTCACATGTCCTCACTTATTTGTGGGATATAAAAATCAAAACAATTGAATTCATGGAAACAGAGAGTAGAAGGATGCTTACTACAGGCTGCGGATGGTAGTGGGGGAGGTGGGGAGTGGGAATGGTTAAAGAGCAAAAAAGTAGTTAGAATGTTATTCCTTTTTATATAAAGTATTTATTTTATGCACATATTTACCTACAAAATTTACAGAAAATAAAACAAAGCAGAATATATAGAATACCCTCTTCAGACTTCTTACAGCAAAGCTGTATCACTTATTTGTTTTATTGCTACAGTTCAAAGAATAACATTTTATCCATGTGGAAGCTAAGATGAACACATTTACGTGAAAGTCTTGTAACAAAGTTTTTTATCCTGTTATTGAATTTTCGGTTTTATATTAAATGAAATTTAAAAGATTGCTCATGAAATAATTTAAACCTTTTCAAAATCTTCTAATAAACAGGTAAAAGCACCTCCAGTACTGTAAAGCATGTATATCAATCCCAATAGTTTAATTTTAAGGGCTATTATAGTACATGTGGTTATTATGCATACACGGCATGTCATTAACACTCTCTAAACAGTGAGAATTGTAGACTCTAGTTTGTGGCACCACTCCCATGTTATTCTGGTGATGGCGCAGGATGATCAATTACACCCGTGCAACACTAACGTCACAGCCTGTCTACCACAGTGTAAAATCCAGTTATCTAAAACAATAACTATCAAAGTCCCAGACAATACATAATTTATAAGTAGACTTGTATATTCACAAGCCTTTGGGGGTATTTAAAAATTATTTTAAAATATAAAGGATATTTAGCACTCAATGAAAACAATGAACTGAAAAATATAACCACAACAGTTGCTGGAGTTCAATATCTGGTTTAACAAAAAGTGTTTAGCAAAACACCTATAATTTCTTACAACATTATGGAGAGGAGTTTTCCTCAGTCTAAGCTGAATCCAATGTTTTTCCTGCAGTATGATTAAAAGTGTAAGAATGAAAGGCACACATAATAGCCAGTTTTAAAGAGCTGTGGAGATGGCAAGCAGATGTTCCTGAAATACTGGTACAGAAGAACAAAGACCACGCAACATTTTCCTCTTTGTTTACCATTGGCATTGATTTGCTATTTACAGTAGTTTGCAAAAATACATTATAAAAACTGAATAAGGTTCTATTCTTAAGTTTAACTTCATAACATATATACAAACTTCATCTGCAAAAATCTTTGAAGGATCTGAAGTACTAAGGTGACACTAATACTGAAACAGGTAATAAAAGGTACCAAAGCACTGATAATGTCAGTCATCATCATCAAGATAATCTGGGTAAATATTGCACACATCTTGTCAGTTGTTGCTATGACCTTTACGTATCCAACCGCAAAAGGAATGCTTTATGGCTTTTTGCTGTATCATTTATTCAAATAAAGGTTGTTTTACATCCAATAACAATTAGTGAAGATTGGCATTGAACATGAGGCCTAGGGTTCAAAATTAGTTTTCCTGTATCATCACAAGACATATTGTATTCTGCTAATATCATTTGACATTGAGCAGCTATAATTGATGGTACAACTCCTCTCTTGTGTATTCCAGCAAAGGACAAGCCTATTAGAGTGATACAGCTAATGGTGAAAAATGGATGATTCCGTAATGATGTGAAGAAGGACACCTTTTGTGTCTCAGGATCTATCAACCAGTTCCAGGCACCAGTAGCTGTACAGACAGATACCACTAGAAGAAGCATTCTCCAATGTCCAGTAGCAGGTTGTAAACAATGTATATACTCAGTAAGTCTTCTCTCAAAAGCCTTGAGCTCTTCTGCCTGCTCCAGCAAATTCATGTCAGGTGGCAGCTCAGGTCACTGCCATGGCCCTGTCCACCAGAAAGAATGTTATTCTTATCGACCTAGTATTTGGTAGTACAACAGCATGACTATAGTCAATAATAATTTGATTATACATTTTAAAATAATGAACAGAGTATAATTGGATTGTTTCTAACACAACAGATTTAAGGGATGCATACCACATTTGTCGGGATGTGATTATTATGTATTGCATGACTGTATCGTAGTATCTATATACTCCATATATATATATATATATACCTACTGTGTACCCAAACATTTTTTTTTTTGAGATGGAGTCTCGCTCTGTTGCCCAGGCTGGAGTGCAGTGTCGCGATCTCAGCTCACTGCAAGATGCACCTCTCCAGTTCATGCCATTCTTCTGCCTCAGCCTCCCAAGTAGCTGGGACTACAGGCACCCACCACCACGCCTGGCTAATTTTTTGTATTTTTAGTAGAGACAGGGTTTCACCGTAGCCAGGATGGTCTCAATCTCCCGACCTCGTGATCTACCCTTCTCAGCCTCCCAAAGTGCTGGGATTACAGGTGTGAGCTACTGTGCCCGGTCCCAAACATTTTTTAAGTGGACAAAAGACATAAACAGATCCTTCTGAAAAAAAGACATACACATAGCCAATGAGTGATGCAGGGCAGGCAAGACCCAAAATTGGGGCTTAGCCTGGGAGGGTTCTTGGCTTAGCCCAGGAAATAATTAAAGGGTAAGCTGAGGTGGGCAGATCATGAGGTCAGGAGTTCGAGACCAGCCTGACCAACATGGTGAAACCCTGTCTCTACTAAAAATACAAAAATTAGCCAGGCATGGTGGCATGCACCTATAATCCCAGCTACTCAGGAGGCTGAGGCAGGAGAATCCCTTGAACCTGGGAGGCGGAGGTTGCAGTGAGCCAAGATATTGCCATTGCACTCCAGCCTGGTGACACAGTGAGACTCCATCTCAAAAACAACAAAAAAAAAAAAAAAAAAAAAAAGCGTATGGAACCTCTGTATCTTGCTCCTGCTCTGGCTATGTGAAGTGCCTGCTCTCCCTTTGCCTTCCACCATGATTGTAAATTTCCTGGGGCCTCCCCAGAAGCCAAACAGATGCCAGCATCATGTTTCCTGTATAGCCCACAGAACCATAAGCTAGTTAAACCTCTTTTCTTTATAAATTACCCAGTCCCAGGTATTTCTCTATAGCTGTGAGAACAGCCTGATATGGGACCTTTTCATTTGGGTTGTAATTGATCTTCAGGGGATCCTTCTTTTTAGTAAGACTAAGTCTCCTGGTTAGAGCTGATACTTTATTTCTATATTCTTGAAGGGCCTTGTGAACCAAGCCTAAATTTCAAAGAGGGCATAGTGAGGTGTGTCCAACCTCCTGTTTCCCTTCATGGCCTGAATTTGCTTGTTTGTTTGTTTTAGACTTCTTTGGAATTTCCTTTGGCCAAGAGACTTAGGGCAAAAAAACTGCCATTGTGGAAAGCTGTCCATTGGACCAAGGGTCCAACATTCCCGCTCACTGGGGCTAGAAAAAGAAGGTTAGCTCCAGTAGTGATGGGGAGCATTTTTCTGTGTCACCAGGGGCAGTTAGTACATTCTCATTGCCAATGACCCTTTTGTTTACACTGGGCACGCTGATTCTGGCCTAGTGAATCAGTATGCCAGTGAGTCAGGGGCTCTTATCTAGGCATCCCAGATGCCAATCTCGTGATTCTTTCTTGGCATGGGTAATTCTGATGTGGCAGGGGACTTAAAGCAACTGTTAACAATTGCACCTTTTGGCTAGTTTTTGTTTTTGTTTTTGCTTTCTCACCTATTTTGCCCTGTCCCTATTGTTGTAAACTTTAAAGTCCTCGTATAAGATCTGGATCTTAGGGTCTGGGTGCGGTAGCTCATGCCTGTAATCCTAGCATTTTGGGAGGCTGAAGTGGGTGGATCACTTGAGGCCAGGAATTTGAGACTAGCCTGGTCAACATGTTGAAACCCTGTCTCCACTAAAAATGCAAAACTTAGCCAGACATAGAGGCAGGTGCCTGTAGTCCCAGCTACTCGGGAGGCTGAGGCATGAGAGTAGCTTGAACCCGGGAGGCGGAGGTTGCAGTGAGTCAAGATGGCATCACTGCATTCCAGCCAGGACAACAGAGCAAGACTCTGTCTCAAAATAAATAAATAAATAAATAAATAAATAAATAAATAAATAAATAAATAAAAAAGGGTTAGCTCATTGGGATTTGAGGTCTCATCGTTGCTTTTTTATCTTCTTCCTCATGTCAGGTGCAGGATGAGTAATAAAATGTACACCCAGGAGAGCTTGCCCTTCTGGGGAGCCTGGGTATGCACTGGTATATTTCCCGAGTTCCTCTATCAAATGACCCAGAAACAGAACAGAATTTTCATCTTTTACCTGAGTTATATTTCTAACTCTGTCATAATTGACTGGCTTAACCACAGATACTTCCCTCCACTTTTTTCCCACAGCACAGCGAACAGATGATAATATTTCTAAGTCATGAAAGTTAAATCAAAGAACATGGTCAACACAACACACGCTTGTATAAACTTTCCTGGATTTCCTGAAAACTGGCCAAATTTTTCCTCATATAAATCCACATTAGACATAGAAAATGGCACATGTATCCCCATTTCCATTAGCTACCTCCTGCAATGGACACAGATTTTACTTTAGGGGCTAATATGGGGCTCCACTCCTGGTGGTATTGATTGGGCTTATTTTGGGGGGAATGGGGGTATAGGCTTGGGCTAGTTGGGTGAGGGGGAGGAGTGTCTGATGACCTTGAGCTACAATCCTTCGTTAGAGTACTGGCAGGACCCCCTGAGAACTGGGGGACTGAGGAGACTCTGGGAAAGACATATGCCTTCTAGGGGAACCAGCAAGGAGGGGATCCTCAGGTGGAGCTTTCTGGTGCCTGGAAGTAACATGAGCCAGTAAAGGGTCATAAAAGCCTGTACATAAGGGACCTCTTCCTATTTTCCTTCTTTTTTACAAAATAAGTCCAGTTGTAAATTATCGTTACAATATATAGAACCATGTTTACGCCAAATTTGGTTTTCTAATTAGTACGGAACCCAAACCGTGTTGCAATAGAAAATGAGTTTCTTTTTCATTAAGTCAAATTTGAATTTGCTCCAATAGCCTAAAAGATATCCTAGTGGTGAGTCTTCTGAGATGCTCGTCATTGTCCCCATGGATACAGAAGTTTTAGACGACACAGAAGTCTTCCTAAGTCTAGCAAGAGGGAAAGCAACTGAGTCATTATTTTTCACTTTTAGATTCTCACTTCCTGCAGAGAAGGTGTAAGTATAGGTAGCAAGGCATTACAAAAGTGGATTACAAGTTACAAATGGGCAGTAGCATGTTGAGCCTAAAATCCACAGACAGTGAGGGTTAAGCAGAGAGGAGGGCTAAACAATTGGTGAATGGGAAGGGAGGAGGGGAAGGGGGTAAACAGTGTTACCCAAGGGGAGACCTCAGAGGTATCGACTTGCTGGAGAACCTATCCAGCAGTAGAGACACCAAAATAAATGTTCAGGCAGCCACTTTTCTACCATTGTAGGTGGTTGTCTGTCAGGCCAGGAGCCTAGGAACTCCCTGTTCCTTCAGCTTAGAGGGTGTTTGAGCAAAGCAATTATAAGTCAGCACACAAGAAGGAGCCTGCGACTGCCTGTTAGGAAAATAATAACTTCTAACTTCAGGGCAGAAAAAGGCAAGACCACTATTCCCCTAGGGAGAGGGATTATAACCTACAATCCTAGAGGGAATGTCAATGCTGAAAACCCCAGAGCATCTGGAAGGTAGCCAAAAATGCCAGTGCTGAAAACCCAGAGTGCCGGAGTTTCAGCCAATGAGGGTCCCATCACCAAATACCAGGGGCATCCAGGAGGTGGCCACCAGTGAACCCAAACCCAAGCTGGGGTCAGAGAACAATGTGACTCTGATGTCCCAGAGTCAACACAATAGGGGGCCTCTCACAACCAAGTGTCCTGCTTTAAACAAATGCCCATATACAGTTAACAGAAAATCAAAGCAAACATAAGACTGCAAACAAAACACACATTTTAGAACTGAAAATAAAACAACTGGTAGAGCAATAAAATGAAGTCATAAGAGAAAGGACTGGGGGGGGTGACAAGGACGTGTTTCAGGGCACTCAAACAATGGGCGACTTTTAACTGAACACATAGCCAAAGGCTTTTATTCCCCAGCTTACCTAATATTGTGGGAGAGGGTGGAGGACACTCATTCATGCACAGTAGCCAAAATCATGATGACCAATGTTCTATGTGGGACCCGGGTAAAGGTCTTCCAGGTTTCCTCAACTTGGGTGGTGATATGATTTGGCTCTGTGTCACCACCCAAATCTTATGTTGAATTATAATCCTCAATGTTAGGGGAGGGTCCTGGTGGGAGGTGATTGGATGATGTCATGACAGTGAGTGAGTTCTCATGAGATCTGGTTGTTTGAAAGTGTGTAGCACTTCCTTCTTTCTTTCCTTCTTTTCTTTTCTTTTCTTTCTTTCTTTCTTTTTCTTTCCTTTCTCTTTCTTTCTTTCTTCTTTTCTCTCTCTCTCTCTCTCTGTCTCTGTCTCTCTCTTTCCTGCTGGCCATGTGAAGATGTGCTTGTTTCCCCTTTGCCTTCTGCCATGATTGTAAGTTTTCGTAGGCCTCCCCAGCCATGCTTCCTGTACAACCTGTGGAACTGTGAGTCAATTAAACCTCTTTTCTTTATAAATTACTGAGTCTCAGGTAGTTCTTTATAGCAATGTGAGAACAGACAAGTGGGCTTGGCTGCCACATGGGGGCTGGCATGAACCAGTAACCCACCAGCCTGCTGGTCAGAATGGTGGGTCTCACATAAGACAGCAGCACTATGACTACTGGTTCATCTGCTCAGGTTCACCACCTGCCAGGGAAAATGATGGCTCTGAAAAGAGCCTTTGGTTAGTGTTATAGCTCTGTAGTGTTAGCAGCTCTTTACTGTTACAGCTTTGGTGTTATAACTCTTGCAGCTTCACCATCTCTCACCGTCTGTCTACTTGTCTCACTGACTGCCATCTCTCTTCATTGTCTCTCACCAATTACCACCTCTCAGCTGATCACTGATTGCCACCAATTCTGTTGTCTTGCCATCTCACCTCTCCATCGATTGCTGCCATTTTCACTGTCTTTATCCCTTCGTTGGTGGCCAAATGATGCAGGGCATTTGAGCCCCCAAACTGGGGCTTAGCCAGGGAAGGTTCTTGGTGAGCCAGTGGTGTTAGACAGCAACTTTTATTAAAGTGGTAGCATACAGGAGCAGCATAGGTACTACTCCTTGTAGAGCAGGAATACTCCACAGGCAGTGTGCCCACAGTAGCAGCTCAGTAATTTTTACAGTAAAGTTTATACTCACTTTTAATTATATGCAAATTAAGGGGCAGATTATGCAGATATTTCTAGAAAAAGGGTGGTAACTTCCAGGTGTTGCCATGGCAATGGTAAACTGATATGACACATTGGCGGGCATCTCTTATGGAAGGCTACTTCCACCCTGTCCCTGTTTTAGCTAGTCCTCAATTTGGTCCGGTGTCTGAGCTCCACCTCCAGAGTCAAGTCCTACCTTCTAGCTCATAAGCTTAGGATAATGGCCTCTAGCTCTATCCATGTTGCTGCAAAGGACATTAACTTCTCAACATCACTAATCACCAGGGAAATGCAAATGAAAAAGATAATGAGATACCATCTTATACCAGTCAGAATAGCTATAATTAAAAAATCAAAAAATAACATGCTGGCAAGGTTGTGGAGAAAAGGGAACACTCATACACTGCTGATGGGAATGTAAATTAGTTCAGCCATTGTGGAAAGCAGTTTGGAAATTCCTCAAAGAACTTAAAAAACACTACCACTCAACCCAGCAATCCCATTACTGGGTATATACCCAAAGGAATATAAATCATTCTACCATAAAGACGCATGTATGTATATGTTTATCATAGCACTGTTCACAATAGCAAAGATATGGAATCAACCTAGGTGCTCATTAGAGGTGACTGGATAAAAAAAAATGTGAGACATATACACTATGGAATACTATGCAGCCATATAAAAAGAAGTTCATGTCCTTTGCAGCAACATGGATAGAGCTAGAGGCCATTATCCTAAGCAAATTAACGCAGGAACAGAAAACCAAATAATGCACGCTCTCACTCATAAGTGGGAGCTAAACAATGAGTATACATGGACACAAAGGAAACAATAGACACCAGGGCCTACTTGAGGGTGGGGTGTGGTAGGAGGGAGAGGATTTAAAAACTACCTATCAGGTACTAAACTCATTACCTGAGTGATGATATAATCTGTACACCAAACCCTCATGACATGCAATTTACCCAAGTAACAAATGCGTACATGTACCCCTTGAACATAAAATAAAAGTTGGAAAGAAAAATAATTACTCCTCAGAGGATGGCAAGAATAGAATTTGTAAAGTCTGTCATACAGTTCATAACAAGGTATGCTTAGCAGAATCATCTGTGCATGTTTTTGAAAATACAGTACTTGAGTCCCTAGCAACAAAGATACTGACACAGCAGGTCTAGGATGACATTTGTGTTTTAAAAACCGTCTAAGGCAAGACACTCAAAGTAAATAAAATTCTTGGAGCTCCTACAAGAAGGTTTTTCTAATCTGAGTGAAATAAAAAAGAAAAAAGATTACTGTTTCTTTCTACTTCAAATTCCCCTCCTCTTCTTGGTGATGAGATGGATGCCAGCATGTTGGAGAGCAAGCTAAGAGGGAAGTTGATTTGGAATTACATTTAGTTTGATTTTAGTTGGATAATTTACTCATTTGTGTCTTAATCTCATGTATAATTAAGCAATTACCAGTAAGATTTCTCAAGGTAGCAAGTGGAAGCTCTAAGATTCAAACTAGGGTTGTCAGACTCTAATTATAATAAGTCTAACAGTATACTCAATTGTCTTTCATATGCTTAGTAAACCATTGAAAAATCTTAGACCTTACTTTAAAAGCATGGTGGTCTGTCATCGACCTCCTGGCAGCATTTGATACTATTTCCTCCTACCTGATGTTTTATTAGTCTTAGTTCCCACTGCTGCCCAATAAGTAAGCAACATATGATTAATCAAAAATTGACTATTGGTCTTTTTTTTACACCAACCATGCCTGTGGCTTTGCCCAATCACATCTAAATTGGTTCATATTAATTTCTTGAATGAATTGGCATGAAATACTGACACTGACTAAAATACCATAAAACACAAAATATACTACAATGAGGACATTAACATTACACGGATTTGTGTATGCCATTGAGTATACTTAAGATTAGTATCTGCACAAGAAAACTTGAAATGTTCTGAAATCTTAAAACCCATATAAGAAAGAAACTTGACAGAGGTTGACAGCAGTTTCCTCAAATTTGACAAAACTAAAAATTTACCGGTTGCCAATGATAAGTTGTAAAGCTGAAACTTTTATCAATCATAATTTTAAAATTGCTTGACTATGCCAAAGGAAAGATCGGAGTATCTTTTTTTTCTAGAAAATATGTTATTACAGCCGGGCACGGTGGCTCAAGCCTGTTATCCCAGCACTTTGGGAGGCCAAGACGGGCGGATCACGAGGTCAGGAGATCGAGACCATCCTGGCTAACACGGTGAAACCCCGTTTCTACTAAAAAATACAAAAAACTAGCCGGGCGAGGTGGCGGGCGCCTGTAGTCCCAGCTACTCGGAAGGCTGAGGCAGGAGAATGGCGTAAACCCGGGAGGCGGAGCTTGCAGTGAGCTGAGATCCGGCCACTGCACTCCAGCCCGGGCGACAGAGTGAGACTCCATCTCAAAAAAAAAAAAAAAAAAAAGAAAAAAGAAAGAAAATATGTTATTACAAAAATGTCATATGAAGAAAAGATCAAAGAATTTGTAGCCAAAAATTGTAGTGAAAAAAATCACTGTAGAGGTATGCCAGGCAGTTAATTAAGACAATGTTATTTTTCTGGAAATTTTTAAAAAATATGTCAGCTGTTCAATTTTGTAATTTGTTGTGATTTCTCATAATAAGTAAATGTTAACTTTTGTACATAGTTGATTGAAATGTTCATACTTTTTAATATTCTTTTTCTTAGAGTCCTCCAAATTATAAATTTCAGTACCCAAAATCCGGATCTGTCCCCGAGGTCATAAAAAGTAGGAGCTTTTGAGTTGCAATTGGAAAGGGTTAATAGGGATGTGGATGTGGTTGAGAACTGGGAAATACAGCAATTGTGGAAGTTGAATTAATATAATTTGTAAAGACCACAACATTATGACCATCTACTGAAATCTGAAAATCCAAGGTGTCCTCTGTACTATGGGATTATGTGACCTCAATGTCTGACTTCATGGAAAAGCCTCACACAACATAGGGGCCCCTCATAAGGGGAGCCTCCAGCTGCTCTGTACATTTCAAACATCCAAAATAGTGGCGCCTAGAGTATCTATATTTGTATTATTATTGAGCAGCAAAAACAGTTGGCTGGGTTATTCACCCACATGCATACTTGAATCTACCTCCTGCTTCCCATCTGAAAATAAATAGCTCTTTTCTATTTTCTAGTGACAAACAGGATGTAGGCTGTTAGTAATAATAGTAAAGATAATAACTATAAGGAACAGAACATACAAATATTGAAAAGAATTGGTGAAACCTCACTCACTCTCCCTCCCAGTTTGTTTCCTGAGCTCCATTTCAGCGTCTGGACAGAACTGCCAGGGAACTGCTAGACTTCAGGATCTTGGGGGAGGGGAGGTGGAGAATTTAGAGACAGGAGAGAAAAAAAGAAGACAGGATCAATTAACTCTAAAAGGCTGATCCTCCCTGATAATCTGAGAAAGGCGAATAAATACTCTAGGAAGATGATACCCTTTCAGATTGTCAGGTTGGGCTGGGGATGGGCAACCCGGCTTCTGCTGAAGTGCTGTTGGGAGGGCTAATTAGGGATCCGAGCTCACTGTTAACACACGGGCCTCACTGGACAAAGGGCTGACGTGAATTGAAGTCAGTATATAGTCTGAGTTCTCTTTCCATCCTGAGCACCATCTCCCTATTGCCTTAGAGGCAGGCGGGAGTGCTTCTTGCTACTAAACAGAAAGGGAGGAGACTACTGTTGGCCGCGGATCTGAAAAGGTTTGAATGATTACAGGCTATCTGAAGGCGAAGCAGAAGATCATAACGCGTCCAAGACTGCGTTGACTATACCCCTTTCCAGCCCCTACGCCGATTTATTTTAGGGGGAAAAAAATGGTGGGCTTGGGGGAGGGATCTGGGATGGGAATGGCCGTCAGGTTTGTGTACCGGGCCCCTATTGTATTGAAAGCAAGCTAGCTTCTCGCTCAGGGAAAGGGGAGGAGAAAAATGTCCTGGCTCTCCGCAAGTCAAGTCGGTGTGAGGGGAGGAATCACCTGCAAACCTCTGGAATGGAAAACGGACACCGCAGCGGGTCTTGTACTGTAGTTCCCACAGCCACGCCCCCTGCCCATTTTAATTCAGAAAATGGTGGGCAGTGGGGAATGCTGGGGAGATGAGCAGAAACCCTGTGTGGATGTTAGCTTCCTATTACAGAGGATGTGGGAGTTTTGAGCGAAAGATGGAAAAAGAGGTAAGCACCCCATCCCTGAAGGTGGGCGTGAGAGTGGTGGGTGGGGGCGGGCGCCTTTCTGAAACTGCATTCCCTACACTCCTGCCCTGCCTCCTCATTCCCTTTTGGGGAAAAAAAAATCTCAGCGGCTTAACACTGCAAAGGTTTATTTCTAGCTCACAATAAATGCCCAACATGTGTTGGTGAAAGTGTGGGGTGAAAGGGCCCTGGTCCCCAGTCTCAGGACCTCAGGCTGACAGAAGCTCTACAGCCTGGAACATCACGGATCACTATGGCAGGGGTAGAGAGTAATGGAAGACTCTCATCCCACTATAGGTTAGTCTAGAAGTAACCTGTTACTGCGGTTGACAGCTGATTAGCCAAAACTGTCATATGGTCTCACCTCACAGCAAGGGGATAGAGGGGACAGGGGACTAGAAAGTATAGTTTTCTGTGTAGGGTGGGTGTAAAGTGAGAAAAAGAAACTATAATAAAATATTCATAAGAATTCAAGGGGAAAATGCCTTTCTAAAATACTAAAACAAAACAAAAAATTAAAAGTTCTAAAGAAAAAGTAGCAAGTGTAATATAAGAAAATTAAGCTTCTATGGAGCAAAGCAAGAATGAATGTGACCTTTGCTTTTGGTTTTCTCTGTGATGCCATTTTGGAGCTCTTCATGTCTCCAGACCATTCTTCAAGACCAATGGCAGCCTGATGGGTAAAAGTCAAACTGGAATTCTGGCTGGAGTGAGATCAGGTTCCAGGCTCACTGGAATTAGTTTTATAAGAAAGGATAAATCCATCCCCCTAACGCTAAGAGTGGTGGTGCTTAGGCAGGAGGTGGAAGGGCTCACTCAGGCCACATTCCCCTCTGGGGTGGGTCTGACTGTTGTTTCTCTGCTCCAGCCTACAGCAGGCACAGGGCCCTCTTAGGCTAATGGTCAAGCTGCCCTGCACAGACATACCTGGGGAAGGAGAACTGACTGCTCTATTGCAGGTCAGAGCACTTTGCCTCTCCCTCCTTTTCCCTCTCTCCTTTGGGGAACATTTTGCAGGGGAGGAGATAAAGCCCCAAAGTGTCCTGGCAGGAAACATTCATTGGGATAGTCTTTGAGCAAGCAGACATCTGAACAGATCTGACCAGGTAACTTGGGGTTGAAGCAGAAGAGGCTGACCCTTTTCTCAGAGTCCAGTGAAGTAGCCCCCAAGAAGACTGGGGCAAAAATGGGGTTAGACAGCACACAAAACCTCACCCATCCCTCTCCCACCCACCTTGCTCAGGCTCCCAGAAGGACCTTGATGTGCACTGGCCTGTTTGGTTGGTTCTGCAAGGACTTTAGCTCTGTGTCTGCCTGGTGCAGTGCATCTGATGCCTCAGTCATCCCAAGCCCAGAAGTACAGAAGACCCCAGATAAAGGGAATTTGCAAACACATGTGGTCCTACAACTTAGGAGAAAGGGGGTATCACCTCCTATCTGAAAATCCCCATGTACTGCAGGCCCAGCTCACGACTTGGGAGCCAGGACAGTCAAGCTGTGAATTGGTGTGAAGGTGCTTTTTAAGGCATTGGTGGTGGAGGGTCAGCAGCATCCAGAGCCTGCTGCTGTGGGCCCCTCACCACCTCCCTACCCACACAGAAGGCTGGAATGTCAATCACATATCCAAGCAGTTACTTACCTGGCCAATTGCAGAGCAGAAAGCACGGAACATCTAGAACCTTGGAGAGAGAGCTCTGTGCTAACCAGGATCCCCCTGCTCTTAGGAGACAGTGCAAAAGAGTGTGAGACCCTCTGGTGAGGAAGCGTAGAAGGGATCAGGCTCAGGGTCTTTGCAAAATATTCAGGGTTCAGTCAGCAGAAGGTAAGTGGACTGCAAGGAAACAGTCACTGAATCTACCCTTACATTCATGATTCATGCTAAGGACACACTTTTCCCAGACTGCTCCCATACCATGAGTTAGCACAGCTGAGCCACTAGAGCCATGCCATTTCTGCTCAATGGGAGACTTTTAATCTTTGCTTGTACTCCCCATTGGCCTGGTCCAGAGCTTCTCAAATGCACTGAAGTCTGAGACTCTTTCTACCTAACTCTTCTTCCTTCCCTCTGCTTTCCAGATGTGACATGTGGATCACAGTCTAAAGGCTCTCCCCATCTTCTCTTGTTCTTTCTCCCTTTGTCTATCGTGTTTCCCCACTAAATCTATTTATGTCTAATCTTATTTTGACATCAGCTTTTAGGTGGGCCTGTTATACAGTCAGGGTGCTTTCACAAATGAGATCTCAAGTTTCACATTTCTCAAAATATGCTCCTTTTCAGAGAGCCAGGATAGTACAGTAGCTAAGAGTTGTCAAGAGTAGTCACTAACTGGGTTCAAATCCCAGATCTGCCACTCTTAGCTGTGCCTCTGTGCCTCTTTTGTAAAATGGGGATAATTCCATTACTTCTTCTTAGGGTTGCTGTGAGGTTTACATAAATTATTACATAGTCCATTTAGTGTCAACACATAGTAAGTAATAAATATCAGCTGGGTGTTTGTTTGTTTGTTTGTTTACCGTCTCCGATAGATAAAGTCAGAGAAGGGGGAAAGATCTTACCAGGTCCAGTAGCTATTGAAGGGTTTGGCACTGGAACTCTCATTCTAAAGTTCCGGAGCTCTAAGTACACGTGCTTTATTGATTTTTAACCTATAAGCTAAAATTAAGTTTCAGGAAAACATATGAAACAGTTAAATAGCTTGATTATTGTTGCCCCCTACTTTCAACTTCATTGGATGGGTAACTCCCAAAAGGAAAATGGTATGATGATATTGTTCCTTTTCCTGTAGGATCCATCAGACAGCTCATTCTAGAATACAGAAATGGCACTGAAGATCATACCTGTGTTTTCCCCTTCTTGTTATTGCATTTACAAATGTTCTTTAGAAAGTAAAGAATGTCAAAGGCATAACTTTCAAGGAAAGGAGGAGGCAGGTAGGAAGGGAACTAATATTTGTTTGAGTGTCCACTATGGGCCAGATGAAGTGTTTTGTGTTTTAAGTTGGTTCTCTCTTTAATTCCCATAATTCTGTAGGTAGGCAGAATTGCTTTCTACCAAGGTAGGCAGCAGTATCTTCCCTAAACGAAGAAGAAACGGAACTCAGAGGTTGAGTATATATTCCAAGACCCTAAATCTAGTAAGTTTGAGAGCTTGGATTCGAACCCAGGTTTGTCACACTCCAAAACCCACACTCTCCCCCACTCTACCTTAAAAAATTTTTTTTAACGTTATACTGTGACCTTCCAGGACTCAGGGACTAGTTGGTTTAGATTTCCATGACAGGATGTTAAATTAAAAGTTTCCTCTTAGGCATTAAGATATAACAGATATGAAATCAAAGCCAGGTTTTCAAAGGAAATAACCAAGCAGCTCTAAAACTCACAAGGAGGATTAAAAGGGACAAGAGAGGAGATATGAAGAAGGAAGTTTTGTGAGGAAGATTTCTTTGTAATGAGCTTCCAAGTTGGAAGAGTTGAGGTGCTTTCCTTTTCAGTCCATGGATTCAACTGGATCCCCTAAAGCTTGATATGTGTCTCCTGGAGTTGGAAGGCACAGTGGAATGTGATCTGCTTCCAGACTGACAAATCTTACTGGCTAGAGAATGTGGCTGTGGTGATGGTGGGAGTGGTAACTGTGTTGTGATCTGTCTGCATTTCCAGTTTGTTGGGGGCAAAAGATAGATACATGTTTCCCATGTACAAGAAGCGGGCCATGAAGGAGAGCGAGCTGCTCTCAAAGAGAGCTGTTTGGGGATGCTACAGATTCCAGCTGAAAAACCCTATGGAATGGACAGCTGAAAAACTCAGAGCTGAAGGAGAAACAGCAATAGCATGTTTTGTTTTTGATACAGAGGTAGCAGTAAGGGAGCCTCTGATGAGAGTCCCGTTTAAACAGCTAGATCCATACAGACTAAAGGCAACTTACTACATAACCAGACAAGAATTTTCTGCTCCTTTCCCCCTTACTCTTTCCCATCACTCCAACCCCGGACAGGCCTGAAGTCAAAATTAGCAAGCTGGGGAAGGAAGATGGGCAAAGAGAAGAAACTCAGTGCATCCCTTTGCTCAAATATGGGAGGTTGCCTTAAGTTGGTGCTAGGTTAGCAGAGAAGGTTTAACTCTAAATCAAGTTCAGTGGCCCTTTATTATTTGGAACTTGGTGTTCTAATCACTGAATTGAGGCTCAATTTGTGATTTAAAGTGACTGTAAGGTGGCAGGAAAGCCATGGGGCCTGAGAGAAATGTAATTTTAAAAGTACAGGATTAGACAAAAGTAAAGTTACATTTTGATTGTATCTCACCAATAGTTCTTGCTCAATATACTAACTACATTTGCTTGGTGTGGTGTTTATGATGTGCCATACTCCTGTGGATGAAAACTACTACTGTTTTTGCATTAATTTTGCTACACCAGCTTTCTTTTGCTTAGTATTTGCCTGGTATATTTTTTCCATCCTTTTATTTTGAGCTTTTCTGGATAATTGTAAGTGTGCCTCTGAGAAAAGGCATCAAACTGGATTCTGTGTCTTATAAAAAAAAAAAACTGAGGTTTTCTTTTAATATGTGAGTTTAATCCACATATATTTATTATTACTGATCCACTGTAGATATATTTCTACCTTTTTACTTTGTGTTTTCTATTTACCATGTATTTAATTTGCATGTTCTCCTCCCCTCCTTTCCTGCCTTGTTAGACCAATGGAGTTTTCTTTGGAGTTTTGGAATTTACATATTGTCATGGCTTTAATGTGTCCCCCAAAGCTCATGTGTTGGAAACTTAATCCCCAATGCAAGAATGTTGAGAGGTGGGACCTTTAAGAGGCGATTAGGTCATGGGGCTCTTCCCTCATGAATGGATTCACACTGTTATTGTGGGAGTAGGTTTGTTATCTCAAGAGTGTGTTCCTGATAAAAGGATGAGTTCTGCTGCCTTCTTCCCCACCCCCTGCTCTTTTGACCTTCTGCCTTCCACCATGGGATGAAGGCCCTCACCAGATGATAGCACTTTGATATTGGACCTCCCAGCCTCCAGAAACATAAGAAATGAATCTCTATTTATGAATTATCCAGTCTGTGGTATTCTGTTATAGTAGCACAAAATGGCTTAAGACACATATTCCATTTTTAATCTTGTAGTGCTTATCCTAAGATTGTTTTCTTTCTTTCTTTCTTTTTTTTTTGATGGAGTCTTGCTGTGTTGCCCAGGCTGGAGTGCAGTGGCATGATCTCAGCTCACTGCAACCTCCACCTCCTGGGTTCAAGCAATTCTCCTGCCTCAACCTTCCTAGTAGCTAGGATTACAAGTGCACGCCACCACACTGGGCTAGTTTCTGTATTTTTAGTAGAGATGGGGTTTTGCCATGTTGGCCAGGCTGGTCTCGAACTCCTGACCTCGGGTGATCCACCTGCCTCGGCCTCCCAAAGTGCTGGGGTTACAGGCATGAGCCATCATGCCTGGCCTCTTTTTTTTTTTTAAGTTGTGGTTTTGCTATGTTGCCAAGGCTGTATTCGAACTAGTGGGCTCAAGAGAGCCTCCTGCCTCAGCCTCCCAAGCAGCTGGGATCACAGGTGCACACCACCACATCTGGTAGACTTTTCTAAATTATTTATCTAACTTTATATTTTTTAAACAAAATTTAGAGCATCTCTAACTTCTATCCTCTTCCTTATACATATTTTTTTATATTTTGGAGAGGTATGTATATACACACACACACACACACACAACTTATATACAAATATATATACAAAAATATATATATAACTTACATACATGTATATACAACTTCTGATTATTGACATTTGTATAAGCAAGCTAACTATTAATCATCATTATTATTACAACTCATAGTTTTGTTTTGTTTTGTTTTGTTTTGAGACGGAGTCTCTCTCTGTCGCCCAGGCTGGAGTGCAGTGGCACGATCTCGGCTCACTGCAAGCTCTTCCTCCCGGGTTCACGCCATTCTCCTGCCTCAGCCTCCAGAGCAGCTGAGACTACAGGCGCCCACCACCGCGCCCAGCTAATTTGTTGTATTTTTAGTAGAGATGGGGTTTCACCGTGGTCTCGATCTCCAGACCTCGTGATCCACTCGCCTCGGCCTCCCAAAGTGCTGGGATTACAGGTGTGAGCCACCGCGCCCGGCCACAATTCATAGTTAATAATACACTTTTAAATATATTATCTCATTTGATTCTAGAAAAAGTTCAGCTAAGTATTACCTCCATAATGAATTAGAAAGAAAAAAAAGGAAGAAAGAAAGAAAGAAGAGACAATACGGAAAGAGAAGAGAGCTCTTCAATTCTTAACGGTATCTTCAAAGACCCTTAAGAGTCTGGGGACCTCAGGCTGAGAACTACAGATCTTAGGAATATATTGTTTACCCCTTCCTTTTGGAAAGGGAGGAAGGAAAGAGAATTGTAATTTCTGAACATTTATTCTGTGTCAAAAACTTGCTGTAAGCAAGACAAACCTTATATTTACTAACTACTTTCCTTTTCAGGTGTTTTATGAGTGTCATGCAACTTATTTCACAACATGCTTCCATACCAATCCACATACATTCTCCTGAATGAAAACAGGATTATTCTTGTTGATGACGAAGACATTGATAACAATAATAAATAACAGTTATAACAGCTATTTGTTATGGACCCACCTTGTTAACTAGGCACTGAATGTCATGGGGGTAAATATACTCTTTAAATTGCCCTTCAGTTTTAGAAGGGAAACCATCTAGATGTCTGGATAGATAAAGCAACATCATCTCTATAGTATTAAAATAGAGAAACTTGCTAAATCAACAGAGTCCATATGTGAATTTGGGTCCACTTATTATAACTGCCCCCTTTTTAAAATCAATAGGATGGCCTAGTTTTGGACCTAATAAAGTACTTTATGACTTTCCTGAATATTCCTAAGATTTTTTTAATGAAACAATTAACAAGAATAAATCATCCAAACTAAAAGAAACTACCTATACGTTTAACTGGGACATATTAAATTATCAGTTTTTGAGATATTACCAGCTACGTAGGAGGCTGAGGTGGGTCACTTGAGGCCAGGAGTTTGAGATCAGCCTGGGCAACATAGCAAGACCCCCATCTACAAAACAACAACAACAAAAATTAGCCAGCCTTAGTGGCATACATCCTCAGTTCCAGCTACTTGAGAGGCTGAGGCAGGAGGATCCCTTGATCCCAGGAGTTCAAAGTTGCAGCGAGCTATAGTGGCACCACTGCACTCTAGCCTGGGTGACAGAGTGAGACCCCACTTCTCTAAAAAAATAAAGAGAAATATATATTAACATGCATGTTGCTGGGCGCGGTGGCTCACGCCTGTAATCCTAGCACTTTGGGAGGCCGAGGCAGGCGGATCAGAGGTCAGGAGATCGAGACCATCCTGGCTAACACAGTGAAACCCCGTCTCTACTAAAAATACAAAAAATGAGCCGGGCAAGGTGGCAGGCGCCTGTAGTCCCAGCTACTCAGGAGGCTGAGGCAGGAGAATGGCGTGAACCTGGGAGGGGGAGCTTGCAGTGAGCTGAGATCCGGCCACTGCACTCCAGCCTGGGCGACACAGCGAAACCCCGTCTCAAAAAAAAAAAAAGAAAGAAATTAGGTCTTGCTATGTTGCTCAGGCTTGTCTTGAACTCCTAGCCTCAAGCAATCCTCCTGCGACTTCCCAAAGTGCTGGGATTACAGGCGTGAGCTACTGTGCCCAGCCCATATATTCTGAAAAGGATTATATTCATTGATGAAGTCAAGCCAGATGTCCCTGGATGGGAATGGAGGGCATTTTAGGGCAGCAAGAGAATAGAGGTCAGGGTCTATACTTCCTTTCAGTAGCAGAGACATGAGCATTTCTCTGTATCAGGACCCAAAGAAGACTCTGTGATGGGCCGGGGGAAGCTGGTCACCTAGTCTTGGCAAACATTCCACTACCCAGAGGGTTGGATAGAAGCAGCAGGGACAAGGGATCTGAAGATACCATGCCAGTTCAGTAAATGAGCACCTCATCCCTAATCAGTGTGGACAGACAGCTGAAGACAGCAGGGATCTCCTCAGGCTTTGGTGCTAGATAAGACCATAGAATGCCTGTACAACTAATGGAGATGAGGAATCCCCAGTAATAACTGATGTGGATTTCCCACTAGCATGCTAGGATTGGATATCAGAGTCATATTTATATTCATTTAAAGGTGCTTTGAAAATGTGACATTTCTTATATGCTGAAGGGTGTGAACTAAGATCCATATCTGTTTGGTAGGCCTCCTATTCAAACTTTCATTAACAAATCCTTATTTTCTTTTGGAATGTTTTCATGAATATCGTGGGCTATGTTACAACTGTCTTCTTAATGGGATAGGGGTCAAGAACTCAGTTAGTTGGCTAGGCCCTAGATTCCACAGAGGACATGAGAATGAGAGGCCCCAAGCCTGCCCATCTGGTCACCTATCATTCACTAATGCAAAATTTGAATCATTTCAGCCATCTGACGCCAGGGATTTGCCTATTTAAATGAAGTATTCACTAAGATGCAAGGTCTAAGACGTAGTCTTCATTGAATGCACATTTAATGAGCAACTTCTATGTGCTGTGTACCAGTGTTAGAGAAATGTGATAATTAGGTTTCAGTAATCAATGGGCTGCATATAATTATCAAACCTCCTTTCTTCTTTACATTGATCCTTTCTCCTGCCACTCCCCCTCTCTGTCTACACCATAACCAAAACAGTCCAGAATTTGGGGAAGAATAATTGACACCTGATGGGTCTAGTCATCACTTGATGGTGTGATGGTCACAATGTAGCCAGCCTACAACCTAGCCTGGTTTCTACTACTCTGACAATATATTGACTAGACACCTAAAAGTATGTTCAATAACTTACTAGCACCTATTGCAAGGGGGATGACAACAGTGGTAGAAAATACTTCATTATTTTAAGTATTTATGTCTCGGGAAAATGAACCTGTTTACTTGCAATTTGCATTTCTTTTCAAAATTAGCCTATGTGCATCTATGGCCTATCTCCCTTGTCTCTTATAACTTGTAAAAAAATCCTTTAAATTTTAAAGATATTAACAATTTGTATTTATGTGTTGTGATTATTCTGTTCTTCTGTGTTGCATGCCTAATAATTCCTCTCATGTTGTTTTATAATAAAGTTATTTAAAGTAATTTAAAGTATTTATGTATGAAAATCTATCCACCTTTTCCTGTAGGTATCCTGTCAATAATATTTAGAAAGGTCATCTGAGCCATGATAAAATATCCTTCATTTTAAACGAACAATCTATGGTTTCACTTATCAAATGTAAATCTTTAATTCATTTGGAATGTACTTTGGAATAAAGTGTAAAGCAAAAGATCTAACATTCCCCTCAAATATTTTGACTATCCCATCCTTTCACTAATTCAAATATTCCCTCTAACATATCTAACAAATTAAACACATATACACAGACACAGATATTTCCATTCTGTTACCCTGATTTGTTTTGGTGTCCAAAATACACTTTTAGGGTACCATTTTATAACAAATTTTTCTATGTGGCAACTTCTCCTTAATTTCCAATCTCAGAATTTTTCCATTTTCATGTTTTAGGTCATTTAAAAATAAACTAGTTTTATTAGCCTTGAATTTCCTTTGTGTATCAATTTGGGGAGAAAAATACTTAGAAAACCATACATATAATCTGATCCCAATTTGTTAAAAAAAAAAAGTTGTGGCCGGGCGCGGTGGCTCAAGCCTGTAATCCCAGCACTTTGGGAGGCCGAGACGGGCGGATCACAAGGTCAGGAGATCGAGACCATCCTGGCTAACATGGTGAAACCCCGTCTCTACTAAAAAATACAAAAAACTAGCCGGGCGAGGTGGCGGGCGCCTGTAGTCCCAGCTACTCGGGAGGCTGAGGCAGGAGAATGGCGTAAACCCGGGAGGCGGAGCTTGCAGTGAGCTGAGATCGCGCCACTGCACTCCAGCCTGGGNGGCAACTTCTCCTTAATTTCCAATCTCAGAATTTTTCCATTTTCATGTTTTAGGTCATTTAAAAATAAACTAGTTTTATTAGCCTTGAATTTCCTTTGTATATCAATTTGGGGAGAAAAATACTTAGAAAACCATACATATAATCTGATCCCAATTTGTTAAAAAAAAAAGTTGTGGCCGGGCGCGGTGGCTCAAGCCTGTAATCCCAGCACTTTGGGAGGCCGAGACGGGCGGATCACAAGGTCAGGAGATCGAGACCATCCTGGCTAACATGGTGAAACCCCGTCTCTACTAAAAAATACAAAAAACTAGCCGGGCGAGGTGGCGGGC
This sequence comes from Theropithecus gelada, assembly GCF_003255815.1. NCBI lineage: Eukaryota > Metazoa > Chordata > Mammalia > Primates > Cercopithecidae > Theropithecus > Theropithecus gelada. The sequence continues at coordinate 101,294,008 of NC_037689.1, forward strand.
GCCTGTAGTCCCAGCTACTCGGGAGGCTGAGGCAGGAGAATGGCGTAAACCCGGGAGGCGGAGCTTGCAGTGAGCTAAGATCCGGCTACTGCACTCCAGCCTGGGGGACAGAGCGAGACTCTGTCTCAAAAAAAAAAAAAAAAAAAAAAGTTGTGTGATCTTTATTACAAATATTTATGTATACACACATAATTCCAAGAATATATGGTAAAGTATTAACTATTTCAGGTGTGTGCTTGTATCTCCCGTTTGTCCTCCTCCCACTCACCACCCACAACCACCCTCCTCCGCCCCCCTCCCCACCATCTACTTTCCTTCCTGCTGTGTCCCCCACACTTACCAACAGACTATACAAAAGGTCTTCCTTGCCCTCCAGCTTCCAATTTGGCCAAGAGAAATACCCAGCAGATGTTCGGAAGAGCGCGAAGTCAAGCATTTATTCCCTCTCATTTCATTTTCTCTTTCAGGGTTGCTGTGAGCTGACTGCATCCTGAAGATTACAGCTACTGTCAGGTGGACCTTTCCACACAGCTGTATACCATTCCAGTAACCCCTCCCTTACCTCCCACTCCCTCTGCTCCTCCCCACTTCCTTTCCTCTCGTCTCCTTTGCAGAGGGGTAGTAACACTATGTTATGCCCTGAATTGTGCACCCACCCCTACCCACACCCACCAAATTCATGTTGAAGTCCTAATCCCCAATACCTCAGCATGTGACTGTAGTTGGAAATAGGGTCTTTACAGAGATAGCTAAATTAAATGAGGTCACTGGGGTGGGTCCTAATCCAGTGACTAGTGTCCTTAGAAGAGATTAGGACACAGATACAGAGCAAAAGGCCATGTGATGACAGGGAGGACAGCTGTGTAGAAGCCAAAGAGAGAGGCCTCAAAAAAAATCCTCTGGCAACACCTTGATCTGACTTCCAACATCCAGAACTGTGAGAAAATAAATTTATTGTTTAAGCCACTCAGTCTCTGGTACTTTGTTATGGCAGCCTGAGCCAGCTAATATACACCACAACCCTACCCCTCTGGTGACAACTCAGGGAAAAAATTCTTTAACTCTCGTCAAATCATCCATTTTTGAGTTCCATTTATTTATTGCTTGGATCTTGAATGATCCAGCAGAATTACACAATTCTTATTTGCATTTGTTCTTACTATGTTTTCTAAAATTTCTACAATAACCACAGAATACCAGCCTCAGTAACATGAAAGGCACACTGCAAATTACTTGCTTTGAAATTTAGAAACAAATTTTATTTAAGATCTGAAATACAATTCCTAAAATATCAACTTTTCCAGAAAACCGTGGCTACACAATAATGCATTGCCTCTATCATGTTAGAACGTGCATTAGACTCAAATACAAAAACCATGAAACAAATCACCATCCTTCAACAATTTGAGCAAAGATAGAATGCTTAAGAACGACATAGATGGACTTGCAGAGGATGGGCTGTTTTACTTCAAGCACCATAAAAAAAAAAAGAGCACAAATGCATGGGTTTTCAGGTATATACATTAAGTTGAACCTTTGGCACTAGGAATCAGGGCGTTTTGTCACGTAGCATTAACACATATTAGAAAATTGTGTAGTGTCAAAGGGATAGGAACCACCAGCATTCAAGCAATGTTGTCAACTAGGCAATAAAATGTTCTACTGTTTCTTCTTTGTTCTAATTACTGCATACACTGGTAGCAACTTTGAAATGAGAAAAGGAGCTTACACTCCTTTTATTTTCTGTTTAAAACAGAACAGAAAACAAACTGAAACATAAGCCCTGTTATACATTAACGATTTTAAAGAACATCAATTTTACAAGAAAAAGACTAAGAACAAAAAGTGTTTACAGATACAGGACAAAAATGGTGAGCTGTCTGTAGACGCTCACAGGGCTTTGCGGTGGTACTCAGCAGAAGCCACTTTGTAATCACTGGCAGTAAAGAGAGATGCAGAATTCTTTGCCAGATATTTTAGGAAATCATGCAAATAGCCCAACAATAATGCAAGGCTTTTCTCATCAAGGGGCGTATAGGCCAACATTGCTCCAATTCTTACAAATAATCTCAGTAGGTGTGGTGCTCCATAAACCTGAGACATTGGAGCATCAGGGTGAGCCAAGAGGATTTCAGCATACTGGGGCCTCTCAAATTTGTAGAGCAGCTGAGTGCCCAACATCACATTGAAATATTCTTTTATTCCTGCCACAACTTCATTAACCGCATATTCCTTATTATCAACATTTCCCTGCGACTTCTTGCAATTTGCATACTCCTCCAGAATTGCATCTACATTTTTCTTAGCAGGGAGTTGAAACAGCTGCTTCTGCCTGGTAACTAAGTCCCAGTCCTCAACAAGCCATGGTTTTAATTCTTCAGGAATCTTCACTTTAACCTCCATTCTATTCTTAAACGCCTCCTCACTTTCAACAGTGGGGTCTGCCCGGGCCCTTTTCTTCCGAGGGGGCTGAGGTGCTTCGCTGGTACTGCCACCATCTCCGTTTCCAGGAGTCTTCTGTTTGTTCTTTCTGGTCTTCCTCACGGATCCTGAAGGGGGATTCTCTGCAGAGCGACCCCCCCATCTTCCTGGGAGAGCTGGTTCAAGATTTTTCTGCTGTGGACCAGCTGTCTTCTTTCCCGAGGAGGCCCCTCTCATCTTACTTCTCTGCATGTTGCTTCTAGTTGGTTTTTTGAAGTTCTCTTCTTCTGCAGATTGCTGTCCACGAGGTTGAGAACCCTGCTTTCTGGAACTCATTCAACCCTGTTTTTATTCCAACCACTGTAATATATAAAATATTTTACTTGGTTGTTTTCTATGGCAACCTTTATGTTTCATAAAGGCCCATCAGAGCATAACACATTCTAACTCCCTTAAAATCTGGATTTCAAATCCCATTTCAGGACTCTTTATAAGTGATTTTTTTTTTTTTTTACCTCCTTTCCCTTTCTCTGATCCTCACTACCAGCCACTACTCTCATCTCACCCAAATACTCATCACATCTACCCACAAATTACTCTGTTGATGCCACTCACAAGATAGGAAAGCAATTTTAAAGAAAGAAGGAATTAAATGAAAAAGAAACTATAAAAGGCAGTGGAGTTGAAATTTAAGACTTCTGAACAGGAGAAATGACAATATGGAACAGGGAAGGTTATACTTAGTTGACTAAGGGCAAAATGAGTAACAGTAAAGGTTCTTGTGTAAGTCCAGAAAGGTCTGAACTAGGATGATGACAGAGGCAAGAGAAACTGAAGAATACAGAAATCATTAAGAATATAGTAAACAAAGGAGGGAGGAATCTGCAATTTCAAACCTGGGTAATTAATGAATTTAATAAAAGCACTGAATTTAGGGTTTAGTTTGGAATCAGAAATAAAATGACAGAACATAGGTAATTCATCCATTCATTAATCTATTCAGTTTGTCATTATACATTACTGCATATCTGCTTTGGGACAGGTACTATGGTAGGTGCTAGAGATCCAAATATCTAAAGTGACAATTATAAAACAATAAGGTTAGTATAATGATAGTTATAGGCACAAAATGGCTTGGGAGCAGATACAAGAAATGGTACATGACACCACCGTCAGTGATTGTTGAAGAAGCTAAAAAAAAGATTGGTGAGGGAGGAGTCAGTGATGACTCCCAGGTATGGGTGATTAGGTCATTAGTATTATCACCAAATGATAATACTCCATTTACAGGAGGAGAAAATGGATTGAAGGAAAAGTTGTGTTGGGCCTATTGCGTGTGAGGTGTACAGTTAAACATAAAATTATAAAGCTCAGTTTCGTCCAGCTAACTGGGTACCCCCCCCAACACACACACACACACACACACACACACACAAAATTAAAGCTCGGGTGAGAAGTAAAAGCCAGAAATGGAGATCTGAGAGTAAACATCACATAGCTGGTAGTAGACACTACGAGGGTCAATGAAATCAGGGAGAAGAGAGGAAGAACTTCAAGTATGGAATTCTGGAAAACGTAAGGACGAAAGGCATTTAAGGGATGCATAGAGACCACAAATGAAACAAAAATTTTAAGAGTAGCCATAACAGAATTAGAAGAATGTCATTTTGGATGCCAAAGAAGATGAGCGTTCCAAGAAGAAACCAGTATAATCTACAGTGTAAAGTGCAGCAGGGAGTGCTAGTGAGAAAAGGATGCAAAAAATAGTCTTCCATTATTCTTACGGTGTGACAGAGGAAACAATTCCTTTGACTTACACAATCTTCCTTCTTTCCCTTCCAAGAACTCCTAGTGATTTCCCAGATGAAATCTTATAGATCTTCTGGGATGGTCTAGAAGGGTGAAGTGGGAGATACAACCTAGAAAGAAAGGCAGGTATCTGCAATGAAGATGAACTTTTGTGAAATCATCTAAGGAAAAGAAAAAAATGAGTAATTTATAAACATGTGGTTTATATGTTTAAACACATATATCAATCATATACTGCAATTGTAAATCGTGGTATCAGAGAAAATACTTGAGTTCTGCTGTCAGACAGACCTTTACTTCAGTTAGGCTCCATCACTGATGAGTTGTGAGACCTCAGGCAAGACATGTAAGCTCTCTTAGCCTCTTTTTCTCATCTGTGGAATGTGGCAAATTACCCATAGCCTTCACAGGCTCCTGTGAGAATTTCATAAAGGTGATGAGGCTGAACAGCTAGCACAGTACCTTGCCAGAGTATTTGTACATGGATACAAAGATGTTCAATGTAGTGGTGTTTGCAGTACTGAAGAACTGGAAAACACCTACCTATTCTTCAATAGGAAAATGATAACATAAATTATGTATGACTACTACAGAAGAACATTCAAATGAATTAAGCAGAGATCCATGTACTGACATGGAAAGATGTTCAATATATATTATTAGGTAAATAGGCAGATGGCGTAATACTATAGGATCCCAAATGCAATACGATCGTAAAGAGACAGATAAGGCCGGGCGCGGTGGCTCACACCTGTGATCCCAGCACTTTGGGAGGCCGAGGCAAGCAGATCATGAGGTCAGGAGTTTGAGACCAGCCTGGGCAACGTAGTGAAACCCCGTCTCTACTAAAAATACAAAAAACAAAAAAAGTAGCCGGGCATGGTGGCGCACGCCTATAGTCTCAGCTACTTAGGAGACTGAGGCAGGAGAATCGCTTGAACCCGAGAGGCGGAGGTTGCAGCGAGCTGAGATCGCACCACTGCACTCTAGTCTGGGCGACAGAGACTCCATCTCCAAAAAAAGAAAAAAAAGATAGTACAGGTACAGAAATAAACATTAGTTTGGGAAGAGTGTGCTCTCATTTGTGTGTGTGTTTTAAACAGATGTCTATAAATGTGCATGGAAATATCTAGACAGATAAATACCAGCCTGTTAAAATCAGGGTAACTTCTGAGAAAGGGATGATGGTAGACCAGCCTTAAACCAGGTTTCTCTAGTAACTACAACTTTCACCTAAAGAAAAAGCCCATCAGCCATTCTGTAGCCGTTAACACTGTGTAGGCAGGCATCAGGGAGGCTCTGAGAAGAAAATCAGAGATAAGAAATGTTTGGTAGTAGCACCTGTGGGCAAAAAGAGAAGAAAAGAAAAGAAAAGAAAAGAAGGCCGGGCACGGTGGCTCAAGCCTGTAATCCCAGCATTTTGGGTGGCTGAGGTGGGTGGATCTCTTGAGGTCAGAAGTTCAAGACCAGCCTGGCCAACATGGTGAAACCCCGTCCCTACTAAAAATACAAAAATTAGCCAGCCATAGTGGTGCACACCTATAATCCCAGCTACTTGGGAGGCTGAGGCAGGAGAATCGCTTGAACCTGTAAGGTGGAGGTTGCAGTGAGCCAGGAGATTGTGCCACTGCACTCCAGCCTGGGTGACAGTGAGACTCTGTCAAATAAATAAATAAATATGCACGCATGCTTGAAGACTAGATCCCTAAATCAGGAAAGCCAGTTATTGGGAAGAGAGGCCTGGATGCTAGTACTTTCACTAAGCAAACAATATCCTCTAACTGAAAGAGCACAAAGCTTTGAGCAGAAATTCAAGGGTAAAGTCAGTCTTCAGAAAGCATCAAAATTTGTAAATATGGAGACTGATCCCTGTGGGAATCAGAAACTTTCTGGCTGAGAGGGACACGGAGACACATCCTGTGAAGGATCAGACAGTGGTGATAGTGGCCAGTGTATCATGGCATTAAATTGTAAGCTATCATGCTTCTAGAATAATGTTTCTAAAAGAATTGCTTTGTGACCAGGACAGAGCAGATACAGTATCTGAAGACTTCTGAGAATTCTTACTACAGGTTGAGTATTCCTTATCCAAAATGCTTGGGATGAGAAGTGTTTCAGATATTGGAATATTTGCATATGCATGAGAATATCTTAGGGATGGGACCCCAGTGTAAACAGGAAATTCATTTGTTTCATATACACCTTATACACATAGTCTGAAGGTAATTTTATATAGTATTTTAAACATTTTTTCACCTGTCACATGAGGTCAGATGTGGAATCATCTACTAGTGGCATGTTGGCACTCAGAAAGTTTCAGATTTTGGAGCATTTCAGATTAGGGATATTCAACCTGCATGAGTAAATCCAGAAAGCCCATCTTGGAGCTCATAGTGCAGAGGTTCCATAAAACAAAAGGATGATAGTGAAAATATCACCTAAAGAAAGCAACGTGACCTAGTGCCAACCAGACTGTGTAAAACACATTAAGTAGAGCCAAGCTGGACAAAAACCATTCTGGAAGTCAGACTGGTCCCTGGTGGGTATATAATTGTGAATAGGGGTGGAGGGAGCTGTGACTCAACACATGGAGAAAATTGGGGCATAAATTAGGGACAACAGTCATCAACTATTTTCCCACCTGTTCCCTACAGGTCAGCTCTAGGGTAAACCAGAAATTCAGAAAACACTTTTGTACTTATGTTTGTCTTAGTTTTCTATCTTTAATTTTTACAACAGTTTAATCTCTGTATAAATAATACATTTAAACAGAGGTGAGCTCATAATGGCTATCAAAGCTTAGATTTTTCCTTTTAAAAACTTTACTATGATAACCAATAATCTTCCCATGTTAAGGTTATAATATGCATCCATTTTGAGTCATATAAGAGATATTCCATCAAATGAGCATACCTTAATTTACTTAGCCACTCCTTCCCTGGAAATATCCAGTGCACACCTCCCACCAATATATTCTTTAATAATCAATGAAAACATTTTGTGTAAACATTTTTTACTCTTGCTTCCTATTATTCCTTTAAGACTCTCAGAAGTGGGCTTAGTGAGTCAAGAGATAGAACACTCCCAATACATTGCCAAATTACTCCCTCTGCACAAGTTGTGCCAATTTCTAATCCTACAAGCAGTGTGTAAAAATATTTACTATGCCTCACGCTCTGGCCAGCACTGGGGATCATTTTAAAATACTATTTTTCCTTTCATTTTTAAGTTTAAAAATTAAGAACAAATATTTTGATAGATTTCTTTTATTTTAACTCCTTAATCCATCCAGTAGTTTGTAAGTTATGAACTGACAATCTTCGTTCACCTCAATGAATTAGATCTTGTGGTACCATTTATATTTCTTTTATATACCTATAGATAACAAATTATATAAAGATGTGAACATTCTTCCCTTATCACCTACCCCTCTCCCACCCCAATCCTAGGAGTATCCTCTGAATGAGCATGTATGCCTTCAAATCTTTTCATGTACACATTCACATAAAACGTAACTTTAAAGACTCAATGTGTATATTATACACAGAGGTATGTGAATATATAGCATGCATTTATTTGTTTTGACAAATGTGAGATGCATACTGCTCTGCACCTTGCCTTGCTCACTTATCATGGGCATCTTTCCATGTCAGTACATACCTACCTTTTCTTTTTAATAGTCATAACACATTCTTTAATCTGTTATGTACTATAACCAGTCTCTGAACATTTAGGCTTTTCCCAATATTTCATTATCACAAAAATACTGCAATGCACATCAGTGTATACAAATATTAGAGCATTAAGTACCTCTGAAGGATATATTCCAAGAGGAACTATTTAGCCAAAGGATTTGCTTATTTATAACTTTTATGAGATAGAGCCAAATTCATCTCACAAAGAACTGTTTTAATTTGTACTCCTAACAAAAATATAAAAGTTCATTTTTTCATGACTTCAAGAACATTGGAAAAACATCTTTTTGAAAAAAAAAAGGAGAGGGGCTTTTCTTGGGCCAACCTAACATGTAGTAAGATAATTTCATTTGAGGCCGGGCGCGGTGGCTCAAGCCTGTAATCCCAGCACTTTGGGAGGCCGAGACGGGCGGATCACAAGGTCGGGAGATCGAGATCATCCTGGCCAACATGGTGAAACCCCGTCTCTACTAAGAAATACAAAAAACTAGCCGGGCAAGGTGGTGGGCACCTGTAGTCCCAGCTACTCAGGAGGCTGAGGCCGGAGAATGGTGTGAACCCGGGAGGCGGAGCTTGCAGTGAGCTGAGATCCGGCCACTGCACTCCAGCCTGGGCGGCAGAGCGAGACTCCGTCTCAAAAAAAAAAAAAAAAAAAAAGATAATTTCATTTGAATTTGTGTGATAACATCTTTTCATACATTCACTGGTCACATACGTTATCTTATATGAATATTTTTGTTCTCTTCTACTAGGTTGTTTGCTATTATTTTCTAACAATTAAATATTAGTTTTATTTTATGTTGGAAATTTTTTTCCAAACCATCACTTTGTCTAATGGTGTCTTACTGTAAGACTGTTGTATGTATATGTGCATACATCTCTCAATATCACAGACAAATCTATCAGCTTTTTCCCTTGTGACCTTTGGCTTTTACATCATGCTTAGGGAAAATGCTCCAAAAATACTGTAGAAGTGATTTCCTATCCATTATTGGTACTTTTATAGTTTTCCTCAAATATATAACTAACTTTTTCTAATATTAACCACTGAAGAGTTTATTCTTTCCCCACTGGTATGAAATACCACTTTATAACATTCTAAATTCTCAGAGGTATATGGGTCTTTCAAGGTACTCTCTTCCAAATTATTTTTGATTATTTAACTTTTTTTTTTTTCTTTTTTTGAGACGGAGTCTCGCTATCACCTAGGCTGGAGTGCAATGGCGCGATCTCGCCTCACTGCAACCTCCGCCTCCTGGGTTCATGCAATTCTCTGCCTCAGCCTCCCGAGTAGCTGGGATTACAGGCACCCGCCTGTATTTTTAGTAGAGACGGGGGTTTCACCATCTTGGCCAGGCTGGTCTTGAACTCCTGACCTCGTGATCCACCCGTCTTGGCCTCCCAAAGTGCTGGGATCACAAGCGTGAGCCACCGCGCTCAGCAATTATTTAACTTTTAAAGGTATTACTGTCTCTAGGCCATCTGTTCTGTCACAGTGGTATATCTGACAGTTCTCCCCCGTATTAATTTAATTATCACAGCTTAAAGGCATAAATGTTGCTCTTGAATAACACTTGTAAATGGATGGCTACACTAAGAATATTTAATGCAGTATTATTTTAAATAGCAAAACACTAGGACCAACAGAAAAGGTTATCAATAGTGACTTCACATATTATGTGATTAACATTTTATAATAAAATATATATATTTAAAACTCACACTGACTTTCTGATCTACTCTTATTCATGGATCTCACAAATGGTCAGCCCAATTTTTCAGTTAATCATCACTGCACATAGTATACTTTGTAGACATACCATTCAGACTGGGCTCATTCCCTCCTAAGTTCCACCCATTCTCTGAGAGCCAGGTCAAGGTCCTCTTCCTTTGTGAGATTTTTTTTCTCTATTTCAGGTCACCCTGACCCTTGCTTTCTCTGAGTCCCTGTTGGCTCAACAGTCCACCCCCTACCTTTAGCCCCTAATCATTCTCTAAATGGTCTCATGTAAAGGTATTCTGTGCCTACCGATCTAATGCATCTCTTCCACGAGGGCAGGGCCCTCCTCTGAAACCTACTTTTCAGATGGGAGGAAAAAAAGGAAATTACAGTGACTCCATATGTAGCTGTCAAAAGGTTGAAAAACCTTCAAACCTTACTTCATCTCTCCACACAAGCAATGTGTCATTTGGGAATCAGACTGCAAATGCTAACATCTTTTGTGTATGCATATGTCAGAAAAGAGTGTGAATAACATTTTGTTGGAATAAACCTTTAAATGCACATATACCATATCAGTTACATTCATATCAATTTTCTCTTCTGGATCTTGAAACATTTCCATTACATTTAATAGATTTTTTTTAAGTCTGAGACAAAGGAGGAATGATGTAAAAGCTGTTAGCAGACTGAATATTCAGTGAAAAGACTTGCTTATTTATAAATTTGGTTTGACCTGCTAGCTAAAATTATAGCTCCTGGAAATTTCCTCATAAATAAATATGATCAATATACTTAAAACCTTTCTAGATTGTTAAGACAAGCCAGAAGTCATAATTTCGGAATTCAGTTCTAGTGGTAACTGCTGCTTCTGGAAAACGAGGAGAGAAACCAACAGTATTAATTATTATTATTTTTGCACAATTCCAAAAAGAGATATCCACTGCTTTTAGAAGTAGGTGTAAATGTGTAGATAAAACAGGAGATTATCAGGACTAACAGAACCATAATTATTATTAAAGCAAATACTTACATGTGCCATGCACTGTCCTTGTACTTTACATGTAATGCTCTCAACAATCCTACGAAGTAGGAACTATTATTATCATCTCTGTTTCATATACGAGGAACTTAGGTATAAAGTGAGTAAGTATCTTACCCAAGATCACATAGTTAAGTGGCAGAGCCAGGATTTAAATTCAGGAAGTATTTGCTCTTAACCACTAAACTATGCTGCATATAGGATGCTCCAAAGAAAAATGTAATATATGGAACTGTGGAACTACTACAGGGGATTGACTGTAATATCTTTTATCAAGGGATGTAAGATTACACAGTCCTCTGTTGCTTATGTACTTTCTATACTGAAACTACCAATGGACTTAGCTCCATCCTTCTCTTCTCAGAATTTAGACTACTTTCTCAGATAGGAGCTTATTAATTTTCAAAATATTCCTGGACAGTTAGGAAGGTTATGTGGTATTATCTTGTTTAAGAACTGAGGCCAGAAGGGAGGCACTTACCCAAGATTCTGTAATCAGGGAAGGTTCTGCAATCAGGATCAGACCTCCTGATCCTCACTATACAGCAAACTTAGCTTTTCTGATGGTGACCTAGAAGGTCAAACAAAAGGACAGGAAAGGACATAAAATAAAAAGATATGAGATATGGCTTTCTTCTACATCAGCCAATGCAATTTCATCACACACAAAGGACACCAAAGCTGATAAATAATGTACAAGTATTTCTTTTTCCTTTCTTGTGGCTACATTTTCAAATTTAACTTATTGTATATTTATATAATTTCTGACAATTTTTTTAACTTTTCCTTAAAGATAATTTCAAATGGATGAAATAAAAGAATAGTATTACAAACCTACACGAATCCATCATCCAGCTTTCAACAATTACCAACTGAAGGCCATCTTGTTTCATCTATAACCCCACCCACTGCTCCCCCCCACCCCCGACTTTTTCAAGCTCACGGGAATATCTGACTTCTGTATCTTATTATACAAAAATTTAAACGTATACCAAGGAAAGCAGATTAATATACGGAACCCACTGCCTATCACTCAGCAAAAACTATTATTAATTTAGGGCCAATTTTGTTTCATCTATACCCCTCCCCATTTCCCCCTACCGCTTAGATTATTTTGAAGCAAATCCTAGTCATTAATGTATTTAGAAGCCAATCCCAGACATTATATTATTTAATCCGTAAATATTTTCGTATATGTCTCTACAAAAAAGGATAATTTGAAAACATAATCACAATACTACTGTGACGCCTAAAAAAATTGACATCAATTCCTTAAAAAACATCAAATATCGAATCCATGTTCCAATTTTCCCGATGCGTCTTAAACATATTTTTACAGTTGGTGTGTTCGATTCAGGATCCAAACAAGGCCTACTCATCGCATGTGGTTCATCTCCAGCTCGCTCTCGTTCTCCATCTCTTTCTTTCTCGCACTCCACCCCCCCACCTTTTATTTAACTTTTCAACATGGGAAAATTACAATCTCTGCAATTTTGAGGCAATTCCCAAATAGCAAATTATTTCATTGGTAAAAATTGATATATCTCTTTTATCTTTAATTTATTCTAGGAAAGAAGTTGATGGCAGAAAGGGCACTACAATTAGCGAATTTATATAATTTATAATTTTTCTCATTCTATTACGTATTATTTATCTCCATAACAATAGCTAATATCTTCAGGGGCCAGGCTTCATATTACGTGCCTTATACGCACTATTATACAGTACACGTCTCTGAGGTAGATACTATTATTATCACCATTTTACAAACATGGAAACCGAGACACAGAAAGAACAGGAGCCTTGCCCAAGCTGGGCGTTGGCGAGCAGGAATCTGAATCCAGCTCTGACCGATTGTGAAGGAACTAGCTAATCCCGTCTATACCCGACGAAAAGAGGAAATCATCGACCCTTTCTCCCCACCCCCACCCCGAAACCTGAAACGAGAATCCAGATCTTCCCAGCAGCCGACGTGTGATCACTGCCGTTCCTCCAACCGCCATAGTAAAGCCAGGTTTCTCTGGCAACTGATATCCATAGGCAGACACGTCACCCTGGAGGAGGGCGTATGCCCTTCAGCCAATCACAATCGTCTTGTCTAAGTTTTAGAATGTTCCATAACCAAATGATTGGACAACCACCCCCACGTCAGCAATGACACTTCGCCGCAGTAAAGGCGGGTGCTAGCAACCTGCTTCTTCACTGTAAAGGCCTACAGCAAACCAATCCTCTTCCTCCGTCAGTGCGAGTTCCGGCCAATGACGTTCGCCCTCTTAGGTTTTTAGCCCGCCCTCCAAAAGCGTGACAGCCGTTGGGTCATAAGTCTATAGGGCAGAATGTTCACGTGGCCTATTTCACGACCCAGAGTTCCTCTGACCAGAGGGTTTTTTTTTTTTTTTCCTTTTCCTTTTTTTTTTTTTTTATTTTTTTCCTGCAGGGAGGCATTATGGGTTTGTGTTTCCCCCCAGCCCCCCACTGGGAGAGGAAGTGTCTACGTGGCCTGCGGAAATAGGCGGAAATGAGCTAAGGTTCCCGCGAGTGGGGAAGCGCGAGGTCAAATCTGGAGCCACGCCCCCAGGCCTGTGGCGCAACTCCCCGAACATGGAAAAAAAAGGCGCAGTGGGGGGGTTCTACTGTGTTTGCGAGTTAGGGTCGTGAGTGCAACGGGCGCAAGGCATTAAGGCCAGTGTGTTAGTGCGCGGGCAGGCTCGAGTGCCCCTGGGGTTGCTGTGTGAGCGGCCCTCGTGGCGCTGGAGGTGATGTGTTTGCGCAGGCGTGCGCCCCTGGCGTCTGGACTGGTGAGAGCCACGGCGCGCGCCCGCGTGCGTGATTGGGGTGGGAGTTGCGGGGAGGGGTTAGCTACTGCGCGCAGGTTGTTATCTATTTCTGTATTTTGTTTGAAAATGTTCTAATGAAAAGGAAAATAAATAATTAAGGCAAGGCGACAATAACAGAGATAAAGGGGCACTGTCAGAAATATTTTGGCTTTCCCTACTGATTTAAATACTTTAAAAATACACGTCCTACGTTTTCCTCTGTGCCAAAATCCGGTGGTAAACCACAGCCCTCCAATGATTCAGAGCCAAAGCCTTCCATCGTCACATTAGCAACTCCAAAGGGAGACTTCTTTCAAGTTGTCTAGTATCCTCCTCCCTCCCCTCTTCCACACCTCCCCCCTCCCTTCAAGGTTGCGTGCAGTTCTCTTGGCACAAATACAATTTTCCTATGAGAATATCTATCTATGACAGCCTTCCCCTCCGTTAGAGACTCCGGATTTCTATGGTGACTAGGGCGCTCTTACCTTTGCGTCCTGATCTCCAAGCAAGCACACTGACCTTCTTCAGGCAAATACGCACTGTTAATTTTCCAGAAAGTTCTGTGAGTAAGGTTTATACCTCTCGAGTTCGCCACTAGATGCCGCCAAATCCCAGCAAAGGATTGGCTGTGTGGTCCCTGGGATTCTGGGATTTTGTTTCCCTCCCCCCTCCCCTTTCTGGATTTGCTGAACGCTAATATCTAAGGCATCATGGATATCGTTCATTCCTAGGAAAAAATAAAATCAGCTTCTGTGAATAGCACTAGTAGGCAGGGAACTGTGACCCAAGATCCAAATAATTTTGCTCATTTCTTTCCTTTTCTCCTTGGGTGGGGGGGCGGGGGGGAAGGCCCCTCTCCATCCCTCGCTTCTTTTGTCCTTGCCTTGTTTAATCAAAGAGTTAATGAATGACCCAAGCACTGATGCTGAAGATCCTAACCCTTTTTCCTCACCTTTTCAAATGCTCGCAACTCACCCAAACTGAAAATACAGATAGCTGTTCCTTTAGTAAAGAGATAAGAACTCATCAGTAAAACTTGGACCCTGGTATTGAAAACTGATTTTCCTTTTCTCTTGAAATTTGTATCAGGTATGTGTGTTTGCACCCTATTTTCTGTAGTGGTATTGGTAGACTTTATTGTGTCTTTGGAGTAAGAGAAAGAGACTTAATTGTTAACCTCATTCCACCACTTACTAGTCTCAGTACCCTGGGCAAATGATTTATGTTCTGTGATCCTCAGTTTTTTGTATGCTTTCTATATTTTAGATGCTGTGTTATATCCTTCATGTCGATTTTTTTTTAATTCATCACCAAGTCCTTATTAGATGAGCAGTACTAGATCAAAGTCAAACAACAAAAATCATACCCCTTTCAATTATCTATCTTATATACTTGTACACAAGAGGGATTTTTTTAGAGCAGTGGTTCACAAGATGTGTTTCCTGGATGTACCAGAAACATCAGCATCACCTGAAAAATTGTCAGAAATTCACATTCTCAGGTCCCACCTCAAACTTAATGAATCAGAAGTTCGCACGGTGGGGTTTGGTAATCTGTGTTATTACAAACTATCCCAGTGATTCCAGCACACACTGAAGTTTGAGAACCACTGCTTTGGAGAGTAGAAATGCAATGCATATTTTTGTATACACCACTAGAGGGTGCTACAGAATGTAAAGCAAAATAATAAATGATGCACAGTATATGTTTTCACACACCATCCATATTATCAGTCCTATTTTACAGATTGAAAACTAATGTGTAGAGATGTCAAATTATTTTCTTAGTGCACACAACAAGTATGGGAACCAGGATTTGAACTTCACCTGCCTCTAGCCCAAGCCCCTAATAGTACTCTGTTGTGTAACCATAATGACTTGTCTTTCCAAGCCTCAAAATACATTAGAAATAACTTGTTCCCTGCTTTGGCTAATGTTGACTGGAGTGTCAAGAAGAGTGCAGGAAAGGAAACCAAGTAAGTGGAAATATTTCGGTGTTTCCTACTCATACCCTTCCTCATCTCCATTCTATAATAGGATATCACGTAAAAGCTTCTGAATGTTTTCTTTCTTGTTTTTTAATTCCCCAAACAATGTTCTCTTTACTCTGCAATTGCCTTTTTTATTTATGTCTAAATCTCTTCTTCTTTTTTTTTTTTTTTTTTTTGACTGAGTCTCGCTCTGTCACCCAGGCTGGAGTGAAGTGGTGCGATCTCGGCTCACTGCAATCTCCGCCCTTCCCTCCCCCTACCCCCAACCCCGGTTCAATCAGTTCTCCCGCCTCAGCCTCCCGAGTAGCTGGGATTACAGGCATACGCCACCACGCCCAGCTAATTTTTCTATTTTTAGTACAGATGGGGTTTCACCATGTTGGCCAGGCTGGTCTTGAACTCCTGATCTCAGGTGATCCACCCGCCTCACCTCCCAAAGTGCTGGGATTACAGGCATGAGTCACTGCACCCAGCCATATGTCTAAATCTCTTCTATGTGTGTTGAAGTTATCAGGGTGGTGAGGAAACAGTTGTTGAAAACCTGTTATGGGCCACACACTCTACACACCCATTAATCTCAACAATAGGCCTGCAAATTGGATGATATCATCATTTTATAGATAATGAAAGTGCATTCTGCAGTGTGTAATTATTTTTCTTTGGTCATATAACTTGTAAATAGTGGAGCCTGGATAATTCCTGGCATATCTGCCCATATTATTTTACTAAGCTTTCTACTTTTTGGCTTTGAATCTGGTTTAGTTATTTACTTGTTAAGTGACTTTAAGTTATTTAACTTTTCTAAGCCTCAGTGTCACATATTAAATAGGAACAAATATTTCTATTTCATAATCTTAGAGCCACACTGTCCAATACTATAGCCATTAGTCATATGTGGCTAAATTTAAATGCAGTGAAATTTTAAAATGTAGATCCTTAGTTGCACTAGTCTCATTCCAGGGGCTCGATAGCTACTTACAGTTAGTGGCTACCATGTTAGACAGTGCAGATATAGAACATTTCCACCACTACAAAAAGTTCTACTGGACAGTGCTGATTTAGAGGATATACGGTATGTAAAAGGGCCTAACACGGCGCATATCTCATGGCAGATGCCCAAGAAAAGTGATGTCGTCTGCTTTTTTCTCTCAGCATCAGAGCTAGGGGTGTTCTCCTGTTTTACTAATGGGGTCAGGAGAGGGAAGTAACTTACCCAAGGTACTGTGATAAGGGATATGTCTGGCACTGGGACCCACATCTCCTGACTCTTGCTCTAACATTCTGTCTAGTATACCCATCCTTATGCTTTACTGAGTGAGGTTTCAAGGCCAAGCATGTGAACAGTGTGAATTAACTTTGGAGTCAGGGTGGTAACAGAAAAAGGCATAGGAACTGAATGCCTCTTGTGTGCCACACAGCACTGTGCCCAGCTTTTTACATCTGTTATCTTAGCGAATCCTCACTGAAGCCCAGAGAAGTTAAACACTCAGTAAGTAAATGGCAGACCAAGCCCAGGCTTTTTCCCATTATGTCATGCTACTGCCTCAAATTTGAATTCTCCCCTGCCACCTCCACTTACTAGTGGGTTCTCAGAAAATGGGAATTACTCCTCTTTTGAATGTATAGCTGAACTGCTGTCTTCACAGTCTGTTTCAACTGGAATGGAAAAATAGCTTAGGTCAATGTTTGGCTCCAAGGCCCAAGGCCAGACAGAGAATATTTATGGTCCCAGCCTTCAAAGGACAGGCAATGGATCTGAGAACCCTGTGTTAATTTTCAAGGCCACCATTAGCTCATACATTGCTTTTGTGCTAATTAGAAAAGCATGCCACCTGGGGGCAGACAAATTGCAGAGAAGGGCCCATTCCAGTGGAACAGTGAGAAAAAATAAATTTTCTTTCTGTAGGCTGTTGCAGCCTCACCAGAGCAGCTGAAGAATGAATTTCAGCCTGGACTCTACCTTATTAGTTGGGCACCCTTGGGGAGGGTGCAACCTGCCCAACATTTTCTGCTGGCCCTGTCTTACCTCATGACTTACCTCATGACTAAGAGCCTTCCTAAGTCTGGAAGGTAGTAGTCAGTCTGTTCTGGAAGGTGGAGAGGGACACCAGTGTTTTCCCATGGTTTCTGGGTAGTAGATAAAATTGGTCTATTCTGAGGTTAATTTGATATTTTAAAATTTTGGTTCTGACTAGCTTATTGGATTTTTTTGAAGAACATTTCATTAATGTAAAGGTTAAAAATAAAACCTAATATTTCAGCTAAGCAAATGGTATTTCTTTAATAAGGATGTTTTTCTATCTATTTATACCGGCCTCATTCCACAGGAATTCTGTAAAGCCAGTCCAGAAATGTAGTCTGAGTCAACCTAGTTTGCTAGCCTGTGAGACCAGGGCAAAGATGAAAATAGTCATGGGAAAGTTTTATCCTTTTAGGGGTATCCATCCTCTTCTAGTTCCTCTCTCCTCCTATGACAAATCCCCACCCTGAGACTGACCCACCCATTTGACAGAAAGAGATTACTTCTTCAAATGACCCAAAACACTGAAATCCTGAACCTAATCAGTAATGTCCTTCGGTGACCTCGGGATGCCAGACTCACACATAATTCCTTGTTGTCCCCTTCCTGAGTTAATAGTTTAGCATACAATTTACCAGAATGTGTGGTTTCCTGAGCCACAGACTTCACTTGGAATGATCATGTAAAGTCGTCCGTGCTACACACCAACCCACAGAAAAGAGGACTGCTTTTCTCCCAGTGTATGCTGAGTCCTACAATCTGAGCACTGCCTCAAGAGGATGTCTTGAGTCATTTTTCCAGAGTTAAATTTGCTTATGCTTCTAACCGCCACCTACAGTCCCCGTTAACTGGGAATGATAAAAGCTATGCCTTTTGAAAATATAAGCTGTCATATTAAAGAGGACAAACCAGTAGTAAAGTGCCACATCTAAATTGTTGAAGCTTAATGCTTGTTATGTGGGAGTTCATTATACTATTTTTCCTACTTTTGTGTATTTTTGAAGTTTTCCATAATAAAACATTTAAAAAGACAAAAAATGTTTTAAGTGCTTCATCAGTCCTGGGGAAGAGAACGCACATGGGTTTCTCTTTAGAAGAGGACTTATTAACCAAGGAGTTGGGTAGAATGCACAGCCTTTAGTAGAGACATACCCTGTAAAAATCTGGGGAGGGGGGCATTTTAGATTGAAAAAGCCCCTTTGCCAAAAATTCTGACTAGATCTTCTAGAAGGGAAATATCCTCCTGCCTGCAGTCCCCCTCCACCAAACCCCACAGGTAAGCCTTGCTGTAATGAACCACTGTTGGTGAAAGAAGTATATCATATCACTTGGGCGACTGAGAGTGGAGGGAGCTTGAAAACCATGGAAACAGACCTCAGCTAATTGGCAAAAACTGTTAGCCAGCAGGAAGAGAAACACAAGCAAAGGGAATCTTGGGGCAGGAGATGGAACTAGGAGTGTAATGGGGCTTCATTATCACCCCAGGTGAGTGTTGGAGAGGACAAAGCTGCTAAAGACAGAGCACACTAGGGAGCAGAATATGGGGCAAAGAGGCCCTCACTCAGGACCTCAGGGTATTCTTGGAAGGCTCCGGGCCCCATCTGACTTGCAGGTTTTTGTTTTATTTTGATGTTTTGTTTTTTGTTTTTGAGACGCAGTTTCATTCTTGACGCCCAGGCTAGAGTGCAGTGGCGCGATCTCAGCTCACTGCAACCTTCGCCTCCTGGGTTCAAGTGATTCTCCTTCCTCAGCCCCCAAAGTAGCTGGGATCACAGGCGCCTGCCACCACACCCAGCTAACTTTTTGTATTTTTAGTAGAGATGGGGTTTCGCCATGTTGGGCAGGCTGGTCTCGAACTCCTGACTTCAGGTGATCCACCTGCCTTGGCCTCTCAAAGTGCTGGGATTACAGGCATGAGCTATCACGCCCAGCTGATCTGCAGTTTTTAAAACAGTGAAGTGGATCCCTATCTGTCACCATACACAAAAATCAACAACAACAACAAAAATAAAACATTGGGAAAGCTGCCTGAAGGCAAAGATCACACACACACACACAGACACACACTTTCGAGGACTTGGGACCTGACTGTTCCAGGTCCAACCTGAACCTGCTTGGAAAGGCAGGTTCCATAGAGTACCCATTGAAAACTGTGTGGTTTGGTTCGTTCTTTCTTGTGTTTTCACTGTGTGACTGAGCAAATGACAGGTTTGTACACTGCTGGGAGTGAGCAGATATGGTTGGGGAGGTGGCACACTGTTTAGGGCATGGGGAAATCAGAGCACATGTTCTCTCAAGGTCCTGAGGTTGAGATAAAATGGTTTGAAACTGGGGACAGAGAAAGGAGCAAGGGCAGTTCCTAAAAGGTACAAAGCTGAGATTCACCCCGCTGCTCCCAGGCCAGAGTTCTGGGTGGGACGTCAATGAGACCCAGGCCGGTACAGCCAGCTTCCAATAGAGCTGGTCTGTGAAACTTGGCCGAGAGGACAGAGGAAGATTGATGTTTGCTTCAGAGTGGGGCTGTCAGCTGTGCTCACCACCTCACCATGCTCCCAGCTGTAAACAAAAGTCCTGGCCCTTCATGGCACTGCAGAGCAGTCCAGGCTGGCGTAAGTCTCTGAGGACAGCTAGACCATTTTCTCATCCTGGCTGAGAACCAGAAGACAGAAGAAACAATAGAAGGTGGTGGTGGGGGGCAGGATTGCAAGGGGATGAGAATCAATGACCAGAGGGAAGGAGCTGTCAATTTCAGATCTTAGGTCTGTGGATGCAAGTACTTAGTGCAAATCTTATGGGGAAAGCAGACCCGTTTCCTTGTCAGCTTCACAGATAATAGTGAACTACCAAAGGAGGCTTGCAGGGACTCTAGTGCCTCATTCATTCATTCTTTCATTGAATACCTCATGTGCCTATCACTGGGCTAGGTACTCTGGCTGATGCCAAAGTAATACAAGACAGCTTGTAAATTCAAGGAACTTACAAGAAGTTTGGAAACGTGTAACCTTAAGTCACAATACCAAATACTATGACTTTAAATGCTAAGTGACAGACATAGAATAAGAGTTTAGAAACAAGAGTAGTTATATCTGGTCATCATCAGAGAAAATGGGGTTTGAGAGGGCTGTAGAAAGATAGACATGATTTGGTTGGGGAAAAAAAGATACCAGGCATTCCAGGCTAGGACCAAATTGTTAGTAACAATGAGGCCTGCCTTCGTGAAGGCAGAAGGTTGGTATGACACAGACTCTCTTCAGTCTTCACCCCATCATGTTCCTCACCACAGTTAACCCAGTCTTCAAAACTCACTTAAATGTCACTTCCTCAGGGAGGCCTTCCCTGATCTCCAGGGCCAGATTAAGTACTCTTGCTTTATGTTCCCATAGCACCCATTACGTTCCCCTTTCTAAGACATGACTGTTTTCACCTGATGACCTACTCATGTCTCCCTACAATTTGTTCTCCACTCCGCAGCTGGAATTTTTTGGCAAATGCAAATCTGTTACATCACTTCCCTCTTGCAAACTCTCCTACCTCTAACATCTTCCTTCTCCTTTGCCTTCCTGGGCCTTCTTGCTTCTTTCCATCTTACTTTTCCTTCTAGTTACTTCTTAAATGTCTCCATCTAAGTTTGTCTCCCCCGCCAGAATATCAGCCCTCTGAGGGCAGGAGCTATGTTTCTTCTTCACCATGTATCTGTGTGTTTAGCACAGTGCCTGGCATATTGTGTAGTCTCTCCACAAAAATTTGTGAATAAATCCAAGGGAGATAAGGCAATATTAGTAGCCAACTGAAGGATTAATCTGACACTTCTGTGCAAAAGGAAATCTTTAAAAGTTTTTAATTAGGGGAATAAAAAAGTCATGAAAGAACCCTGCCATCTGACAAAACAAACAGAACAAAGCAAAAAATTATCAAACAAAACCCAGAGAACTCAAACCTCAGCTTACTTTAAACCCAGCCTCCCAGTGATCTTGTAGACTCATGTTCTCTTCTTTTCTGTTACTCCCTCCTCCAAAAACACAAGAAAACTTACTCATTGATCCTTCCAACCAGAGAAATTTGGCAGTATGGCCAAATACAGTTACTTCCATGTGTAGTTGTTCGTTGGGCTGGCATTTTTTGCCCACCTCCATTGTTCCAAGCGCTGTGCTCATAGCTACAGATGGAGACTTTCTTCTTACCTTGATGGTGCTCACAATTGGGTGAACCCCTTACACTTATCACTCACTTTGTGACTTCAAATTTCTAGTGAAGGGCTTTGCTTTACCTGGACTCAGTGATGGAGACTTTTCAGGGTACTGGAGCCTGCAAAAGACCTCAATTTCAGGACCATCTGTAAAACTGGGGACTCAGTGAGACTCAGAGGATGGATCATTATATCAGTTTACACTAGACTTTTACCTTTCTGTGAGGAGGCTAAATGGCAGGGTGGTGAATGTCTGGAAGGGTGGTTAGGCATCAGTCATTCCTTAACCTTATTCGGTTGGGCTTACTAAGGCAAACAGGCCACCAAGGTGCACCTCTTGAGTGAAGCAGCATGGAAAAACTCAAGGAATGACAGGAGGAAAGAATTGGATTTCTCATTAAAAATAGAGGCACTGCCTTGCAGTTTGAGGGGGGCTGAAATAACACAGCTCCAAGAAACCTTCCGGGGGTAATCAGAGGACACCCACTCACCCTGGGGTAGCCCTTAATGCCAGGGCATGGTTTTTTCATTTCAGATTCAGTTCCCAGGTAATTAGGGGGTAGCAAATTAAGACGTCAGAGAGCTACTGCACGTTCACCCCTTCACACCCCCACCCCCAAAGAAGGGTCAAGGAAAGAAATAGATACTATTTTGTAGCTGAAGTCCTAACTGGATATCTCGTGGCTGAAGAATAACATCATACGTGGTATCAGTGACACTTTAAAGATATAGTCATTAGTTTTGACCCTCTCTTTCCTCCTTGAATCCTTTACCCTAAACATGAATCCACCATCAGGATGTTAGTGAGAGAGACTATATATATATAGCAGATGGAGACAAATGAGATTAACTTCCATGATTCATTGCTTTTGCCTCTTAGGTAGCCTTGGGTGAAGGGGGTTCATACACCTGGAATTTGACATCCTAATGAGATGGGACAGGAAGGGTTAACTCCAAAATCAACGAAGTACATTTCATAGAAGAATACCAACATATTCATGAGAAACTGTATTGTCTCCTTCCTTAATAGACCAACCTGAAGCTTAGGCCAATCAAATGACGATAATGGGTTGTGTTTCTGCTAGGCAAAGACTAAAAGAAATATAAGTCTAAGGGATTAACAAATTCACAAAGAAACCCTGGTGAAGCAAATCCTGAATTTCTACTACTTGGAGCTTGGCATGACCATTTCACACCTGTAATATTATTGTAACTGTTGCCAAGATTTTTGCTATATTCCGTTTCTCTGGGGACTGTGAATAATATGAGTGTCAGTCAACAGATGAACAGGGCAGAGGTTGGGAACTGAATGGTCATCACAGAAACAGTTTTCTCCCATGCAGATTACCCTTGGCCTTGAATCTGTTGCTGTCTACAAGTCAGAGCTGTCCCAGAAGTGAGCCTCTGGAGCTAATAAATGATGACACACTCTAGTCTTTCACTTCCTGTTCTATTCTCTCCTTTCACAGCTTAAACTAAGTTGAGAAAAAAGGGGGACTACACTGAGGGCCTGAGCTTTACCCAGTCAAGCCCTCAGTATCCCCATGTTGTCTGATGAGCAGACGAGACTAAATGATCTGGGAAGGCCCTTCTAGCTCTGCTGTGCCAGGTTCTAAAATTCTAAGACATTGTTATCTGTTGAGCCAGTTGTCTTATGGGAAATCCCATGAGACATTCGTTTTTCTAAAAGAGCCAATTGTTTATTTTTCTGCATGGGCATATTGGTGAGAGTTAAATACAGTCAAGATAGCAAATGTGTTGCTGTGGCCAATTGTCTTAAGCATTCTTACCCTTCTGATGGTCAGGGTTGTCTTTGTAACAGTGATTCTCATTGTCTGAAATAGTTAAGGATTAGCATTAAACTGAGGACTGATAAGAGTGAGATCATTAGGCAGGCATTGTTAGTAAGTATAAAAGGGGAGGTAGGGTGACAAGTATTCAGGACTTCTGTAGGCTGATAACTTAAAGCGGGGCTTAGAGTCAGAAAGATGCCCAATTGTTAGATTTCTTTGTCATCATGGCCCTTGACTTCAGCCTATTCTCAAAAAATGATCTTTCTATAATATTAGCCAAATAATACAGCTGAAACATCCCTCGACCTGTTAAATGGCTTAAATTGAAAGTTATAGATGATGCAGTTTTGATTTTCAAATTTTTTAAAGAAGCAGTAAACTCTCTTCTCATCCTCTCACCCCACTCCAAAGAAAATATGATGGTAAAGCAAGTATATAAACTGAGAGTGGAGTTATGCAAATTGAAACGTCTGTATATGTGTGTGGGGGATGGGTATGACTGCCTGTCCTTCCTTCCCTTCCCATGAAACCCTAGGACTCCTTGAAAATGACTTTGAAAATCCTTTGCCAAATAGATAAAGTATTGTACTGTACTGAGATATAGGTAACTTTGGGTAAGTCCCTTAAGGTCTCTAAGCCTCATTTCGTCACCTCTTACATGGATACATGGTTATCTTACCTCAAAGTTTGCTTTGAGGATGACATGGCAGTTAAGAGCTTTGAAAAGGGAAAAAAAAAAAAAAAAAAAACCCCACAAGGATACTTGTTACCTTAATAGTGTAGTGGTTCATGACACAACCCTTGCAAAGAAAGTAGAGTTACTGAGAACTAGCACAGCAATTGGGTGGTTAAAAAATTTTTTGAACTACAGTACTCATTACTTTTAAAAACTTATATAGTAAACACTAATTCATTTCATGCTATGAGCTTGGTATGGGGAATACAAAGATAAGTACCTTATAATTCCTGACCTCAAACTCATTTATCTGTGAGGGAAATAGACAAAAGAACAGTATCTAATCTTACAAGCACAAATATAGAGCTATGTACAGGGCATTATCAGATAACCTAAATCTATCAGGATGTTGGAGTCATAGCGGTTTGAGAATGCCTCACAGAGAACATGATATCTGGCTAGAACCTTGACAGATGAGTAGAAGTACCTCAGGTGGTCAAGGGAAGGTGTTGAAAGGCTAAGGAACAGCATGTGCAAAGGCACAGAGCATTAGACAGGATCCAGGTTGCTGAGTTCAGGGATCTGTGGGTGGATCAGCATCGCCAAATTAAGGGTGCATTTAGTGGAGTGAGGGGAGTGATGAGAGAAGAGGCTGGAGTCACTGGCAGGAGCCAGAAAAGAAAATTTCTGGTAGGCCAACCTAAGCTACTTGGGATTTTTCCTGAGGCAATAGGGAGTCATTGAAGGATTCAAAGCAAGGAAGTGTCATAAATGACTGTTTTAGAAAGGTCAAATTGGCAATAGTGTGGAGGATAGGAAACCACCCTGGAGTCAAAGATTGA
This sequence comes from Theropithecus gelada, assembly GCF_003255815.1. Lineage (NCBI taxonomy): Eukaryota > Metazoa > Chordata > Mammalia > Primates > Cercopithecidae > Theropithecus > Theropithecus gelada. Next base: position 101,319,018 of record NC_037689.1, read on the forward strand.
ACCAAGATGAAGTCAGGGAGTATAGAGAAGGAGGCAGGAATTTCAGAAATATTTGAACGGTAAACACAACAGGACTTGGTAATTGATTTTATCTGAGGGCTGTGGAAGAACTAGTTTTCAAGGATGACTCCCAAGTTTCTGGCTTAGATGACTCATCAAGATTAAGAAGATTGCCGGGCGCGGTGGCTCAAGCCTGTAATCCCAGCACTTTGGGAGGCCGAGACGGGCGGATCACGAGGTCAGGAGATCGAGACCATCCTGGCTAACACGGTGAAACCCCGTCTCTACTAAAAAAATACAAAAAAATAGCCGGGCGCGGTGGCGGGCGCCTGTAATCCCAACTACTCGGGAGGCTGAGGCAGGAGAATGGCGTGAACCCGGGAGGCGGAGCTTGCAGTGAGCTGAGATCCGGCCACTGCACTCCAGCCTGGGCGGCAGAGCGAGACTCCGTCTCAAAAAAAAAAAAAAAAAAAAGATTAGGAAGATTGGAGGACAGAGTGGCAGAGAAAGTTTGAAGGAGGCCGTGAGTTTTTGGCTTTTTTTTTCCTTTTCTTTTTTTTTTTTTTTTTGAGACAAAGTCGCGATCTTGTCCCCCAGGCTGGAGTGCGATGGCACGATCTCGGTTCACTGCAACCTCCGCCTCCGGGGTTCAAGCGGTTCTCCTGCCTCGGCCCCCGAGTAACTGGGATTACAGGCGCCTGCCACAACAGCTGGCTAATTTTTGTATTTTTCAGTAGAGACGGGGTTTTACCATGTTGGCCAGACTGGTCTAGAACTCCTGACCTCAGGTGATCCACCCGCCTCGGCCTCCCAAAGTGCTGGAATTACAGGCATGAGCCACCGCTCCTGGCCATTTTTTGGCTCTTGAGGTACCTGTGGGGTGAAGGCAGAAACGTGAGAATCATCAGCACATAGGTTATCACAACCATGGAAATAGTCAAGAACAGACAAGCAGTAGGCGTGTGGTGAGGAAAAGTGAAATCAGGAGATTAAATCCTGGAGAATAAGAACACATAGAAGGTATGGCCAGAGGGTCAAGAGAAGAAATTAGAGAATGAAATCCATGGGAGAAGAGAATCTCAAAGAAGGTGTGATGACTCTGACAAATGTTACAGAGAATTCATGAACGATTAGGGCAGAAAAGTGTTGACTTGACATAGCGATTAAGAAGGTAGTATGAGGAACATGGGAAAAGCATTTGAGGGGTGGGTAGGGAGAAGAAGGCAGAAGATAGATTACAGTGTGTTAAGAAGTAAATGGCAGAAGTGACAATGTGGAAATGGCTAGTAAGGACATTTCTTTTAAGAAACTTGGGCTGGGCGCAGTGGCTCACACCTATAATCCCAGCACTTTGGAAGGCAGAGGCAGGTAGATCACTTGAGGTCAGGAGTTTGAGACCAGCCTGACCAACATGGTGAAACCCCGTCTCTACTAAAAATACAAAAATTAGCCGGGCATGATGGCACACGCCTGTAGTTCCAGCTACTTGGGAGGCTGAGGCAGGAGAGTCGCTTGAACCTGGGAGGCACAGGCTGCAGTGAGCTGAGATCACGCCACTGCACTCCAGCCTGGGCAACAGAGACTCCATCTCAAAACAAAAACAAAAACAAATACAAACAAAACAAACAACAACAACAAAAAAAAACAAAGAAAAAAGAAACTTGGTGGTGAATAAAAGGAGAGCAATAGGTCAATTAGGTCAATGGAGAGAAATTCAAGGTCAAATGGAGAGTAGTTTGTCTCTTTATTTTTTCTTTTGGATGGGAGACTCACGTCTTTTCTTTTTCTTTTTCTCCTCCCCCTCTCCCTCCTCCTTTTCCTTCTTCCTCTTCTTCCCCGCACCTGAAAAAGCTGAGGCTAAGAGAGATTAAGCCATTTTCTGTGGTTGCATAGTTTTTTTTTTTTTTTTTTTTTTTTTTTTTTTAGTGGTTTTTTTTTTTTTTTCCCTGGTGGGGTGTTGTTCCGGTCTTGCGT